>NC_134796.1:10138326-10158326 GCF_046742065.1 Oratosquilla oratoria | reverse complement strand
ATATATATATATATATCAACCACAATTCACTTTAATTCTAAGCCATCAACATCGAGAAACTCGAGAAGGTCAACATGCAGAAATTGAAACGTGGTACAGCCAAGGACTTGTGTGTGTGCGCGTGCGTGTGTGTGCATATGTATATATATATATATATATATATATATATATATATATATATGTATATATATATATATACACACATATACACACGTGTGTATGTATGTATATATATGTCTACACGTTATCCTTCTCCTTCTCCTCCTCCTCCTCCTCCTCCTGCTCCTCCTCTCTCTCCTCCTCTCTCAGCCGCAGCTCCAACTCCGCTCCATTTTGCGAGCCTCGTTGTCCCCGGCGCCGATTCGAACCTGGTGGCGGCTCAACGGCTCGGAGGGCAGAGCCGTCTGCGTGGGATGATAGGGAGGAGCAACAGCTGGACGAGAGGGTGCTTCGCTGTTATTTATGGAACCATCTATTTATTTATTTATTTGTTTATTAATTGGTTTCTTTGTATATGTATTTCTTATTTTTCATTTATTTGTTTATGTATTTATTTCCAAGTTTTTGTTATTTACTTATTCCATATTTTCATTTATTTATTTGTTTCTTTGTATATTTCTTATTTATTAATCTATTTATTTGTTTATGGATTTCCTGTTTGTTCTAGGGAACGTTCATTGGCATATTTATTTATTTTCAGTTGTAAGACGCCGAGTGTTTACATATAAACACACACACACACACACACACACACACACACACACACACACACACACACACACACACACACACATACACGCTCGCGCACGAATATACACGCATACATGCACACACAAAGATAGGTTTGATGGAGAATTAAAGACAGAAACTCACGGGTATACAGTAACTCCTTTCCTATATATTATAATTAGATACAGAGAAGTTCACACGAATATATATATATATATATATATATATATATATATATATATATATATATATTTATGTGTGTGTGTATGCTTGTTTATCGAATTGGATTCCCCCAAATAGTATATAAAAAATAATTATAATCTTGAAGTCACGTACATTCTTCCATTCATCAAACTTAGATTTGCATTCACTTATGTCTTATCATCGTACCGTTATTTCTTCTTCTGTGTATGTGTGTGTGTGTGTGTAAGCACAGTACAACGAGTATTTTTACATCCGCATCAGATTAATTTCTTGCTAAGATTAGCATAGACCCACCTTTGCTAACAAAGGATATCTCATGGGTTGGGTGCTCGTCTGCGCGGAACACCTTGCGCATGCGCGTAGCAGTCGCTAGTGCACAACCGCCTCTTGAGCTGCTTCGTCCCCTCCCCCCCTCCCCCACCTCCTCTCCTCTCCTCCCACTTCTTGTTCTTCTTCCTCACTACAGCCTCCTTCTCCATGGCGTCCTTTCTTTGTTCTTTTGTGTCTTTCTCTCTCTTGATCGGCGTTCCTGTTTTTACTCTCTCTTCCTTCTCCACCTTCTCTCCTTCCTGATAAGTTTCCCTCCTTTTCTCCTCCTCCTCCTCCTCCTCCTCCTCCTCCTTCTTCTCCCCCTCTTCCACCTCGTACACATTCTTGGTTCTCCACACCATTTTTATTCTTCCACCTTTCTTCCGCTCCTACTCTTATTTCCTCTCTCTTATCATCTTTCTTCCGCTCCTACTCTTATTTCCTCTCTTATCATCTTTACCTCTTCTTCCTCTTCCCTTTCCTCTTCCTCCTCCTCCTCCATTTGACCTTTCTCTCACCTCTCTTCTTATTTTCCTTCCCACTCCTATTCAACATCTCTTATGTTAATTGCTATTTCTTCTGCTACTTTTCCTGTTACTCTTATCCGCTCTTCCTCTTCCTCTTCCTCACTGTCTTCCTTCTCATTGATCTCTTCTTGTTCCTCTTTCCTTTCCCCATCCTTCTCATTGTTCTCATACTCCTCCTTATGCTCCTCATCCTTCTTTCCTCGTTCTCATTTTCCTCATTCTTATTTTAATCCTCTTCCTTGTTCTTGTACCCATCTCCTCGTCCTAGTGCTGGGTATCCTTCTCGTCTTCCGTGCCTTGTCATCATCGTCATCTTCATTATCATCATCATCGTCGTTGTCATCATCATCATTACCATCATCATCATAATCATCCTCTTCCCCGTTATTACCATTATCATCATCACATCATCATCATCATCATCGTCGTTGTCATCATCATCATAATTATCATTATCATCGTCGTTGTCATCATAATCATCATCGTCATCATCATCATCCTCTTCCCCGTCATTACCATCGTCGTCATCATCATCATCATCATTATCATCATCACCATCATCGTCGTCGTCGTCGTCGTCACCATTTACCCTCTTCCCAGTCTTCCATCCTGGGCATCTGCAGTTGTCTCGCCTTCGCCTTCTTTGCCTGAGTCACCTCTTCCAATGAGGACATCCCATCCAACACCACTTAACTTGGTCTCCATCTCGCACTTGAAGACCTTCCACTAACCCACTATCCACCACCCAGCACCAGCCACCACTAACAACAATATCCATCACCAACTACCACTACCACCAACCACCACGAGCGCTACCACCACCACCGTCATGGACAGCACCACCTTCATTGCAACACCTCACAAGTAATTGTATCCCCAGCGCTGGGACCAGAACAACCCCAGGCTCTCCATAGAACGTGCATTAACCTCTCCATTACCGTTGGGGGGTCCCACGGAAATGAACAGAGTTGGTCTACTAACACAGGAACCGAAAGGAGACGTCGATACGGAGGAATGAAGGGATCATCGAAAAGTTACAAACTCTTGGGTAACGAGAGGCTGCCACGGCGATGAATGAAATCGCCTGGCGACAAGGAGAACAATGGGATCAGTGCCATCCGGAACGAAAAGGGTCAACTCTTCTCTGGCCCCCTGCTGCATCTCCACCCTACCCCCCTCCCTGTCTCTTTCCTTCCCTCCCCCGTCCCCTCCTACTCGACGTAGATGGTTGTCATTTTGCGAGCCCTGTCCTCTTGAGTGGTAGCCGATTTCTCTCTCTCTCTCTCTCTCTCTCTCTCTCTCTCTCTCTCTCTCTCTCTCCGATTTCCCACGGTCTTGGATCACGTGTTGGCCTTATGATCGGCAACTCGACAGCTACTACCCTCCCGGATGAGATCCCAGAGGTCATATATGGTCCCGATCAGTGGCTAATGGTGGGAATTTACACACACACACACACACACACACACACACACACACACACACACACACACACACACACACACACACACACACACACACACACACACACACACACAACTCCTTGCCCACTAGAGTTGGAGTGATGCTGATTTTTTTTTTCTTTTTTTCTTTTTTTTTTCTTTTTAAGCTCTGGGCGGGACTCTTGTCTTGGATCGCTGAGTTAAGCCCAGGTCACACATTCAAGATTCTCGTCTGTCAAGTGTTGTGAATTTGAAAACCCGGAAGACGACTTCGCCTCCAGTATTCTAGACTTCTCCCAAGTCCACAACTCAACAATGTGTCTCGTATTCGTATAAGATTAACTTCACTTGTTTCATCATTCAGCTCCTCGATATATGACGCAAAGGTGATTTGACATTTAGAGATTCGAAAATTAAAAGATTATAACCTAAGTCGTTTTTACTCAGACGAATTCATTTAAGTTCCGTAGGTGTGACAGGGGCTCTGGCGGTCGAGTACAGTACCACTGCACCGTTGAGCCGGTGTGTGTGTGTGTGTGTCTGTGTGTGAGTACGTGCGTGCATGTGTATGACGACTACAGTATAATTGATCTTGTGAAAGGTGTAGTTGTCCTAAGAGATCTTTGTTATCACATCATTGATACTCCACCGGTGAGGACTCGAACTCCATCACCACGGAACGCGAGACGAGTGAGCTAAAGACCAGACCCCTTAGTGGAGGCGGGGACGGGATGGCTGGTTGGGGATCCTGTGTCTTTCGTCTTCGATAAAGGTTAATGTGGTGAATCTTGAGGATTAATGATGAATAATCTCACGGAGACCACCAAAGGTCAGGGTTATCGGAACGATCTTTATGGCACTTTGCAGTCCTCATTAAACCCCCCCCCTCCCCGTTTTCTTTGTCGTCGTCTTTGTTTTCTTCTTTCTCGTCCTTTTCCTCGTCGTCGTCGTCGTGTGCTCAGTCTTCATCGTAGTTTTCTTCTTTGTCTTCTCAGTCTTCCTTGTCCTTTTTTTTTCTTTTTCTTTTTTTCTTTTTGTCTTCCTAGTCTTCTTCGTAGTATTCTTATTCGTTTTTGTCTTCGTATTTTTCATCTTCATCTTCGGTTTCTTCATCTTCATCCTCTTCTTCCTCTTCTTTTTGTCTTCTTCCCCCTCCTCTTCCTATTCTTCTTCCTCCTCTTCCTCTTCTTCCTTCTTCGCCTGACGTCCCTCCACGCAGCTAATACTCCTATTTGAGTCCTCTCTCCGGCAAAGGCGGAGGAGGAGGAGGAGGAGGAGTGACTTCGTTAGGCCTGAGTCAAGCGCAGAGTCATTGAGGGCGTGGGCGCCTAACTATACGATTCATCCAGTTTCAATTCCCCCTCCTCCCCCTTCCCCTTCCCCTTCCCCTTCCCCTCCCCCTCCCCCTCCCCCTCCTTCCAACATCCCCCTCCTCCTTCCCTTTCCCTTCTTCCACCTATTCCTCCTCCCCACTTCCTCCTTCTCGTCCTTTTTGTCCTCCTCGTCCTCTTCCTTCCGACCTCCTCACTACCTACTCTTCCTCCCCCTACCCCGTCTTCCTTTCCTTCCTCCCCTTCTTCCTCCCTTTCTTCCTCGCCCTCTTTCCCGTCCTTCTCCTCGTCTTCTTCTCCCTCCTCATCCTCTTCTCCCTCCACCTCCTCCTCCTCTATCTCGTCCTCTTCTCCCTCCACCTCCTCCTCCTCCCCTTTTTCCTCTCCTTTCCCCTCCTCTTCCTCGTCCTCGTGTTGGTATGTTCGCCACATGACCTCACCGCATGTTGTCCCTGACTTGGTGTGAATGGTACTCTCGTCTGTGGCCTCAAGCAACGTTGCATTGCTCTGGCTCACTGTATAGCTGTCCACGTGGCAAGCGCCAGGCGATTTCATTCAGCCTCGGCAACGTAATCGTGATTGCTACAACAACGAAATCTATACGATCATTCGCTCCACGGTTCCATTTGATTGGTTTCTGTAGTGACGCGTTCAGTATCTGGGTGAAAACATTTGGAATCAGCTGGAATGGTAACCGATCTTGTTGATACGATACGGGTGTAACTGACACATTCTGGTACGTAACGGTGTAACGGACTTCCCAATACCGTCGTATCACCGACTGAGCGTGCAACGCCGTAGTATAGCTCGTTCTTGATGTGAAGACCCAAAAATCGACAATGCGGCTGATCGAGGCCGTTATGTCTTTGCGTTACATTCTCGTATACTCCCCCCTCCTCCTCCTCCCCCCCACACCTTCCAACTCATCAGTTTTTAATCATTTAACACCCTTCCCCCCCTTCCAACTTCCCTCACTTCATAAACCTTACCCTCTCGTATATCCCCCCACACGCGCGCGCGCGCACGCACACACACACACACACACACACACACACACACACACACACACACACACACACACACACACACACACACACACACACACACACACACACACACACACACACACACACACACACACACACACACACACACACACACACACACACACACACATACATTTCGTCTCGCCATGCCCTAAGGTCGCTTGATCTCTCTTTCTTTTTTGTGACGGAGAACGATCGTTTAAGGAGTGCCCAGGCTTCAGGCCAACTACCTTCCCCCCACCCCTCCTCCCCCCTCCCCCTCCCCTTCCCCCCCTCCCCCTCCCCTCCTTCCCCCTCCTCCCCTCCTCCCCTCCTCCCCCTTCCTCCCCCACCCCCCTTCCCTCCCAGATCAGCGCCCAGTACTCAATGTTGCTTCGTTCTCTCTGTATATTCTAACATTCCTTCTATATCCTACTTACTTGTGGAACAGTAGCAGTTGGCAAATGAAAGAAACAAGAACTTGATCAAGTTTTATGCTTTGCTGTTTACCGAATCACGTTATCATATCTTTTTGTACCCTTCCTCTCCTTCCTATATCCCTTCCTCCTCTTCTCCCTCCTCCTTCTCTTCCCCCTCCTCCTCCGCCTCCTCTTCCTCTTCCTCTTCCTCTTCCTCCTGTTCCTCCTTTTACCTCTTGGTGGACCTTTGCCGTCGCCCATCAAGGGAACAGGTGTTCTTTTCAGATGGGCTGGCTTTAATTTTTTTTTTCTTTATGTCCTAACACTATTCACTGTCTTGACCTTGAACGTAGGTCCTCTCAAATAGAAATGCTTCTTGCCTTTACTCGAGTTCTCCCTCCGGACTTCTTCGCCCCACTTCTGCTACTCTCGTCCCATTCTTCTTCCTCCTTCTCACCTTCCTCCTCCTCCTACTCCTCTTCCTCGTTTCTCTCCTCCGCCTCCTCATCTCCCTCCATGTCCTCCTCTTTCTCCTTGTCCTCGCCGTACTCCTCTTTGTCTCCCTTCCCTCCTCCTCCTCCTCCTCCTCCTCCTCCTCCTCCTCCTCCTCCCCCTCATCTCCCTCCTCATCTCCCTTCTCATCATTTCCCTTCTCATCATTTCCCTCCTCTCCCTCTACGTCCTCCTCCTCATCATTTCCCTCCTCCTCTCCCTCCACGTCCTCCTCCTCTTTCTCCTTGTCCTCGCCGTCCTCCTCTTTGTCTCCCTTCCCTCCTCCTCCTCCTACTCCTCCTCATCTCCCTTCTCCTCCTTCTCATCTTCCTCCTCCTCCTCCTCTTTTTCCTTGTCTTCGCCGTTTTCCTCTTCGCCTCCCTCGTCATCTTCATCCCCCTCCTTCTTTTCTTCCCCCTTGTCTTTGTCGTTTCCCTCCTCCTCCTCCTCCTCCTCCTCCTCCTCCTCCTCCTCCTCCTCCTCCTCCTCCTTTTCGTCTCCCTCCTCATCATCGTCCTCCTTCTCGTCTCCCTTCACATCCTCCTCCTCCGCGGATCTCTGTCTCACCTCCCTCATTTTCGTCTTTCTACTTCTTGCCGTCCTCCTCCATCGTCTCCTTCCTTATTAACATCCTCCTCATCTTCCTTCTCATCCTTATCCCCATCCTCTCTGCGCCTGACTCTGCCTCGGCTCCCTCCTCGTCCCCCACCTCGTCTTTCTCCTCCTCGCAGCCCTCCTCCTCCTCTTCCTCCTCCTCCTCCCCTCCTCCTCCCCTTCTCCTCCCCTCCTCCTCCTCGTTCTTCATGGCCCGCGCCTTCATTCATCTTGGATTAGCTCCCCCAGTGTCTTTAGTCTTCTCCCTCTCTCCCTCCCTCCCTCTCTCCCTCCCTCCCCTTTCATCTTTTCCTTCTCTGTTCTCCGCTTTGCATAATCACCCTTGCTGCCGCCACCGCGCCCTCTCTCCCACACCCTAAGTCATTCTCCCTCTTGTTCCTTTCCCACACCCTCTTCACATTGTTAAATGACTTACCTAGGCAGATCCCCCCCTCCACCAGCCTCCGGTCTGGACCTCCTGTGCCCCCGTCACCTCCTCTGCCACCTTCTCCTCTTCCTCCTCCTCTTCCTCTTCCTCTTCCTCTTCCTCTTCGTCCTCCGTCACTTCCTCTCCCACCTTCTCCTCCCCTTCTGTCACTTCATCCTCCACCTCCTTTTCTGCCTCCCACTCTTCCTCTTTATCTTTGTAACTTTTCTTTTTATCCCACACAGCTTAATCCTCCTCTGTACGTCTTCACACCAAATGCGTTCGTCCATTCCCGGCCCTCCTCGTCCTCCTCTCCTCCTCTTCCTCCTCTTCTCCTCTTCCTCCGTGCCCTCATTCTCCTAGCCCTCCTCCTCATCTTCCTTCCTCCTCTTCCTTCCTCCTCTTCCCTGATGCATGACAATATGGCCATGTGGCGCGACCAAGGCCATCAGCGCCGTAGTTAGGCCGCTCGTCACGATGGACGATTCTTGGCGCGATTTAAAAAACCGGGAGGGAAAGGGGATGTTGCTTTTTTAAAGGTGGAATGGGCGAGGGAGGAGGAAGTGGAGGCGGTGGTTGTGGTGGTAGTGGAGGTGGTGGTGGGAGTCGCCTTTGGGGGACTCAAGCGTAGGTGGTTCAGCCTTTGGTGATAGGTGGTGTTCAGGAACAGGAAAATGGTGAATGGTGACCAAACTATGCAAGTGGTGGTGAACACCGGAGATGGAGTAGGTGATAACATGGTGACAATCTCAGGATACTAAAGAGGCAAGCAGGCGGGAACTTCAGAACATATGAATGAAGGAGACTGCAAGAGATCATAAGACCTACACTAGGCAGTTCCATGACCATTACCACTTGTCATCCCCATCCATAAAGTTGTCCGACAGCTTGAAACAACCAATATTATCAGCGCTCACTAACTACATGGTAGCTAAGTCGTTAACCAATTAATTGGTAAACCAGTTCTTGCTTGTTTACTTCCAAACGCTTCAAAGAGTAACCAACCACTTGAACATAAGAATGAAAGAGACTTTAAGAGACCATAAGGCCTACACTTGAAGTATAACATTGGACTCTTGAGCGAGGGGGACGTTTCTTTTAGATGAATAAAATCGTCTGGCGGTGGCCAGGATAAATGTACATGTGGTAATGGACATGGAACTGCCTAGTGTAAGCATTATGGTTTCTTGCAGTCCTCTTCATTCTTATGTTCCCCTGGTAACGTCCTCAGTTGATTTGATTCTGTCGTTAGGTTAGTGACCTCTCTCTCTCTCTCTCTCTCTCTCTCTCTCTCTCTCTCTCTCTCTCTCTCTCTCTCTCTCTCTCTCTCTCTCTCTCTCTCTCTCTCTCTCTGTGTGTGTGTGTGTGTGTGTGTGTGTGTGTGTGTGTGTGTGTAGTTCAAGGAATCACGTGAATGACTTAGGTTGGAAATTTTGCATAATATCAGCCCTTTTGAAACCATGGCAACTGTTATGTATTTTAGTGTTTCTGATGCCAAAGACTTTATTCAGATTATAGGAGTCGCCTGCTCTGAGTTTCACCGCTCCCCTAAAGTGAATAAAATGATCTAGAATTGCACCGAAAAGAACCTAGAAAAAGCGTTAGCGCAACGCCTAGGGTGAAACTTGGAGAGAGGCAGAGGATGGAGTGAGAGGGAGGGGAGGTGAGGGGGCAAAAAAGTGGTGCAATTTGTTGTAGCCTGATTGGCAAACAATTTGAAAAATGTTGGAGGCGAAGTTGTGTGAAACCCGGGAAGATCATTTGGCCCAAATGATAAGGTGGCAACAAAACTCGCTTGTTACTCTCAAAGTATTTATGCTGTGCGTGTCTGAATTCACGGTTAATTGAGAAAAAGGCTCAAACGACCATTAGTTATCTTATACATATGTTTTTTGGGGGCTCGCAGATGGCAGAGTTGTAATCTTATCTCAATGTGCGTGTTTACAAGTGTGCTGGTACGAGAATTGGTGGTGACGTTGCTAGATATATTGAAGTCACCCCTTACGTGTATTCATTTTCTGTAACGAGGTTCGTTGGTCCTTCGTCCTTGTAGCGCTGTGACGCATCGATGACGTCGACTGTGGAGGAGATTTAACGTTTTGAATCGTAACCGTCCGTTGCAGCAGTTGCATAGACGATTGGGAAAGGCGCCAAAGTTTGCAATGAGTTTGGAGTGACCAATGCTATTGAATACCAGATAAGGTATCGTTAATAATGATTGTTTTTGTATTGATTCATTAATTGATTTATATTATTATAACTTTGTTTATATTATAACTATATTGATTAATTTATGTATTTATTCCTGTCGTGCACGGTGGATTTGTCGTTGCTTGAAAGATTCCAGTGCTTGTTCCTGGTGCCAAAGCTGTTGTTTTGAACCTGGCAGCTGTTGCCGGCTGTCAGGTAGAAGGGCAAAGCGGCCGCCACTTGATACGAAGCGGCAGCAGGGTAGAAGTGGAGTGCAGTCCTTGAAAAGAACCGCAGAACTGTTTGTAATGCATGCAAATGTGTTTGTGTGTGTGTGCTTGCGAGTGTGTGTGTGTGCGTGTTTGTGTGCTTAGCAAATTTCATGAGAATTGCGGAATTTCGTAATAAATTTTGAGGACAGGTGGCAGGTAAGTCCTGTACAAGGTGTGGATAGTGGGGGATAGTAATTGGAAATGTGAGGTAATTGAAGTATTGGATGCCGAGAGATATCGCTCCGTTGGGACGGACCATTCGAAACTCCAGTATGCAGAGAGGAACGTAGGGATTTTTTTTTTTTTTTTTCGGATACCAGGAACGCTGAATTTCTGGGCATAGTTTGGAATGCCGCTTTCGTTGTGAATATTGAAAATATCCGAAATTTGCATTCCCAATATATTTTCAACTTCTGCTGTTTCTCCTGATTCTTAATCTTCTTCCTTTATTCTTTTTCTTCTGCTTCTTCTCCTTCGTCCTCTTCATCACCTTCTTCCTCAACTTTTGTTTCTTCAACTCCTCCTCCTCTTTCTTCTTTTTCATCTTGTTGTTCTTCTTCTTTTAATCTTTTTTCTTCTTCTTCTTTTAATTTTTTTTCTCCTTCCGATATTGTGACCCAAATCCTCTTTTTCAACCCTTGAGAAAACGAAAATAGCAAAATAATAATGCGTTTACGAAGGCAGAAATGCGGAAGGCACCAAAGGGAAAAAAAAAAAGGAATGTAGGAATTTTTTGCAATTACGGAGAAGGTGAAGCTGGTTGAACAAGATCCTCACTGTGTCTTCAGTCTTGGTGGAAGAAGTCAGTTTGCGGTGACGGAGGTGGGGGGGGAGGGGGGAGGGGGGCGTCACCGCCCACGTCACAGCCAGTAGGAAGGCGACGACAGCCGGCGGGCAACCGCGTACTGGTTACATTACATTGCTTTACCTTTCATTCCTTGGTATTGAAGGAACGTGCTTGCATTCTCCACGTCAAGGTTCCCTTTATTTTATTATATGTATTTTTGCATTTAATCTTGAATTTATATATGGCGTCAACAATGAGGTAGGATTATGATGTAACGATAGGTAATTATTGTCTTGACCCATTTATTTATTTTTTTCCTTTTTTTGTCGTTCCTCCTTATTTAATGTGATCCTTCATTTTTGTTTATTTGTTTATTTTATCTTTTTGGGTGGGTGAGAGAGGTGATAAATTATTGTTACCTCCCAGCACACTATACCTACATGTGCCCTGAACTAAACAAGATAGTATGTTTTGCCAGAATGAAATGGATGAAATGTGACTTCGGTGCGGTGGGGCTGGGGGTTATGGTTCATCTCCACTCATTCAGCTGGAGGAAGACGTCCCCGACGAGACACGAGACGAGTTCGTGGAGGTCTGAGGACGGGTCTTCCCACTTCGAAGGTTTCCGGGTGGTGGGCAGACCGAACTCGTGCCTTGGAAGTTACGTTCCGTTTTCTTCAGCCTATATGGTTCTCTCTCTCCTCTCACTCTTTCTTTCTCTCTCTCTCTCTCTCTCTCTCTCTCTCTCTCTCTCTCTCTCTCTCTCTCTCTCTCTCTCTCTCTCTCTCTCCCCTTCTCTCTCTCTCTCCCCTTCTCTCTCTCTCTCTCCCCTTCTCTCTCTTTCTCTTTCTCTCCCCTTTCTCTCTCTCTCTCTCTCTCTCTCTCTCTCTCTCTCTCTCTCTCTCTCTCTCTCTTTCTCTCTCCCCTTCTCTCTCCCCTTCTCTCTCTATATATATCTATCTATATACCCATCCATTTCATTCCCACCCACTCCACTCCCATCCACCACCCTTTCCCCCCTTTCATCTTAGCTCCTCGTGGATGACGGGTCATACCTGTATCCCGCCCACTGCCCTGGGTCAGAGACAATGTAGCAGGGCACAGCACATCCACAGCAAGGCAGTTTCACGTAGTTGGCGACACCCTATGGTAAAACCTTTTAAAGTAATTTAAATGAGTGTATATATATATATATATATATATATATATATATATATATATATATATATATATATATATATATATATATATATATATATATATATATATATATTAATAAAAATCCGTTGCAGTTGAGTAAAGCGTGCTCTTGCATTGTGGAGTAGCGTTATCATCATTATTATCATCACAATTATCATAACTATCATCACCTTCATCACTATCACCATCATCATATCACTGTTATAATATCAATCATCACCATCAACATTGTCACCATCACCACCACTATACACCAACATCACCATCGTCATCGTCGCGTAAAACAAGACTTGCTTCTCGCATTAACGATCTTAACCATTCCTGCAAGTCGCCCACGCGCCGACGCGCCGTTGCGCGGCCGTCCCTCCCTTCCCTTCCCTCCCTCCTGGCCCGGGCCCGGCCAGCCCTACTGGTTTTTAACCGTCGCACTCAGACTGGCAAATCGAATTCACCTCTCGTTCTCCTCTCACCCTCTCGTGCTCACCTCCTCTCCTCCTCTCCTCCTCTCCTCCTCCTCCTTTCCTCCTCCTTTCCTCCTCCTTTCCTCCTCCTCCTCCTCCTCCTCCTCCTCCACCTTCTTTCCTCATCCTCCTCCTCTTCCTCCTCCTTCACACCATTCCTCCACAACTACTCCTCTTCCACCTCCTCCGGCCATCATCTCCAGCGTTCGCTGTCTTCCTCTCCCTCTCTCCCCTCTCTTCTTCTCTTTTTCTCTTCGTCGATTCCTCTTGACCCCTCTCCTTCACATCCTCTCTTCTCCTGTTCGGCCATTTCTTCACCCACTTGATCCCATCTATCTCCTTGGGCCCCAAAGGGTTCTGCTGAAATGTATGAAATCCTCGTGTCTGCCTCCGGAGGATGCGGCCAACCAGAGGACCTTATCTGTTTTAATTGTGTTCGGGTTCAGATCCAAGAGGAGCCAAGAAAAGAGGGAGCGAGGGAAGGGTGGGGGTTGATTGGGAGTGGAATGGGTGGGAGTGGAATTATGCCTTTTGACTTTGGCTACCTCCCTTGGAAGGGGGGAAAAAGCCCTTGATATATATATATATATATATATATATATATATATATATATATATATATATAGATATATATATATATTTGTGTCTTGTGTGTGTAATGCATGTATGTATATATGTATTCATCATGTCATCCCGGACCAAACCCCTTCCTTGTAAATCACACCTTTACCATCTCCCCAAGGATAGAAGCGTTGGGTATCGGCGACGACATACGATACCTCCCGCTGCACTTGGTGGATTGAAATCGCCAGGTGGCAGCCAGGAAAATGTGTATGAAATATAGACAGGATTGATATCAGTGAAAGCGGTTGATGTTTTTTTCTTGCGTTTTCTCTCCAACTTTAACGTTTTTTGAAGTAATTTGCATTGTCTCCCTTTCCTCTTGTCAATGAATTACACTCGCCCTCCTTGTTTGTTGCCGTTCCTTCCCGGTTTCGTCCTTCCTGCCAAAGCCCCATCACCTACACCCCACCCCCCCGCCCCCGTCCCGCCTTCCTCATGCATTTTCTCTCTTCCTCCCTCGTCACCTCTTTCTCCACGTTTTCCTTACTCCCTCTCGTCCCACCCTTCCCCCCTTCCGTTTCCATCCGCCCTCCTTCCTGTCCTCGTTTTCCTCTCTTCCTCCCGTCCGCATACCCCGTCCCCGTCCCCGAAGTGCGGGGTGGGGGGGGGAGGGGGGCAGTCATTCAAAAGATGAGTCATGAGCCCGACAGCCGGGAACGTCAACGGGCCTGAGGCCCAACAGTGGGGGCAGGCAGACATGGTAAAGAGGTAATATACATTTACTTCAGCTTTAATGCTCCATTGTAGGACCGGCCTTTCCCTAGAGAGATAATACAGCCTCTACACCTCACCACAATTTGGTAAAGTAGTATAGATGGCGAGAGGTGCATGTGTATTCTTTATATGTGGGAATGACTGGTTGTGTATGTTTGTGTGTGTGTGTGTATTATATATATATATATATATATATATATATATATATATATATATATATATATATATATATATATATATATATATATAATCTACATGGCGATGCAATGAGCGGACACGGCGGAGCAAAGGACAAGCGATCGCCCAGACCATCTGATGATGTTGATTGCCATAAGCAGCGGTAATGTTTTCTTCCTACTCTTAGGGAAGATCCCGATGAAAGTCGCTGGGAGATATTATAAAGTTAATGAGTGTGAACCTCCCTCGACCAGGTGATGCCCTTATAACAAATGCCATTAGACTTTCTTCAGGTAGGTATAGATGGATTAGGCCACCCCCTGATCAAGGGGAAAATGTAGTTAGACGTGCCGCTGTGGACAAAACTCACCAAGTCTTCTTTCATTTTCGATTATATATATATATATATATATATACACATACACACACACTGCACGCACGCACGCACGCACGCAAATATAGACATATTCCTCACCATTACACAGAACCCTTTCAGTATCATGACACACTAGATGGATTTGTGTCAAGCGGTTGATGATTTCATTCAGCTAAGAAGTGTTTCGGTGACAGTGGATTCCCATTTGATGTGAGGACTCACCTCTTTTGCTGAATAAAACCGCCTGGCGCTCGGCGGACTTGGTCTACTTTGCTCGGTGAATATTTTAGTATTTTCGGTCTCTCGACAACAACCGGGAGGTCATCCCCGTCAGGCGTCGAAGTGGAACCACGTCCCATCGAGGTTGTCGCCGAAGTCTCCGTCAACCTGAGATTCGTAAACAAATCGGTCTCAGCCAGGAACCGCCTTGGTCGTTACAAAAACAAAGGATTACAAAGGCGGAGCATGCCGACAGGAGACCTTTTGATCCATATCTAGGTCGGATGCGAAAAAAAAATCATAGTAATAATAAAATAATAAATAAAAACTATGATAGTGTAAATAACAAATAAAATACATAAATAAATGCATCTCAACACGCAGTCGGGAGCGCGCCTTCACACAGCTACACTTTAGTCATGAGGTTAAATGTTCAAATTCAAACCACCGAGATCATTTAATTGTTTAATAAAATTTGGTTAAGCAGTTTAACGTCCAAGCTTGAACGACGATATTACTGGGGGTGGGGTGAGGGGTGAATAAAATCACGTGGCGGCGGCAACCTGAGGAGATATAGTACCATCCTGGACATGAGGGGTTGGTAATCTCCAGTTGTCACGCAGATGAATAAAATAGCCTGACGGGAACGTGAATAACTTTAAAATATTCTACCCGATACTGAAGGTTTTCGATTTGGGTAAAAAAAAATGTAACTAAATAGGTAATGATAAAAAGGAGTAGAAAAGAAAAATGCTTAAGTGAGAAATGAAGAACCACGTGACTTCGGACTGGGGCACTGGAGGAATGGAGTGGGATGCGCGAGTCTGTTGATAGGGCCGCCAGCTGACGTCACAGCCATGGACGGTTGCAAAGTCACCGCTGTGATAGAAAACGGAGAGGCTAGGGGCTGTTTGCAGCCGTAGACTGATTTTTTTTTTTTTTTCATTCCTTTTCTTATGTTTTCTTCTCTGTTATTTTCTGTATTTTTTAATTTTCTTCTTTTTCTTTCTTGTGAAAGAAAATTCTTCGTGATAACATCCTTCCGGTATATACGTTTTCGGAAAAGTTATTTAGGACGTGTAGTGCAGTAAAAGCACCGGAAGGAAATGAACGCTCAAGAATTCAGGCTTATGTATGCATACATATGCTCTCTCTCTCTCTCTCTCTCTCTCTCTCTCTCTCTATATATATATATATATATATATATATATATATATATATACATATAAACATTCACACATACAATATATCCCCCTCTATGTAAAATTGTTAAAATTGTTAGTTTAATCGGGCTTATTGCGAGTTAATCTCATTGATCTGCACATGCCATCGCCTGTTCAAAAATTTAGATTTGTGTGCCCTGCACTTGTTCGAATGCATCTTGGTCTCATGCCTCAAGCGATGCAAATTGTTCGCTTGATTGGACATGCATGGATGCATACAAGAAATATATGAAGAAGAGAAGCAGGTTAACGCGGTGATAATTCTACAATGTCAGAAGAAACGATGAACTCCAAAATCCACTTGGAAGGACATGAGAGCGATATTGCCCGGCCCAAGCCAATAAACGGTTTCCAGAAACAAGACATGACAGAAGAAGAGGAAACAGAGTTTGGAAGAATTTCCAGGCTCCTCGATCCAGAATGGTGAGACGGAATAAAGAAATAGTTAATTAAGAGAATAGGAACATAAAAATGGAGAAGGTTTTAAGAGACCATAAGGCTTACACTAGGTAGTTCCATGCTCCATACCACTTGTCATCCCTATATATCAAGTTACCTAATCTTCTCATAAAAACACAAAACAAACCTATTGTTTAAGTGTTCACTGCATAGTTACTAAGTCTGTTTCATTAGTCAACCACTCTGTTCGTACACTAGTTGTTGTCTATTTCCTTCTTAAGCGTAAATGTATCCAATTTAGAATTAATGTTTATAGAAAAGTCGGTAATAGAATAGAGATACTGTCGGTACTAGACATCCTGACTGAAAACAAATGGGGCATGGGACCACGTGTCAGAGGTGTTGGGCCTCTGAAGTCTTGCCCTGTGGTTTTGTCTTTGCTGATCAAACCTGAGTCTAGCGGATCATAACAGTGGACTACAAAGCCAGGGGACCTTTTTCGTCAGTTCCAGCCAGATTTGCAACAACGATCAGTACACTCGAAATAGGTCGAATAAGCTCAGAAGGACATTGCTGCCACCCCCGCGTGAGTGATGGTGGTAATGTTAATGTGTTAATGTTAAATGTATTGTTACCAAATAGCCAGAGTTTCTGTCCTTGGAGAGAAATGATCGTAGCAAAGAGGTGGAGTTTTACAGGAAATATTAAAAGGACTGTAATAGAACAAGGCATAGTAGAAATTGAAGTTGATAAGCGTTCTTCTTTGAGTGGAGATCAATCTCCAGTATTAAAAGAACACTGAGTAACTCTGGTGCGCTGTGGTGCCACTCAAGGTCCTCAAATATCGGTTGCATAAGACATGCAATCGATACCCAACACATGATAAGTATTACATGCTTAGGTTTAAGTAATAGTCGATTTATTAGATCAACAGGGCAGGACTCGCAGTAATGGGTATAAACTGGACAAATTTAGATTTAAGAAGGAAATAGGCAAGAATTGGTTTACTAATAGGGTGGTCGATGAATGGAATAAACTTAGTATCCATGTAGTAAGCACTGAAACTATCAGTTGTTTTAAAAAACGATTAGACAACTTTATGGATCAGGATGACAGGTGGTGATGGATACGGAGCTGCCTAGTGTAGGCCTTATGGTCTTTTGTAGTCTCCTTTATTTCTTATGTTCTTATGTTCTTATAACTGTAAACAGGACAGTCTTTGAGTGCTGCATGGACACGCAAGTGTTCAATGTCACAAAGCGATAAAAGAAGAAGAAAAAATGTAGGTCCATGCCA
Organism: Oratosquilla oratoria; assembly: GCF_046742065.1. NCBI lineage: Eukaryota > Metazoa > Arthropoda > Malacostraca > Stomatopoda > Squillidae > Oratosquilla > Oratosquilla oratoria. Next base: position 10,140,889 of record NC_134796.1, on the reverse strand, counting down.
AGAGCAATTAGAACGATGACTGAATTTTTCAACCTTAGACTTCTTCTTCTTCTTCTTCTTCTTCTTCTTTTTCTTTCCAAAACTAGAGAGGTAGTGTCTTCTCGGAGGTCCAAATCTGCTGTTGTTGAGGTGAGCACAAGAGTGTTTAACGTTTAACATGAAAGCGGCTTGTGCCTGGCATCCGGCCTGAAATGTCAAACCTTTCATCTATACAGGCCGCGAATTGTTCACATCTCGTGTACGCAACTACCTGTGTGACTGTGTGTGTGCGTGTGTGTTTGTGTGTATTTTTACCTAGTTGTATCTTAAGGGAAGGGGAGCAATGCTCGTGGTGTCCCGTCTCTGTATCTCGCAGTATAGAAATTGTTCTTAAATTCGTGTATGGTTTTTGCACACACTATCATTTTGTCCAACTTGTTCCATACATCCACCACCACTGTGGGGAAACCTGTTCTTTTTCAGGTCTCTTCCAGATGTTTCGTCCATCTATTTTTTATATTTTTATCACATTTTGGCTACAGTACTTGTAAGGGAAACCGGTCTGTAATTTGTTGGGTCTTCTTTGTTACATCATTTATATATTGGTACGATGTTGGCCTTTTTCCAGTCTTCTGGTATTTTTCCTTCCTTAAGGGAACAGCTTAGTATATATTTTGCCTACCAATTCTTCTTTACACTCCTTTAGTATCCAGTTTGCAATTCCATCCGGGCCGTGCGATTTCCTAACAGTGTTTGTTATTTGATCCATTATTTCAGCTCCTGTTGCTATTATTTCTACCATAGGGGAGGATTTCGCTTCTCGCCCTTCATACCAGTGCCATACATTTTCTCTAGTGAAAACAGATTTGAAATGTTTACTCGTGACTTCAGCCATTTCTATATCTTCTGTGTATTTCATGTTCCCCTGGCGTAGTTTCTCTATTTCATGCTTTTTTCTCAATTTACCATTCACACTTAGAATAGTTTTGGTTGATCCTTACATTTTTCTATTATGTCTTTTTTCATATTTTCTTTTTGTTTTCCTTTGTGTTTTATTGATATATATTTGCCACTTTCTAGGAATGTTGTCTTGTTCTCCATCTTTTCCAAGCTATATCTCTTTTTTCATTTATTTATTTGCTTCGTTGCACCTTCTGTTAAAACGGCACTTATTATATTCCTTTTCCTGTTTTTGTCTTGGTTTTTATTTATCCACCCCATCATTTCATGCGTGTGTCCCCGTGCATGTGTATTTGCGCGTGCGCGCGCGCGTTTCAAAGCACGTTTTATTTAAAGTTTAAAAATTATTCCACCAGAATCCCTTTAAACTTGTTTTCAACGGAATAGGAAAGGAGGAGGAGGAGGGGAGGGGGAAGTGGAGAAGGAGCATGTGCCGGGACGGTGGGTGTGCGTGCGCGCGCGCGTGCGAGTCGGTGCACGAGTGTCTGTATGCGTCACAGCGCGTTTGAGCTCAGTCAGTGTCGCGTTGGTGTCCGATCACCACGGCCCTACGCAGCCGATGCTCCAGTGGAGCCTCGAAGACCTCTCGAACTCCCGAAGAACGTTTGCCTCTCAGGCTCAGGGGTTTGGTGACGGACAGACAAAGGTACCGGGACTCTTTGTCATAAAGAGGAGTGTTAAGTTAGATTGGAAGTAAGTACCGGAGAGTAACGTGTACGAAGTAACTCTGTGTGAACGTTGATCTGTGAAGTGACCCAAGAAGGTGAACGATGGACTCGTGTCGTTGGATTCAAACAAGAACGTGCAACGGTTGTGATATAGTCTTGACTGGAACAGTGAATCTTGTCTTATGGAAACGGCAACGGATCCGTTTGTTGGACTTGGTGAAAGATAGAGAACAGTGACCGAGGAAGATGAAAGAGGGCGGGGACTACCCAACCTCAGGGAAGATGTACTTTATATGGCGCTGTCATGGCGTGACCTGTCCAGGAAGTTGAAGTGTTTTTGATGCAATACCTAGAGACGTCGGGAAAACATGTGGTGGACAACCCATGTATGTGTGAGTGTGTAACAAATTGTGGACTGATTTGTCCGAGATATGTTGGTGTGGTGGTTAAAGGTGGACTTTAAGTGTTAATGTCCTCAAAGACAGAGCATTCTGGTAAAGGCCTGTAGAGGCCTAAGTTCATACAAGGTTACAGATAGGAAACTTTGTATAGCATAATTTTGTTGGACATAGATCACTTTCAAAACCATGATTGAATAATGTTATGGCTTTTTAGATAATGTTGACACAGTTATACGGAAAAACAAAATACGGGGAAAAGAGTACGAGTTTGTATTTTTATATTATAACTTTGACATGTTTGCAAGGTAGGCTGTGCAGGTAAATGATCATAAACCTTTGCCAGGCGACAGAAGTGTGTGTGTGTGTGTGTGTGTGTGTGTGTGTATGTATGTATGTGTGTGTGTGTGTGTGTGTGTGTATGTGAGCACCAGCAACATAGATTGCAGTGATCAAGGCCAAAGTTGAAGCTTTCCAGAGGTGCTAACTACGGCACAGAATGAAAAGAATAATTTTAGAATTCGTACTGATTCGTTCAACGCAGCCTCTCCTTCTTCC
>NC_134796.1:10115826-10133326 GCF_046742065.1 Oratosquilla oratoria | reverse complement strand
TGTTACTGACGTAGAAAAATGTCGACATTTGTGATGAAAAAATAGTCCTTTCCTTCATTCTGTTGCAAAGACTGTCAGTGGTGGACGGTTTTAATAAAATGTTTGCGAATCAAAACCCCATTTAATTCCAATGCAAACATCGATGGATATGTTTTCCCAGGTGTACATGTGATTGGTGATACAAAGCCAGCTGGTCGTCTGGTGAGATGAACTGATGGTTGTGATGTCAGTGTGTGTGTAATTTGTTGTTACTAGACAGTTTCAGTGTACAAGGTAATTGTGGACTGTTTATATTGTCACAAGAGCATCAGAGACTCTCTCTCTCTCTCTCTCTCTCTCTCTCTCGATTCATCAAGCACAGAAAGAGATCGAAGAGATGCAGAACGGGAGGAGAAAGTACAGAACATGCACCTTTAAGCAGCATGATAGAGTTGGGGTGGTTATGTTATACAGCACAATACTTTCGGTGTTGATACTAAAGTAGTACCTTTGGTAATGGTATGATTATATAGGAAAGACGGCATTAACGTTTGCAGGCTGGGATTGTTGCGATCAATATACTTTAGGTTGTGGTAGGGTTTGCACGCCCAAATCCGCTAGCAGGAAAGTGTGTTTGGCTGGTGTAATGTACATTTGGTTTTGGTTTAGACTGACTTTGAGACACCGATGAAGACTATATTATTGTTTCGGTAGGTCTAAGACTTACTTGTATGTCTACAGCAGTAACCAGTCAGCTGAGACTGTTGCCATATTAGTGATTCCTTTTTTAAGGCCCGCAGACACTGTATAAATAGGAGGTTAGCGGCTTCGTCGACTGTGCTGAGGTCACATTGAGAGAGAGAGAGAATCAGAATGATTCCCCGAGGCTTTGGAGATAAGATCAAGGCGGGACCATTTCCCATACACCCTAATTCACGATCACGCACGTACGGCACATGCTCTCTCTCTCTCTCTCTCTCTCTCTCTCTCTCTCTCTCTCTCTCTCTCTCTCTCTCTCTCTCTCTCTCTCTCTCTCTCTCTCTCTCTCTCTCTCTCTCTCTCTCTCTCTCTCTCTCTCTCTCTCTCTCTCTCTCTCTCTCTCTCTTTCTCTCTTGCACACGTACATATATATGCATTCATACACATATACGTACAAGTACACACATAACTACATAAATACACACAGTGACCGTCACAAGGGCTTGTTTGTGTTGTCTGCCAGGATGCGTTACCGCGAGATGCGGCGCCGACACGAAGTCATACTCAGGAGTGTTGCCGCAGGGGAGTCGAGCAATCAAGCAGACATGCTGGCAAACAGGCTACCAATCAAGCAGCAGTCAGGCAAGCAGGAAATCAAGCAGGCGAAGAAATCTCTCTTTCGCGTCGAGAGGCCAATTGCTTACCTTAAGGTTTCCTGCCGCCACACTTCGGGGGCGGTGCTAACTGTTATGGTTTGTGTTTTACTTGCAGTTCTATCCTTGTGGGGAATCGTATGCTCCCCTTGTGGATGAATGAAATAGTCTGGTAGTGGCCAGAATGAAATTCAGTATGCGGACTTTGATAATAGTAATAATAGTCGGTTTAGTGAATTAACACTGAGTTGTGCTAATTCTTAGGACTGTTCGAATTTGCGTAAATAATGTGCATAGGTATACTAGGTGCCAGTGTCCACAGAATGTGTGCGTGTGTGTGTGATTCACCTTGGTCTTTGGATCACGTGTTGGACTCGTGATCGACAGCTATTTCTCTCCCAGAAGAGAGCTAGGTGCCACTGTCCACAGAATGTGTGTGTGTTTGTGTGTGTGTGTGTGTGCGTGTGCGTGTGTTTAGGGTATCATTTGAGTGATTCCCTAGAGGTTCGAGCTACGTATGGTATGAATAGAATCTTGTGGCTTTCTCGTACTCGCTTCGTTAAAGCACTGATAGGTCTGTGTTGGCAGAGTAAAGACGAGTGTGCAGTATTGCGTATAAACAAGTAATGAAGAACTCACAAAAGCACCTTTCACGGGAACGAGTGGTATGATGACGTCACAGAATAGAAGGCGAGGGGCATACACCCGTAGGCGCGTAACTGCAACCCAAGTTGCCATCTTTGCCCTATGTGTTTTGTAGATTGTTCTGATACTGTAAAGAAAAAAAAGATGGTGTGAATCTTCCATTGTAACTGAACCCTTTGTTTACTTCCAATGGCTATAGCAAATTGATTTTAATTGTTTCATCTTCTCGTTGAGCAAGGGTTTTGCTCAGGGTGTCGGCAACGTACATAGGGTCATTGGAATAGATACCTTGCATGTGATGACCGTGTCTGTTTACGGTCAGTGGGGTCGTTGTCATGGTTACCTGACTTGGAGGGAGGGAACGAGTTGTTTGTAGGTTCAGACACGCGTCTTTGACGTAGCGTTTACCTCTTCAGTACATCGACGACGCTGTTGTTGATGATCATGTTTGTTGGTCCGGCTTTTGTCAGACATTATTATTATTGTTATTGTTATTAATATTGTTATCATTATTGTTGTTGTTGTTGTTATTATTATTAGTAGTAGTAGTAGTAGCAGAATCATCATTATTCATATCGATCTTATTGTTATTATTTTTATTATTACTGTTGCTCTTATTGTTATTGCTATTATTTTTATTGTATTATTTCCATTGTTATTATAGTGAAATGGGCTATTGGTCGATGAGGACAATCTCAATCTCCTCTCTGTCTCTCCCTGGCCGTACCCTATGTTGAATCAAGTGACATGGTTGTGTAGAGTGATATAGAAAATGTTAACTATAAACGTGAGGGATTATGCACGTCTTTTTTCAATCGACGCTTTTTGTGTTGAATAAAATAGTTTGTCGGCAGTCGTCTCAAAATCAACGAAATTTACCATTGTGTTGGGAAAAGGACTGTTCTCTTTCGCCTCGGAGTTTGGGGTTCCCCGTGGCTGAATAAAATCGCCCGGCGGCACCCAAACCAAGTGGACAGCAGTGAAGGGATTAAAGGATCTCCCTTTTGTTAAGCCGGAACGGGTCGAGGAGTGGGGAGGGACTAAGTTGACCAATCAGGATTGTTAGGGAGATCGAAGTACACGCCCGGAAGGATGCGGAAGGGAGGGAGGGATGGGGTGGGGGGTGAGGGGGGGATTCTTATTAGGGTAAGCTGGGTCGGATCGGGTGTCCGCCGTCGGGGGAGGCGCGCGCGCGCGCGCACGCGCGGGGGAAGGGAAGTTGACTTGACACCAGTCAAAACTCGTCCTGCAACTTCCCCGGGCTGCCGCGCGCGTCGCTCGGCAACTCCCGCGGGAGGCGGCTCTCTCTCTTTCTCTCTGTGTCACGTGTCACGTGTCACAAGTCGTGCGTCACGCAGGGCATGTCACGGTCGCGTGTGTCGCCCACTTGCGCAAGGCCACTCCCGCTCTTCTTCTTCCTCCTCCTTCTTCTCCTCCTCCTCCTCCTCCTTCCTCCTCCTCCTTCCTCCTCCTCCTCTTCCTCCTTCTCCTCCTCCTCCTCTTCCTCTTCCTCCTCCTCTTCTTCCTCTTTCTCTTCCTCTTTCTCCTCTTTCTCTTCCTCTTTCTCCTCTTTCTCTTCCTCTCCTTTTTCTCGTCCTGGCCCCTTCTCTTCCTCATCCTCTTCCTTCTCCTCCTCCTCCTCCTCTTCCTCCTCCTCTTCCTCCTCCTCTTCCCCCTCCTCTTCCTCCTCTTCGTCCTCTTCCTCCTCCTCGCCTTTTCTCCTCATTTTCTCATCCTGGCCCCTTCTCATCCACCTCGTCCTCCTTCACCCTCCTTCCTCTTCCTCCTCCTCCTCCATTTCCTCCTCTATCCTGGCCCCTTCACCCTAATCCTATTCAACCATTCCCTATCCTATTCCTTCTCCTGTCCTCCTCTTCTTCCTCTCCCCTCCCTTTCTTTTGTACTCCTAACCACCTCCTACCTCCTCCCTCCTCCTTCCTCAAATCAGTTTGACATTACTTGTCTCGTGACTTTCAGTGAGGGGCAGGGAAATCCCGAAAGCATAATGTGAATTTACATACATATAATGACACACACACTCACTCACTCACTCCACTGTAAAGAGAATAATATATATCCAAAATCTATTGTGCGAAACAAAATGACTCGCAAGGCGAGGAATAATGAAATATCTATAATGAAGGTAATGGAGTTCGTAATATAGCGTTTGCCCTTTGAAACGTTAGGTGATGTGGAATTCACATATAAAGTACGGAAACCTTTGGTCTGAAGGCAGATAATATAAAACTTGTTAATGATTTATATTCGTTTTTTTTATTAACACTTGTACGTTTGATTTTCGCTGTCTTGCCTCGAAATCAAAAAATGGAAAACCCGCGACCCCGCAGTGGGTGCCAGCGGTCTTCGATACCTCTCCCATATCTCTATTATATATATATATATATATATATATATATATATGTATATATATATATATATATATATATATATATATATATATATGTAGATACAAATAGTTAATGAAAGTAGTTAATAAAAGGGAATAGACTTATTGACTAGGTTGTCAGCGCTGAAACGATGGGTTGTCTTAAGAGATGATTAAATAACTTCATGGATAGGGATGGTAAGTACCTATCATTGGTCCCTTGGCTTCGTAACTCTAATCTCGAACTTCCTGTCATTGGTTCTGGCTGTGTAACGAAGTTGTTAACTTGGCTTCAGGCTTAAACGGGATCCCCCAGAAGCCGGATTAAAGGATGATTATATTGACTCTTGACTGTGATCTGATGCAGATTAAGTTATCAGTGACGGCAGAGAGGAGTAAGAGTAAGAGGAACAGAAGACATTGAAGGGATTCCTGTTTATAATAATAGTTGTATGTGAAGCTTATCCTGAAGGGAAGATGGCGTACAAGTGAATATGAACGAGGCCTGCTTTTGCATGACAAAATTATTTTGAGTTTAGTTATTCGAAAAAAATATATAATTGTAGTTTCTAGATGTAAAATGTTTTTTTTAAAAGGAGTCACAGCAATACCAGTCAAAACTGGCGTTTTAACGTACATGTTTTGCTTTAAAGCGTTTTTTTCTTTGCATGTGTGTGTGTGTGTGTGTGTGTGTGTGTGTGTGTGTGTGATTCGCCACCATAGTCTTGGATCACGTGCTGGACTCGTGATCGACAGTTATTAACCTCCCGGATGAGAGTTCAGAACTCGTATAACCGATCTATGGGTAATACTGTGACCTTACACGCACACACACACACACCCAACTCCCCGCCCACGAAAGTTGGAGTAACAACCCGCAGCGCAGCGATACTGAAATTATTTCATCCCTGGGCGGTATTCGAACCCGGACCTGTGTGTGTGTGTGTGTGTGTGTGTGTGTGTGTGTGTGTGTGTGTGTGTGTGTGTGTGTGTGTGTGTGTGTGCACATGCATGTGTTATATCCTTTGTATTCAGCCTCCCAGTATGAAAGGAGACGAGAAAGAGAGAGAGAGAGAGAGGCACACACTTTGTTTTGTACAATGTTTCAGGATTAAAGTGACCCTCTTTGTGTGTGTGTGTGTGTGTGTGTGTTGACAGCGGGGAAGGCCAATTAACGAGTCCAACACCTGTGTCTTGCTAGCGAGCGTCATCCCTCCCCGATGTAGTAGATCCTGCCTCCACAGTCAGTCATGATGTACTTACTACTCGTCGGTCGGTTCGCACAGGTGTTACTGTTTTCATTTGTATTATCCTCTGTCTCTTTCCTCTCTCCTCTGTCTTCATCACACTATCTCTTCTCCTCTCTTCGTCACTCTCTCTTCTTTTCTTTTCTCACTCTCTTCTCTCTTTCCATCTCTTTTTCCCTCTCTTTTCTCTCCCTATTCTCTATTCTCTCACTATTCTCTCTATCCTTTATCTCTACCCTCTATCTTTATTCTCTCTATTCTCTCTATCCCGTTCTCTCTTCCTCTCTCTCGCGTTCTCTCTCTCTCTCTCTCTCTCTCTCTCTCTCTCTCTCTCTCTCTCTCTCTCTTTCCCTCTCTTTCCCTCTCTCTCCCTCTCTTTCCCTCTCTCCCTCTCTCTTTTTCCCTCTCTCCCTCTCTCTTTTTCCCTCTCACCCTCTCTCTTTCCCTCTCACCCTTTCTTCCTCTCTTTTCCTCTCTTCATCTCTCTCTCTCTCTCACCAATCCCATTCATGGCTTCCCATTCGAATGTTTCCTTTTCCATCTCATCTCTGTTAGTACCTCAATTACCCTTTTGCCTCCTATAGTCCTCCACTCTCCTCGTCGTTCCCGAAGCCGAGGGAGTGCAGGGAACTTCGCCTGCATCGACTTCGTCTACATTAGCGGTTCTCCACCTGAGGGCTTGGCCCGATAGGGGGCATGACAGAAAAAAAAATAAAAAATAAATAAATAATCCATCACTGTCCTGATAAAACTATAGGATAATTATGATTGTCGGCTTCGTAATATAGCAAAGGGTCTCTCTCTCTCTCTCTCTCTCTCTCTCTCTCTCTCTCTCTCTCTCTCTCTCTCTCTCTCTCTCTCTCTCTCTCTCTCTCTCTCTCTCTCTCTCTCTCTCTCTCTCTCTCTCTCTCTCTCTCTCTCTCTCTCTCTCTCTCTCTTTCTCTTTCTCTTTCGGGGTAGGCTTCGGGAGAAAAATGAAATGGATTTCATGAAGGCGGGGACGGACTAGATCCTCTTTAGGTATTGTCTTCACGAATACGAGACACTCTCTTCCTCGGGCTCTCGGGCACTCGACCGCAGAAGCTACCAGACCGTATCTGATGCGCTTCGCACCTTACGTCACGGAGCTAAGCGCCTCCTGCCGTTTGGCGCCAATGGTCTCGTCTATATCTCTGTCCTTCTTTTTTTCGTAACCTCCCTTCCCCCCATAGTTACCTCTTTGTGTTTTTTTTCCGTAACCAACCCTCCGCCTCTAACCACCTCAATACCTCTTTGTCATCATCCGTTTCGTTATTCTCACAGACGCTCCAGGGATCGAACACCACCGCCGCCAGCACCACCCACACAAACTTTACCACCCATAACCACTACCAACACCACTACCACCACTACTACCACAACCTCCACCACAACCGCCATCACGAGTGTGTCCCAAGGCCTTCAGGATAGTACAATTCTAAGGGGACTTGAGTTTGTCTTGAGTGGCTCTCAGCAGGGCTGGGAAAGGTGGGTGTACCCTAGTTAGTCTGTTCACTTGGCTTGGCGAAGATTTATGAGCGAGCAATCCTTAGTCACCAAATTAAAAACTTTGGCGGACCGCGAACATTAACACGAGAGGAAATAGTAGGAAGTTGTGATGAAAATGATGTTGTTGAATGAGACTGGAGAGCAACTGTTGAGGAGCATTTGTGAAGAAGGTGCCCGCAATCTTCAGTGACTCGATGGGCGTGGGAAGGGACCCAAAGCCCAACATTTCAACCCTTAGATGTCTCCGATGGCGTCATATCCTTTCGGTGACGTCATTTCATTCTGATGACGTCAGCGCTTCTGTCCAGGGAGACAGGCAATTGGGGAAGGCGACAGAAAGTGATGATTGAAGGCTTTTTGAGTGGAAATGAATCTCCAATCATAAAAATACTGCGTGACTCTGGCCCGCAGGGGCGGTCAATAAAATCCTATATATTTAGTGCCTATGGGGATATCTGACATGAGTGACAGAGTAACACAATATCAGTTAATATCTCTTTATTGGTAATGTCTGAAGTTTCATTTGGAACCAAAAGTTCCGAATCTTTGCAAACTCCGGATTACAGGAGCATATTTTCTAATACTTGAGAGAGAGAGAGAGAGAGAGAGAGTCTTGGTTCCATAGAGAGAGGACGATTTACGAGTCCTCGGATATAACAACGTAAGTAGAACAACATCTGAACCGGATTTTCCTGAAGGGCTGTGGAGAGTTGCAGGTTGGTTTCGACCGGGTTTCGCGCGACGTGAACCCGCGTTCGATTCCGGTCTCCTCCCCAGGACTTACATTTGCCCTGGGTGTCTGAGCACACAGGGCAAAGGTGACGATGTCAGTTGTAATCGAGTGCCTCTGTGGGTGTTGGCTCATAGCTTGTGGTTTGTGGACCTTTGGTATCTCATAATTTGGACCAGGAACCCAAAAATTGTGGATCTCAGTGGAAACTAGACAGTGTTTGGACCACGAACCAAAAAATAGTGGATTTCAGTGGAAGCTAGACAGTGTATGGACCACGAACCCAAAATTTGTGGATCACAGTGGAAGCTAGACAGTATTTGGACCACGAACCAAAAAATTGTGGATCTCAGTGGAACTAGACAGTGGACCACGAACCCAAAAATTGTGGATCTCAGTGGAAGCTAGACAGTGCTGAAAAGTGGTCCTCAGGAGACTAGATAGCAAAAATGTTTAAAATCATAAGATATCAGTGTTGAAAAGTGCGCCTACACAGGAAGCTAGTGATCAGCAATACATAAAAGCATGCGATACGCGAGAAAAAGTTCCGAGAGACCTTTGCGTCCAACACCAAAGAGATCGGGATCGATCCGGGATGCTCAAGGTGTAGGATTAGATGGGAAATAACCGGGAATTCACTGATCTTATCCGGGAGATAGTGTCAGCGGAGCCACGGGCTAAGAGTTCCGGAGGAGAGCACCGGACGGACTCTCCGGGAAGCGATGTTGGTCAGGACGTTCCGGCCGATGAGTTGTAACGGTCTTTCTTGGTCTGGGTCGTTTGAATTTCCGCCACCCCACCCCCATCTCTCTCTCTCTCTCTCTCTCTCTCTCTCTCTCTCTCTCTCTCTCTCTCTCTCTTTCCTCCTTACTCCTTCCTTCCTCCCCCTCCCTCTCCCACTCCCTCCTCTCCCCTTCTCTCTCTCTCTCTCTCTCTCTCTCTCTCTCTCTCTCTCCTCCCTCTCCCTCCTTACTCTTTCCTTCCTTCCTCCCCTCCCTCTCCCACTCCCTCCTCTCCCCCTCCTCTCGTTCTCTCCCATCTTCTCCCTCTACCTTCATCTCCCTCTACTCCCCCATCCTCTCTCTCTCTCTCTCTCTCTCTCTCTCTCTCTCTCTTTCATCAGTAATGTTCATGCTAGATGCATGTGGTGTTCATCATATTTTGCACAGGTATGAATGTGGCTTACCTATTGAGCTGACCGAAACTGGACGTCCTTCGACAGTTGATATAATCGTGCGAATTCTTCCACGAAATATCCAATCGAAGTATATATATTTTTTAAAGCCTCCTGTGTACTTTGTTGTGTGCGTGCAGCTTTATCGCCACGCATCGTGCATGCCAAGTTCATCCTGGTTCCAGAGTGTCTGGGTGGAAACTCTTCACCTTATCTCGCCGGGATAGATACCAGTTCTTTGATACACCTTCCAGCCGGCGCGGCCGCTATCGGCATTGTATCTGCAAGGGTGCGTGGGAGACTCTGTCCGAAGGGTCTCGTCTTGCAATTGACTTCGCCTTGACAAAAGATACCCCGTCGTTCCTTCATTTGTTTAAATCCGGTGTTCTTCACGCCTCTGTTCACTCAGCTTCTCAAGATGACCAACTGTTGAAAGTATCTTGGTTCACCCTCCTACCAGGAGGCTAGGACGGTGCCCCTCACAGAGGGCTTTGTATCGTGGAAGTTAAAACACGCTCTTGGTCATACTCGCTGGTGGTAGGGCTCGAACTGAAGTCACCTCGACCTCCGCCGCAAGTAAAGACGCTTTAACCCGCTCGAGCAGCGAGCATCCCCAAGACTGTAAAAAAAAAAAAAAAAAAAATGTTCGGTCGATGCTGTTTACTCACCAAGATACACTTTTCTCTTAATCATCTGGCGTTTAACCAGAATAAGTATTACAAAGTGTCTAGCCGTGTTGAAGAGGGTGATTGGCCGCCATATCCAAGGTCTTCCATGTATTTCTCACAGTCGGGAAGAGAGTGTAATAGGTTAGAGTGCCGATGCCCGAAGTCCGCGAACAGGGTTGAAGTGCCACTGGTAACCACTTGGCACTATTTTGGGCGGTGCTGTCGAGTCCGGGACCAGGAGTCGTCGTTATTATTATTTTTTTTCTTAAATGTGTGTGTGTGTGTGTGTGATTCACTTTGGTCTTTGGATCACGTGTTGGACTCGTGATCGACAGCTATTTCCCTCCCGGAAGAGAGCTCAGAGCTCGTATGACCGATCTATGGGTAATGACCTTACGCACACACATCCCCAACTCCCCGCCCACGAGAGTTGGAGTAACGACTCGAAGCGCAGCGATACTGAAATCATTTTCAGCCCTGGGCAGGATTCGAACCCGGACCGCCGTAGTGACAGTTTGGGACTCAACCAACCGCGTCACCGAGTCGTGGTGTGTGTGTGTGCGTGTGTGTGTGTGTGTGTGTGTGTGCGTGCGTGTGTGTCCGTCCTCAAAAAGTCCTCCGAGTACCTAGGCCCACCCCTCTTGTCAGTATAATCAAATAACAATATCTAGAAACTAAATGGAGATAGTAAGACAACCGACTAGGGGAGTTAAGTTGTTCACACAAGTGTCACGGTAATAGCACAGTTAGAACTTGGTCGGTTGTAGAGGAGGTTGAAAGATAGGTTACTATGTTGTACATAACACGTGACCACCGAGTCATAAACACACACACACGTACACACACACAAACACACACACACACACACACACACACACACACACACACACACACACATACACACACACATATATATATATATATATATATATATATATATATATATATATATATATATATATATATATATATATGGCCACGTGGCTTCCCATACAACTGACTCCCTTGCCAACATTTACAAGTTTTGGCGCCAGGTGCCATCGCTCTGCTGCTTTGATTATGGACTGGCTCGAGCTGTTTCAAACGCATGAATACACACAGGAAGGCTCACAAATACACAGACACGCAATCACACGCTCGTGTGCAGAGGGAAACGTAAATATAAATTGCCTAGACGAGGATAAAATGCATATTCGTATGCGGGAGTACATAGGGTTTGAATCCTTCTCCTTGTTATCTCTCCTCTCGTTTTCTGTAGTCGTGATTCCTTGGTCGAGACGTGGCGACGCCGTTCTTCGAACTGTGATTGCGGGCTTGGGTGGTTCGAATTGATCTCGTGTTGATAGCTCCGTGTCTTTCGTGTCCTGACGGGGCTCGGGGGCTTGGGGGGAGGGCTGGGCAAAGGGGGCTTCGTGAGGGACAGACAAAAAAGGGGGGGAGGGGAGGGGAGTTGAAGTCGGTTCGCCTTAGCAACTGATACCCATGCAAACTATCTGGTTGTGAATCCCTGTGTTCATGCGATCGTGGAGAAACTCGGGCCTTAAGGGCCCAGTCACACCGACCTTACGACCTGTATCCGACCACCGGCGACTGGGTAGTCGCCGGTCAGTTGCAGGTAGTCTATGGAAGTCGCTGGTAGTCGGTAATAAGATAAATAGATCGAGAGAGAGATATATTACAACCCACACTGAATAGTCCCCAGTACATAGATCTTCATCTTATCAACCACATTAACTTTTTACATTTCAATTCCTTGCATAAGTTTTGTGTCGCCGACCGATCGCTAGGTTTCGGTCGAAGGTGGTCGGAAACGGGTCGTAACCTTGGTGTGACTGGGGCTTAAGGTAGCGCTGGTACACTAGATGGGCAGAAGAGAGAGTAGCAGATTTTAGGTTTAGTGTATTTTAGACTGGTAAATGAATAGGAAGATGAAGGACTTTGGAAGTTCAGAAATTAGGGAGAAAATAGAGGGAGAGATAGGAGATTTGACCTGTGGGTAAGTGCAGTAGAAAGTCTCAACCACGCCAGTCTCCGAACTACAGCTGAATAAAATTATCTGGCTTTAGCTCTAAGAAGGTCAACGAAATCCGAGACAGTTGGAAGGGGTGGAAGCTGTTATTTGTAACCGTTGGTCCTCCGGTCTGGGAGACGCCCCTCTTCCTCCAGATAAAAGATAAGAGTCATAAGAATTCTAAAGAGTTGAGGGGTGGATGGGACTGGAAAGGGCATTAAAATGGGAGGGGTAAGGTCAGTAGAGATTATAAAGGACAGTGTATGGACCCGACTAGAACGGAGATGAAACTTTATATTACGTAATTTCAATGAAATTGAAGCTATTCTAGGAGAGAACCATTGAAAAGAAAAACTCAGATAGTTCCTTCGTCGTATTTAGCTTTTTATTTATGTATTTGTTATTCTGTTCCGTGTATCTGTTCATATGCAGCAGTACACAAAACAAGTCTGCCAAGAAATGAGGAAAGACCAAAAAGGTCCCTATCACACCTCCGGAAAGGTTAAGGTAATCGACGGAAAAAGCCCTCGCGATATTTGACAGTAGCCCTAGTGTGAACATTGTGACGAATGTGGATAGGAGGTAAAGGGAACACGGGCTGAGGGGAATACTTTTATTCCTGACTAGTCTCGCCTGAGTGGCTTCTTCAGAGGAATAGCCAGTTTGACTTCGAACACTATTCCTCTGAAGAAGCCACTAAGGCGAAACTAGTCAGGAATAAAAGTATTTCCCTCAGCCCGTGTTCCCTTTACCTCCTATCCACAGTAGCCCTTGTCTCTACTTTTTTCTGTGTGTGTGTGTGTGTGTGTGTGTGTGTGTGTGTGTGTGTGTGTGTGTGTGTGTGGTGGGTTCGTTAGCTGAATGAAATCACATGGCGTCAACTAGAAGCTGTATAACGCTGCTGAAGGGATTAATGAGGAAATGATTTGTTTGTGTAAGCATGACTTGGATACTGACTTTCTTCCTTGGTTCGGTATGGAGGCTTAAGACACCCGTGGTGCTCCAACGTCCTCTCTGTATCGTGTGCAGTTGTATACCTATATATCTTCTTGTTGAGTCACACGCGAACATAAGTGTGTCATTCATGGTGGCGAGAATGAGCCTCCGAAATACCGTCAGCGACTGTGGTAGAAGCCGCGTTATCTTTGGGGAACTTTTGTCGACTTAGGGTGTCAGGTTGGCCGTCGGTCGGAGAGTTACTTCCGCGGTGCCAAAGAAGGTAGAGGAAACATCCGGGTTGGCGCCGGTGCCAAAACGGGGCTGTGACGGGAACGGGGAGGGCAACCAACCGATGTGCATGCGACACTTCAACATTTTTTTTTTTTTTTTTTTTTTTTTGCGTAATGAAATCCTTAGGCTCTTTTCGATATGTGTCCACGACTGCGCTACCAAGACACGTAGGCACAAATTGACTTTCGTGAATGCTCGAGAAGGAAACGTAGAGGTCTGAGAAGGCTAGACGGGAGAATGGGTGCTGGAGGTCAATGGGGTCACAGGCCGGGAGATCTCTGAGGGAAGATTGGAAGGCGGAGGGCGACATGGGAGGAATGGGATTTCGCCTAGTGTGGGAGTTGGAGAGAGACGTAGGATGAACTGGGAGTGGTGGAGGAGTTCGGGATCTAATGAAGACATGGGAGTCAGTGAAAGAAGAGGAGTATGACTCCCTTTAGTGTCCGTGACTTTATATCTTACTTTCAGGTGAGGGATGCTGTTACCAAAGGAGTGACGGGTATGTCACTTAACGCCAATTCATATCCCGTTATAGTTGACGCCAAGTGATTTTATTGGGCTAAAAACTTGGGCTCCTTGATGAAGAAGTTAAAAGAAGAGGAAGAGGAGGAAGAAGAGAAGTTGGAGGAAGAACAAGAGGAGGAGAAGGAAGAGGACATGGCGACAGCGCGGCGTAGGGAAAGGCATAATTATCGAGGGAAGGGGAGGAGGGAGAGGAGTTGTGTTGCCTTAAAAGAAAGGAATCAGAAGGAAGGCAAAGGATGAAAAGGAAAAGGAATACAGGAGAGAAAGAGGAGGAGGAGAAGAGGAAACAAACGGAGGCAGATCAGGACAAGGCGGAAGTAAGAGGAAGAGGACTAAGGAATAACGAGAGTATAATGGTGTTTTGTGTGTGAGCATTATGTGCTTGCATGCATGCTTGCGTGCGTGTTTGCGTGCGTGTGCGCGCATAGAGAGACAGAGAGAATGTATGCATGTGGGCCGAGACGCGGCGGAGTGAGACCACACTGGGTGAGAACTGAGAAGACAAAGAAGGCCAGAAACCCAGGACCTGCCTCCTCCTAGTCCGCCTCCTCCTCCTCCTCCTCCTCCTCCTCATCATCATCATCATCATCATCATCATCCTCCTCATCCTCATCCTCCTCCTCCTCCTCCTCCTCCTCCTCATCATCATCATCATCCTCCTCATCCTCATCCTCCTTCTACTCCTCATCCTTCTCCTCCTCCTCCTCCTCCTCCTTCTCCTCCTACTCCACCACCTCCACCCCTTCTTCCTCTTCCTCCTCTTGGTCCTCCTCCTTTTCTTCCTCTTCCTCCTCCTTGTTCTTTCTCCTCTTTCTCCTCTTACTCCTATTTCTCCACTTGTTCCTCCTATTCCTCTTTCTCCCTGTTCTCCTCTTGTTCTTCCTCCTAATGTTCCTCCCCGTCCTCCTCTTCCTCATTGTCCTCTTCCTCCTCTTCCTCCTCTACCACTTCGTCCTCCTCTTCTCCCTCCTCTTCCTCCTCCTCGTCCTTATTCTCCTGTTCTTCCTCCTCCTCCTCCTCCTCTTCCTCCTCCTCTTCCTCCTCCTCCCTCCCCTGTCGCCTCTTCGTGGGGAAGAATGGCCGTTAGGTGCGGCGGGCGCCCTCTCTGGTACCAAAAAACTGTCGTCACGAATTTTTAGCAGTCTGAAGTCGGGTTCTCTACTCAAGTTAATCATAATATATATGTATTTATATATATATATATATATATATATATATATATATATATACATATATATATATATATATGTATATATATATATATATATATATATAATATGAAAGTACTCATTATATGTCACGACTAATCAGACGCATATCCCATTGTTGTCTGAAATGATACATATTTGTTTATAAAGATATTTGTAACAATAAAGAGAGTATAATTAAGAAATATATGGAATACGCAACAAATTTGCATAGTTGACATATGGGTCAGCTCCTGGTGTCAGTAGTGGTACATTGCAAAGAGATCCCTGATGGGTTTATGACGAGGTAACAAAATGGCAGAAACAAAAAAAAAACAAAAACAAAAAAAAACATGAACTAGAGACTGGGATGTTGGGGGGGGGGAGTAGAGATAGGTAAGGGGTGAGGAACGAAACCTGGGGTTTAAGTGTAGGTAAATGTGGGTTTGCCCCTCCGACCCGGTTATTTGCATATTGTTGCCCTGGATCCACCATAACGACACCGGTTAAACGCCACTTCAGTTGGACGTCTCAACTATGAAGCTCCTCCCCGATTGTTAAGCGCGTAGTGCCACAGGGCTCGCTGGACCTGACGGTACTCTACCGTGCCACAGGGGAGGGGCCGACCGTGCCACAGGGGTGGGGCTGAGCGTGCCACAGGGGCGGGGGGGGGGTTAGTGAACGATAATACGATCTGTTTAGGCGTAGGTCGGGGGAGAGGCGGATGGACGTATGTTGAAGATTGCCTTGTTGTTTCTGTACAACCTTTACTCCTTCGCTGCGCAAGGGAGGGGAGGGGAGAACATAACATAAGAATGAAGGAGACTGCAAGAGACCATAAGGCCTACACTAGGCAGCTCCCTCGGGACTTTCCCTCAGCCGAATAAACTCGCCCACCGAAACCTTACTCGAAATTATGTTAATCCATACGCTGCGTAGGTTTCCTACGGATGAATAAAATCGCCTGGCGGGAACAAAAAGAATCTGCACAGAAACTGTAGAGAAAGGAACCCAGTGTTAACGCAGACCTCGCGGGATGTTGGAAAGCTTTAGATACTTTATTTTGTCTGACGTCAATTACTGGAACGTGACCCACTGTAAACAATATGTTTTAATCTCTTGGTCCTTGGAATGTCTTGGTCTTGGAAAATCGCTCAGCGTTAACCAAACCAAAATGTATAAAATGTCATGAAATCAGTCGGTGTGGGTAATGTTATCTTCAAAACGAAAATTTCAAAAACCAAGGTATGATTTTTACTTATTTAATTTATTTGTTTAATTGTTTATTTTAGAAGTGGCTTCAATTCCAGTATTGTAATTTTCAATCGTGTATATGTCTAGATAAACTTGGTGGCTTATGATAAAAAAAATCAGTAATAGATATATTTCATTTTAAAACAAAATATATCTTAGAAATATACGGACTAAATTCACTA
The DNA here is from genome assembly GCF_046742065.1 of Oratosquilla oratoria. NCBI lineage: Eukaryota > Metazoa > Arthropoda > Malacostraca > Stomatopoda > Squillidae > Oratosquilla > Oratosquilla oratoria. The sequence goes on along the minus strand of NC_134796.1, from coordinate 10,117,229 downwards.
GGGTGTATATAGGGAATTCAGCACTCTCTCTCTCTCTCTCTCTCTCTCTCTCTCGTTCCCTCTAAGTCAGTATATACGTGTGTATTTACACACACGCACACTCACATATACAGTATATATATATATATATATATAATGTGTGTGTGTGTGTGTGTTTTACCGTGTTCTTGGATCACGTATTGGACTCGTGATCGACAGCCATTTCCCTCCCTAAAGAAAGTTCAGAGTTCATATAAGACCGATCTATGGGTAATGCTGTGACCTTACACGCACACACACACACCCACGAGAGTTGGACTAACGACTCATAGCGCAGCGATACTGAAATTATTTCAGGCCTGGGCGGGATTCGAACCCGGACCGCCGTAGTGGCGGCCAGGAATTCTACCACTGCGCCACGAGTGTGTTTGTGCGTTTGCCCGTTCTCCATATCTATATATCGCTATGTTTTCTCAATCTCTCAATCTCGTATTTCTCTCAGTTTCTCTCTACCTTTCTCAATCCTTCTATTCTCTGTGTCACTCTCTTTCATTTTCTATCTCTATTCCCTGTCAATTTCTATTTCTCTTTTTTTCTTTCACTTTGTGAATGAGAGTTCTTGAAATCGAAAGTGGGCGTGCCCTCAGGTGGAGTGTTTAGCGGCGCGAAGCAAGGGAGGATCGTTCGTGACGAGGCTAATGTCTTGGGGCCGCGGACTCAGCCGAGAGTAACGGAGCGTGGAAAAGTGATCGCAATGCCCTGTGTGTGTGTGTGCGTGTGTGTGCGTGTGTGTGTGTGTGTGCGTGCGTGTGTGCGCGCGCGCCGGTACTCTTGCGGCCAACCCTAGATCATAAATACGCAGATACGCAGCCCTAGATCATAAATACGTTTGTGTGTGTGTGTTTGTGTGTGTATGCACATGTATATGTATATATACACTATATGTATATATGTCCGTGTATACATATACATATATATATATGCGTTCACTTGTGATTAAAGTGGTTAAAGCCATGCTGTATTCACCATCTACTTTTGACATTTTGACTAGCCGAATTTATCTGGCTTATTGATTTATCTACAAAATTGCTGGTATTATTTTATAATTACATCCAATGAAATTGGTAAAATTCTAGTTTCTTTTGGTAGGCAGCGTTCGCAAATATTGGCAAAAGGCTTTCAAAAGTGCGTCACTTCAAGTTGAGAAAAAATAGGTCACCAGTTTTTGCGCATTTGTCGTGTTTTATTTATTTATTTATTTGTTTATTTATTTATTTATTTTTGTAGGTAGATATATTATTTCTTGTTCCTCCTCCTCTTCCCTATCGTCTGCCTACACCTCCCCCTCCTCTTTCCGTCTTCTCTTCCTTTTCTTCCTTCTCGTTGTCCTCCTCCTTCTCCTCTTCCTTCCCGTCTTCCTCCAC
>NC_134796.1:10088326-10110826 GCF_046742065.1 Oratosquilla oratoria | reverse complement strand
TTTCTCACCCTCTTGCCTTCCCCTTTGCCTTTATCATACAAAATATTCAAACACACTTCTAGTGAAGATGTGGCTACCCAAGTATCAAAAAGCAATTTCGAAAGTCTTCTTTTATTGAAAACAAGTGTAGGGAAGCTTTTGATTGAATTTTTTTTTTTTTTTTTTTTTTTTCTATCAAGGTCTCGCGACCCATTCTTGAACACTTCGCGACCCATGTTTGGGAATCGCGACCCATAGTTTGGGAATCGCTGTTTTAAGAGAAGATTATGTAACTTTATAGATGGGAATGACGGGTGGTAAGAGACATGGAACTGCCTAGTGTAGGCCTTATGGTCTCTTGCAGTCTTCTCCGTTTTTATTTTCTTATGTTCTTATTGTTTGGTCCTTCTGTACATTGCCCCCTCCCTTCCCCTCGTCTGTCCTCATCTTTTTTGTCTTCATTCTGTCTCGCTCATTCTCTTTTATCCAAACTTCCTCAGTCGATCTGTTATGAATCCCCTTGTTCCAGAGGCAACAGGGAAAAAAAAGTGTTATTTTCGTATCTCTGCTCTGGATTCGGCCAGCGAGATATGGCCGAGCGCGATCCTACTCCCCTGTTATTCGCGACCTTGTTTTACACGGTATGGTCCGTTTCTTTGATGTCACAACACCATATCCTTTCATCCATCCCCTTTCGCTCATTTTTTTCTTCAGTTGCTCGTGTTCCTTTCAGGTCTTTGTCTCTTGTTTTCTGGTTCGATCTGTACCTCGAGGGATGTGCGATGTACGTGTTTGTTGGTACACATGTGTGGGGTTTCTGGTTTTACGAGTATATGCGTTATATGGAGCCTCTAGAGCGAACTTTCCCGTGCGTCCGACAAGATAACACCGTTGAATACAAAAGCTCCTGTCTCAATTTGGTATATGTATGTATCATTTTATTAGTTACTATTTACCTGTTTATTATTTAACTGTACCTATGCATTTATTGATTTTATTCATTATTTATATATATCATTATTATTTATATTTATCATTATTATAATTTTTCCGCATCCGACCTAGTTATGGACCAAAAGGTCTCCTGTCGGCATGCTCGCCTTTGTAATCCTTTGTAATTTTCTTTACCAATTCTCTGAAGAAGTTCCTTTTTGAACGAAACGTTTGAGTGGTTAGGATTCCGTGCTTCCCCCCCCCCCCGTGTTTATGTCCTCCAAGGTCATTAAAATCAATATTTGTTTATGTTTTGTGTATGCGCGAATGTGCGTATACACTCGTGGAGGTAGATGTTTGCTTGTATTTTCTTGTACGTACTTGTTAAACTTGATAGTGATAATTATAATCAAAGCAATAAGAATAAAAGCAGTAGAAGTAAATTTATTGATGGTAGATGATTAGTAATGGTTTCGGGGTAAGGGAAGAGAGGTAGACGAATTGGTAGTTCCCTGCGTTGACAGGTGATTGATGATACATTAACTGTGTTAGTTTGTATGTGAGCATCTGGCGTAGTAGACTGTAGATTGGTAACCATTTGCCTTATGAGGTAGCGCCAGAACATATGGTTGAGACCAGTAAAGGCATATATATATATATATATACATTAGTCTTATTATTAAGCTTCGGTGTATTATATTACGAGTTGTCTTTTTCCAAAATATAGATTTCAATTATTTTGTTTGTCTCTTTGTATTGGGTGTGATATAGTCCATCGTTGATCGAAGGTCATTTCCAGCTTACCCATGATCGGAATCGTACAATGCCAACTTCTGTTCACGATGTGGACACAAGAAGTTGCGATTTGTGTATAGCCAGTAATCCTCATCAGCTTGACGATACAAAGGATTACAAAGGCGGAGCATGCCGACAGGAAACCTTTTGGTCCATATCTAGGTCGGATGCGAAAAAAAAATCAATAATAATAAATTTATAAATAAAAACTATGATAATGTAAATATCAAATAAAATACATAAATGCATAGGTATAGTTAAATAATAAACAAACAGGTAAATAGCAAATAATGATAAATTGACATATAACTAATAATAAATGCGAATCAAAGAGACAAATGATAACAAAACAAAAACAAATAATATAAAGTAAATGGTTAAGTAATTGGGACTTCAAGATGATGTGGCCAGTCAAAGTCAACCAAATCAACCCGTTACCTTTGTAGAAATTTATTTTCACAATAGTCTCGAGAAAATTTATACCAATACCGAATAGGTCGGGAGGGTATGAGGCGAAGTTGGACGTGATATCAGTGCGGCAAGGAGATTACAGTATGTAAGAGAATCCCTGATTGGAATTGTGTGGTTGGTAAGACCTCTGGTCGGCTGGAGCGTAGGGCAATGCAAAGATCAGGTTGTCAATGTGTGTGATATTTAATTAGATGCGAACAAGTTGTATTGTTCAGATGTTATGAAAGGCACGAGTTCTTCAGGCTCGTGATGTTCATGAAGTCACCTACAATGGTGGGGTTTTTAGTGGCGATTTTCTTCGGATTAATAAAATCACCTGGCGACAAGCAGAATAGAAATCACTGGAGTCAGTGAGTTAACTCTTTCCCTTGGTCTGTGGAGTTTTTTTTTTTTATGATGATGATGAGGTGAAGATCGCAAGATTCTAGTATTACACCCTATTCATCCGTGCAGGTCATCCCTGGGAAGCTTCCAGTCGCACACCCGATTCATCCGTTCGGTACGAGTGTTTTCATGCAGCAATCATGCTTAACAGTGTTCTTGAGGTCCATGTTTTATTGAGGAGTTAAGTGAATGGAATTGAAGGACCTGCTAGTTCCCCACGGGAATCGTGTGGTGCTTTGAGACTTTCCTCGTAACGAGACGCTATCATGGAGAATTTATTGTGAAATTGGGTCATTAACGATCATTGGGGACAATTGGAGGTTGACTTATCAGTCACGGTGATTTAGGGTGTGTGTGCGTGTGTGTGTGTGTGTGTGTGTGTGTGTGTGTGAGAGAGAGAGAGAGAGAGAGAGAGAGAGAGAGGGTGTGGCGGGTTTGAGGGAACGGCGAGTCGCCCGGTAGTGATAAGTTGGTCGTTTTACGAAACTTCGATGGCTGTTCACTAAACCGTCGTAATGTCATGTGTTCGAAACGGACCTGTTTACGAACCGTGCGATTCAAGACGAAGCCTTTGTGTCCATTTCATGATTCCTAGCGTCGGCTCTGTGTTCGAGGATTTACAACTGAATAAAATAGTCTGGATTTAACCGAAATAATAGGTTCAGGCTTGTTCGCCCAATCGGTTATTGGCATAACACGGGCAGGTCCCCAGGAAACAAGGGCTTTTAAGAAAGGCTTTAGGAGTCTTTAGCCCTTTTAGAAGAACCCCAAGACCTTAGGCACGACTCTGGGATTACAGTACTTCTGCTAAGGCCCCCGGAGCCACGGGAAGGCTTGGCGACACAACGGCGGCATCGCTCGAGTGGATCAAGCGCAGTTCCCAGCGACGTGACGTCACGGACCGTGTTGGCGTTGTGGGGGCAGCTGGAGAGAGAGGAGTAGTGTGGGAGAGTCTGCCACAGGAAAGGATAGGGGAGTGACAGACAGAGGAGTGAAGGGGAGTGGGACTCTGGAATGGAGTAGAGGGAGTGCTATGCGGTAGGGAGTAGACCAAGAAGCCTGGAGTGCGCTTAGAGTAGATTTAGGAGCGCTGAAAGTATTGGTTGTTTTAAAAGAAGATTTGGATAAATTTATGGATAGGATAGGTGGTAATTGAGATGGAACTGGTTAGTGTAGGCCTTATGGTCTCTTGCAGTCTCTTCCATTATGTTGTTATGAGGCTGCCCATGGTGAAGGACGGTGTTGTCATGGGGCTTGAGAAAGAGACAGATGATATGGGATTTGATCTGTTTATATAGTTCGTTTATGAAGATCTAGATTTACACGCATTTTGGCATATATAAAGTTTCTTCCTGTTAATGGAAGGGAACGATGCTCATAAAATCACTTAGCCACGGTCATAAGAAAGTGTGTAGAGTATTCAGCGATGTATGAATTAATCACCCAGCTGTTGAAGAATAGAATAAATGAAGGCAGATAGAATATAGTGTTATGGCGCCATAAGAGGGTTAAAGTAACGGGTGTTTGGTGGTCTGTCTCTGATGAAGAGCAATTGTCACGCAGGGTGAACTGAGTTAACGAGTTTGTTGCACACTGTCACACTACCGTGAACAGCCTCCCGCATCAGTCGGGAACCACAAAAATGGGCTAGCTAATAGGGAGACTAGGGCTTGGGGGCTTTAGGCTAGAGTCCTAGACACTGGCAGGCTTTGCCTACTTTGCGTCTGGTGAGAAAGTGATGGACCAAAAAGTCTTCTGTCGGCATGCTCCGCCTTTGTAAGGCTTGGGACGGTTATGTGGTAGAGAACTGTGATTGAGCACCACGGGGAAGGTCGTCAGAAATGCCACACACGCGCGCATTGGCTCCTCCCCTTCCTCCAGTGACGTCATCGAGGGAATTGACGTCACTCTGGGAGAGTTTGTTTTTCTCTGGAGGAAATACCCTAACAGTGAAATTTCCTCTCCTCCTATGCATTGTTATTATGATCATTTGTTTATTTATTATTATGATATTGTTATGATTATTATTATTGTTATTATTATTATTATTATTATTATTATTATTTTTATTATTTTTATTATTATTATTACTATCATTATTATTATTACTTGCCTGCATGTATTTTAGGATTTGCGCTTGCCAGCACTTTTTTAAGCGAATAAATCTTAATCCAGTGTGGATAGTTAGTAACCACACGGTTCAGATTTGAGTGAAGAGGTGCGCAGAACGAACCCAATTTCATTGTCATTGCGTCGATTGGTCGTTATTAGACCGTGTCCTGCGAGGAATAATGACCCCTATTGCAGTTGACAGTAAGGGTGATATCTGCGTCACAGGAATGACGTGATCATGAGTCACATTGGACTCCAGGTGTGTTGCCCACTTGTTCCCCCCTCCCCCTCCCCCTCCCCTCCCCCTCCCTCCCCTCCCCCCTCCCCCACGCCGGTATTGATTGCTTTCCAGGCCTCTACCTGGTTTCCCTCCTCCCTCACCTCCCTTCTCTCTCTCTCTCTCTCTCTCTCTCTCTCTCTCTCTCTCTCTCTCCAACCTACTGCTGCTGCTGCTTGGGTCTTCACCCAGAATGTTTTGGTTTTGCGTCATCTTTCTAGTTTTGATTGTAATATGTAATTTATATAATATACTCGCATGCACAAGTGCCGGCTCGTAGTTCAACAAAGCTGAAAATTTCGGCATCGCTGCACTGCGAGCCGGCACTCCACCATTGTTAGGAAAGAGGATTTGTGTGTGTGTGTGTGTGTGTGTGTGTGTGTGTGTGTGTGTGTGTCTGTGTGTGTGTGTGTGTGTGTCTGTGTGTGTGTGTGTGTGTGTGTTTAAGGTCACATCATTATATAGTTACATAGTGAGCCTTATATGAGCCCTGAACTTTCATCCGAGAGGGTAATGGCTGTCGATCATGAATCCAACACTTGATCAGTGTAAAATCACTCACACTCACACACACACACGCACACACACACACACACACACACACACACACACACACATACACACGCACCGCTGCGCTTCGGGTCGTTACTCTGACTCTCGTGGGCGGGGAGTTGGGTGTGTTTGTGTGTGTGTAAGGTCATAGCATTACCCATAGATCGGACCTACGAGCTCTGAGCTCTCTTCCAGGAGGGAAATAGCTGTCGATCACGAGTCCAACACGTGATCCAAAAGACCAAGTTAATACATACACACACATATATAGACGTGTGTACATGTGTGTACGTACCTGTTTACCAGCCTACATTTTTCCTCTTTCTTCATGGCTGTGTTCTTTCCGTAGGCCTCCTCCTCCTCCTCCTCCTCCTTTTCCGCAAATAGCGGGAGTGGGGCCCCGTCGTCGCCCCGCAGCAGTGGAACAGAACACCGAGGCACCGCGCGACGGGTCATTAGGGGGAGAACCGCTCCTCTCTTTTATGCCGACTCGCACCACCTAGCTCCATCTCCCTCTCTTTCTCCTCTCTCTAGTCTCTCTCTCTCTCTCTCTCTCTCTCTCTCTCTCTCTCTCTCTCTCTCTCTCTCTCTCTCTCTCTCTCTCTCTCACACACACACACACACACACACGACTCGGTGGCGCCGTTGGTAGAGACCCAGACTGTCAGTATGGCGGTACCGGTGGTACCTGGTTCGAATCCTGCTCAGGGCTAAAATTATTTCAGTATCGCTGCGCTTCGAGTCGTTACTCTAACTCTCATGGGCGGGGAGTTACACACACACACACTCCGTGTGCGTGTGTTTATGTGTGTGTCTTTGCACATTCCTCTCCTTATGCCTCACTTTCGCTACCCCCACCCCCCCACCGCACCTCCCTTCTTCGCCTCCAACTTGCTAATGATCTCACCACGCCCCACGGACCACCACTTCTACCCGCGGTCTTGACCCCCCTCGCAGGGCCGATAAGGGGGGTTGTGTGTGTGGGGGGGGAGGTTGGCGCCTGATGTAGTGGTGACGGGAACGGAAAGTGACGTGATGTGCCCAGGTCATGTCATGATGTGATTCTGTTATGTAGAATGGGTTTGTCTTGATGTGAAGAGTCTGCCGAGACGATGTTATGTGTTGCTCAGATGGGTTCTTGCTTGCTCGTAGGACGTGTGATGTGACGGTGGGAGGCGCTGTGATGTGACGGGGCTGAGTGGAGGCCAGTGACGGGCTTTATGGAGGAAGCAGATGTGGAAGAGGAGGAGGAGGAGGAGGAGGGGCGCGTCAGCACGCGCGTTGTCCGGTGCCAAGTGGGTGCGTTTACAGATTCTATTATGTTTGGTGCCAGGCGAGGATTTGTTCGACCGAGATGCGGGTTAGATCGTTTGTAAAGGTTTTGCCGAGTCACTAATTCTGTCTACAGAATCCCCAGAACTACGAATACAGCAACATAGCAAGAAACATCGAAAAAAGAACGCATTCAAGTTAAGCAGTGCTTCAACTGTTGTAAACGTTTATGTTATATACCGAATAATCCTTACATTACACACACACACACACACACACACATACACACACACATATGTGTGCGTGTGTGTATGCTTGTGTATATGCGTGCGTGTGTGTGTATGTATGTATGTATATATGTACGTACGTACGTAAATGGGAGTATGGAATACTGGAGTCTTAGCTTGAGTACATTCCTGACTAGTTTCGCAGATATATCTGCGAAATTAGTCAGGAATAATATATATATATATATATATATATAATATATATATATATATATATATATATACTTGTGTGGGTGCGAGTTACAGGATATGAATGTACAAGTATGTACATTTCCTTTGTATGTGTCTCTTGGTAACGAGTGGAGTTTGAGGACTTCTTGTGTTGCTCGGCAAGAAGGTCGAAGAGGGAGGTAACTGGCTGTCTGGGAAGCGGTGGGCGACATGGCGGCGTCGGCGGCTTCGGCCGCAACTCCCCAGCGGGCAGTGAATTGACGCAAGCTAGAACGCCCTTGAAGGCCTGTCCTTGTCCGCTCATGAAGGTCCATTGACAAGGGCCCGCTACGTCGAGGTAAGAAGCACCACAGCGCCTCCACAGTGCTGAGACGTCGAAGTTTGCGAAGGGCGCCTCGATGTCGATGACGACGATTTGCAGTTACCCAGAAACAAGTCTGAAAAGGCTGTCGCTGCATGGAGAGGACTGGTCGAGACAGTTTCCGCTCCTTTTAGGTTTAAGAAGGAAATAGGCAAGCACTAGTTTACCAATAGAATGGTTAGCGAATAGTATAGTCTTAGTAACCATGTAGTGAGCGCAGAAAGTATTGGTTGTTTTAAGAGAAGATTAGAAGTTTATGGATAGGGATGATAGGTAGTAATGGACATGGAAATGCTTAGTGTAGGTCTTATGGTCTCTTGCAGTCTTCTTCATTCTCATACTTTTATGTTTTTGAAAAAAGATTGTTATGTTTAAGGAAATGGCGGTGGAGGGGGGGGGACGAGCTGTGAGGGGAGAGAGTTGATTGTCTCATTGACTGACGGTCTCGGATGATGGGTACAGCCGTTAAACGGTTTCTGGCGGCCGTTAAACGGTTTCCGGTTACGTTAGCCTCCGGCTCGCATGTCTCCCCGGGTCTTGTTTGCGAATACCTGGGGGGCATGGAAGGGTTACATCATGAGGGACGGGTCATTTGCTGGGTATTTCTAATGCAAGAGGAGCTGGGTTGAGTGTTCTTTCCGGGACAAGGGAGGCGACCTGAAGAGACATCTTTAGAGAACTTGAGACTTTTAGGTACCCGCCGGGTGCGTCGTGGTCTGGGTTTGGAGAGATGGGAAGAGATCTCACCAAAGGTAATTAGGTAGGTCTTCACAGCGTCAGAGTGTGTGCGTGTGTGTGTGTTTGTGTGTAACATGTTGTTTGACTGGATGTATGAAAGAGTGTATTCACGTATAATAAAGTATATACTTCCGAGTTTAGAGCACTGTGTGTCTTGTATTGACGCATTCGCCTTTATAAGTCGTGTCAAACTCCAATGAATGACACCATTGTTTATATAACATACTAGAATGACATAACCTTACTGATTGTAGCTATCGTTATTTAAAATACTTAGTGTGACTCAAACCAAATATAATGCTGTAAATCAACAAGTTAAAGATGAAAGAAATTTGAATTATAGTTGCTATTGTCATCAAACCTTTGCCACTGCTTAGCGCAGTGAGCGTTGGTTGGTTAGTGGCACGCTGTGCCATTGTTTAGTGCCAAACGTACCCGGGGACACTTTGTGTGGCCACTTTCTATTTAGGATATCGTCTCTTGTGTAGAGCACTCGCTCATGAAAATTCGTGGAAGTCTGAGTGCGTCTGTGTTATTCGATACCGTAGCCTTTTTGGACGGCAAATCACTCGTCTCTACACTGACGAGTGTACATCCTGGTCACAGTGCTCTGTCGTGGTTATGTTTGTATGTCAGTTGTCACGAGGCTCTACACAAACCCGCTGTCGAGAAAGGGTGACTTTTTCGATTGCATATGCACACCGGAAACTACTTTTCTCCCTATGAACTTTGATGAGTGGCTTACATCAGAGGGTAGAAACGAGATACGGAAAATGTCACAGACATCCGTCACGTTGTTGATTACTTACCTATGTTTGTTTGCAGGTTTTGAAGTTTGTTGCGGAACGCACGTGTCCGCAAGAGCACACGTGCGGCTGCGGCACTTTTTACGAGCAGCCCGACTGCGGCAAGTGTGCCTGCGCGCAGGAGACACAGGTGACACAGGTGGTCTTGCGCAGAAGCAGAACGGACAGTGGCTCCGAAAGCAGGTCCCCATGTTTGGCTGCTTCAGGGAACTCAGACTTAGTGACCCCTTTTGGCGTTTAGAAAATAAAAAAAATATTAACTCCATTTGATCCTAGAAAAATAAAAACAAGTAATTTATTTTTAGAAAAGGGACGTTCTTGGTGTCGGGTTTGTCTGTTATTATTATTTTTTTCATTTACGAGTGATCATAGAACGAGAAATGTAAACAGAAAAGAAGAAATTAAACCTCGGTGACGACGCGGCGGGTTCTCCGAAGGGCCGATTGCAATTGCCAGTGGTCTTCAGGATGGACACGATCCTCTGTCCCTCCGCGTCTATAGTGACTCGATCTATTGGCTGGCGACAGCCTCACACCAATCAGTGAGAAGGGTGACATTTGGCGCCAACCTCTCATCCATCGGAGGTACACCATTTGCGCCAGTTGTCGTAGGAGTCAAAGAGAACATAAAAGCTGATTCCGCAGCAGCGGCGCCAGTCTTCGTGTAGGAGGAGGAGGAGGAGGAAGAAGGTCAGCGTCATGGCGCCCCATTCGGGGAGCAGCGGATGCAACAATGCCGGGAGTGGCGCCGGGGGCGGTAGCGGTAAGGGCGGAGGTGCCTTGGTCAGGTACAAGCTGACGGAGGTGGCACGGCGCTACTCGCAGCTCCTGCACGTGGCGACGCTCGTGCGGCACGTGGTGAGTAAAGCCAAACACCGCGTGTCCTCGTCAGGAGGCCCCGCCACGTGCACGGACACCCACGTGGAGGAAGGGGCGTCCACGTCGTGGTTGCTCGTCCTCTACAGCCCACAGTTCGCGCCTAGATCGCCCAAAGCTCACAGGTGAGTCCTTTGTTCTTGTACTTCGAGTTCACGAGGTGTTCCATCTGCTGATGAATAGAGGCTTTGTTCTCTGTTTGCTTTCAGGTAAGTCTTCCGGGTTCAGAGAAGACGGATGACACGGTACGCTGCCTCGTCCTGCCTCTGTTCCATTTCTAAGAAAGTAATCTTGTTGTGGAAAAAATGTTGCTCATTCTGATGTTTCATTACTTTGTAATCATAACCTCTCTTTTCATGATTTTTTTCAAATTAGGTCATTTCATGCACCTTGCACCATACATACGAGTATATTACCAAGCTGGATTAAGCCACAATTGTGTGGTATAAAGGATGTTTCTTCTTACAGGGGAAAGGCCAGTGGTCCTGCAGTGGACCACCATCAATACAAATTTAATTCTTTTACAGTAAATGTGACTTCTTGTAAAAGAAACATATCTTAATGCACCAACATATATCACGGGGGACCGTAAAATTGTTTCAGCGTTTCAGGAGCTATATGTCCAAGAATACATTGTAAGTTACATCATTATATCAAAAGATATATAATGACCTTTTCCTACCCAGAATTTTGTTTAGGCTGAATAAATGTACCCAGCGTCATTCAGAACAAAATCCTTAAAATGTCAACTTCGTCCCAGTTTGGAAAAATTAGCATTGAAAGTGCAAGGAACTCCTAACTGTCAGCTCTTGAGTCATGCCAGCCAATGAGGAGCAAGGAGGAAGTGCTCTGATGTAATACTGGGTTGGTGGTGAATGGTGGACTGCTCTGCGACCTTGTCCTCAAAAACATGGTAATTAAAAAGTATTACATTTTTGTGGGGGAGGGTAGCCTTGTATTATCATCACGGTTATTAGGGTAATTGTCACAATTACTAGGGAAGGGTGGTGGTCAGTGTCATTTAAAATCCACTCTAGAAAGAAGCGCTTCCGTCCGTATGATGGATGGGAACGATGGACCCCTAAGAAGTGTAGAGAAATCCTATAGCCCATTCAATTTTCATAAGCATCTTTTTCGCCAAATGAGGTGCGAGACTTTTCCAGAGCTACAACAACACCATACCTTACAAATTGCATTCTGGGTAATGCGGGAGGGTTTTTATTAGCTGGGATCAAGGACATCACCGAAGTTAAGGAGCTCAAACTGACTTAATTGACCCCCGCGACATTGTGGCGTCTTTGGCGAGTTCTCGATATGACACTGTTTAGTGTCCATCGCTTTCGCTCGTTCTCAAAATCCGTAGATCGTAGCTGGGCGTATTGCTGTGCTACTTTTAACGAGTATCTATTCTTTCGATGTGTCTGTCTGTAAGAAAGGACGGAGATATAATGCAATACATGTCCCCCATGTGTATCATCTCGTCCAGTTCGTCACATTTTGGTGACGTGTGTGTGTGTGTGTGTGTGTGTGTGTGTGTGTGTGTGTGTGTGTGTGTGCGTATGTGTATTGTATGCGTGTGTATGTGTATTGTGTGTGTGTATGTGTGGGCACACGTTAAGAAGACTCCCTGAATCGGAGGCACAAGGCATACCGAAGTCGCGTCAGTAACCGAGGAACATTACTTTTATCGTAATCGGTCTGTATGTGATCTTCACCAAGACCTCATCTATCCCGATTTAGACTATGTATGATAATAATAGAAATAAGAATAGGTGTAAAATAAAATTCAATAAGAATACATACATATACCAACGGCTTTACCCGTTACAAGGAAAGTAGACAAAAAAACAAAGGCATAAAATCTACTCCCACCCATTCCATCCCCACGTACTCCACTCCCACTCAACCCCCTCTTATCTTGGCTCCTCCTGGATTCATCCCTGCATCTCGCCCACTGCCCTGGGTCAGAAGCAATATAGCAAGACACAGCACATCCACAGCAAGGCCACTTCATTTAATCAGCGACCTCCCTCTCCGTCCCCTCATGCAGAAAAAGAGAAGACGGGGAGAAATCCCTTCGGGCTGCGTCAAAATATCATTCAAACATACTCCCTCCCCCATCCCCCACTCACTCCCTTCCATGCCTCACATAATCCATACACAACAATTATTCTCTATTTACCCCTATCTTCTGTCTTCTCCCTTCCTCAATTGACATTCCTCTCTTCCCCAATGTCCCTTTTACCCCATCAATCCATATCATCCCTGGTCGCCCTCTCATGTTCATTCCTTCCACCTCTGCCTTCCACTCTTTACTAATTTGTCTTCACTCATTCTTTAAATGTGTCTAAACCATCCCAATACTCTTTTATCAAGATTATCTCCCAACTCCCTTTCCACCTCCGCTCTCCTCCTCATCTCCTCATTTCTCACTCTATCCAGCCTACCATACTTCTCAGACATTTTATCTCAAACACATTCAAACTCCTCCTCACTTCCTCTATTATGTTCTATGTTTCTACCCCTTACAGTGGTGTCGGCACAATCACTCCTTCGTACAATCTTCTCTTAGCATCCATTCTCAAATGTCTTATTTCTCATAGCACTTTTGAATCCACCAAGGCATGTACTTGTTTCTTTCAGTCTACATTCTGCCTCCACTTCCACTCCTCCCTTTCCCACCACATTTGCACCCAAGTATCTAAAACTATCCACTTCCTCCAGTCTCCCTTAGTACTCACTTCCAGTTTGCTGCCACTTTCACCCCTTGTACATCTCATCACCTTACTTTTACCTATATTTATATTCAAGTTCCTCCTTTCACACACCTCCCCAAACTGTGTCACTAACTTCATTAATCCCTCCTCTGATCCTGTCACAAGCGCAGTGTCGTCAGTAAACAACAACTGGCTTATCTCCCATTTTTCTCAATTTTCTTTAATCATCTCCAATCCCCGGCCCATTACTATAAGAATAAATAAATAAATAAGAATTATAATTAGTAATAATAATGATGATAATGATAATAATAATTGATAATTATAATTTTGGTTTCTTTGGACGGTCATGTTCATGTCATGACACGCCCAGATATAGCGGTTCATAGATCCCGCATCAAAGTCAGACCCCGTATGCTTCAGATCTTCAATTACCGACGACAACGAGGTGTCATTATCCTCCCTTGTTATGTTGTCAATCTTTTACCTTTTGTCCAGCTGTATACCATTGGCACGGGAACCAGCAGACACTACAAGTATGCAAATAATGTAGCAGCATAATTTTTTTTTTTTTAATGCCCGTGGCTGATCATGCTGTTGCGTAGTGTTATAATATTATTCCGTGAATGTGTCTTATTCGTAGTTAACGCCAAGCAATAATGACCGAAGATTAACGAGGTTAGTTTAGTTTAATGTGTGACTGAGAATTTGTCAAAAGAACAAACAAGACAGGACGAGAAGAGCGAGTGAGGGTATGCGTTCTGTAGACAATTGATCCCATTCATTTCCTCAAGTTCGGTGGTTCCCGAAGTATCTAATATGACGCCCGTCCCCTCTTTTTGCTTTCACTCCCCCCTACTTTTTTTGTATTTACATGAAATTAGATATATGTACATTTTCTATTTATTTCTTTATAGAAAACAGGTTGGGGTGACTGATAGAATTATACTTTGCACGTATCTAACGTCAGGTACTTGTTCTTGGGATGAATTCATTAGTCTTTTTAAACAAGTTTTGAGCAGATGACTTCACCCCACCCCCACCCCCCTTGTATCCTTCTCACGCCTCCTTAGGTGCTGCGCCCCCTAGTTTGGGAATCACCCATCTACAAAAAAAAAAAAAATAATAATAATGATAATAATAATAATAATAATAATGACGCCCACCCTACCCACCCCACCTCCTCCTCCGACCCCGATTCCAGCGAGGTCATCAAGACGCTGATCAAAACAAAATATTTAAAGAAGCTCATTGTGTCCGAAGGGAGTTGATGTTGAGTAACAGATTGAGCAGATTTATTAAGTTGCGGTTGCGACACTTTGTATTGAGTGTACTGGGTGTCTCCCTAACCCACAGCTGAATAAAATCGCCTGGCGTTCACTAGCATGAAATATATAAAGTGTGTAATATCAAACTAAGGGATTTAATCTAGATTAAGCTTTAACTCTGTGTCTGGAGTTAGTCGTAGGTAAATCGATCAAAAATAGTCGAAAGGTTGTCTTAATAGAAAGTTGAATAATTGTGTGATAGCAATACTATGAAAATCTGCAAGAACGTTAGTAGCATTACATTGTGCATGATTTTCGCGCGCGAGCTAACACACACACACACGAACGCACACACACACACACACAAACACACGCACACACACACACACACATACACAAACACACACACGCACACACACATGTACACAAATACATACACACAAATACATACACACAAATACATACACACACACAGACACACAAACACAGTCACACACACAGACACACACACACACACACACACACACACACACACACACACACACACACACACACACACACACACACACACACACACACACACACACAGTATCTCTCACGTATGTTCTCCTACAGTCGTTCGTCGTGGGTTTGCAGCGCCTCGTACGAGCTGATATTTACTAGTGTAGGATGTGGCTGCCACGCACGGCCGTTCCTGCGCGCGGTCTCGCGGTGACGGAGATGGTCGGACAGCGCGCGCGCGCGAGCGCCAAAGTCATCATTGTTGTGGCGGCGGTTGCAGTGATGACTTTATATATATATATATATATATATATATATATATATATATATATATATATATATATATATATATATATATGCATATGCGTAATCACTAGGAATAGTAAACTAACGAAGTAGAGCGCTTTCGTATAATTACATCTTCAGTGCTGATACAAAGAAGGAATTTGTATCAGCACTGAAGATGTGATTATACGAAAGCGCTCTGCTTCATTAGTTTACTTTTCCTAGTGGTTACTTACGCATTTGTGAACACACGTACCTAGTGTTTATATATATATGTGTGTATATATATATATATATATGTATATATATGTATATATATGTATACATATATATATATATATATATATATATATATATATATATATATTTTTTTTTTTTTTTTTTTTTTTTTTTTTCCACTGCGCGACGGACCCACCACTGTACCATCGTCTTAAGGAGCGGTCACGCTGTTTGAATAAACCTCGAGATAGCAGGGTACCCAAAAGGGTTAATCCCTCAGAAAGTGTCTGAAATTGAAACCGAATTTACGTGGAAGATGGGACGGTTCCGCACCACACACCCACACATGCATACACACATGTACATTCACACGCACACATATGTTCGTACACACACACACACACACACACACACACACACGACTCGTGGCGCAGTTGTTAAAGTTCCCGGCCGCCATTACGGCGGTCCGGGTTCGAATCCCACCCAGGGGTCAAAGTTTAGTATCACTGCGCTGCGAGTCGCTACTCCAACTCGTGGGCGGGGAGTTGTGGGTGTGTGTGCGTGTAAGGTCACAGCATTACCCATAGTTCGCTTTATATGAGCTCTGAAATCTCTTCCGGGAGGGAAATAGATGATGATCACGAGTCCAACACGTGATCCAAGACCATGGTTAACCACAAAGGAAATAAGCTTACATGCTTTTTTGTGTTATTCTTACCAATTGTAATTGTTATTTCGAACTATGTGTTCTTTTCATTATCTGTACTTCATGTATATTGATTCAACGCCAAATTAAATTATTATTATTATTATAACCAAGATGAATCACACACAGAGACACACAAACACACACACACACACACACACACACACACACGCACGCACGCACGCATTGACACGTGAGCTTAGTCATGGTACTTGCGAAAGATTTGGCCAAGTGTTTATCTATAATGTTTCTAGATTAGACCTGCTTTTTAGCGATGAATTATTTGACTCTTGGTGTTGTCTGCGCTCTTTTGATGAAGTGAAGTGAATATCATGTGTGATTAACAAGAGTGTATTTAATATATACTAGACCGTGTTTCCAGAGGTGATGCCAGCTTTATGTCAGGCTTGGGCAGTTTAGGTGTATTATTTATTCCTTTTTTCACAAATGAATATCATTGTTATCGTGTGTATGAAAGTGGCAGTCTCCGAAAGGTATCTATCGAAGTAAACACCACAAGTAAGGACGGAGTCTACATTGTATTAGTAGGACGTTTCGTTTGTTGTTACAGTTTTTTCGAGTACTTGTAAAATTTGTAATAAACGAAACGTCGTACTAATGAAGACTCCTCCGTCCTCACTTGTGGTGTTTATGTCAGTTTCGTCACCACAACGTGCACAATTGCAGAATTTCTCGCCCCATCCTCGACCCCCACATCCCTACCCAGCCCATCCTGTCTCCTTCCGAAGTTCGGCTGTGTGATTCGGTGTAGAGGCCGCGGAATCAATTAACAACACTTGCATCAGTCGCTGCATGAAAAGAGAGACAAACTGACAGACACAGACAGAGAGACAGGCAGACAGAGACAGACGGAGAGACACAAACAGACAGAGGCACAGAAAGACAGAGAAACAGAGACACAAAGAGATAGGCAGACACAGACACAGACAGATGGAGACACAGACAGACACACACAGACAGACGGAGACACAGACCGACACACACATAGACAGATAAAGAGACGGGCAGACAGACACACAGAGGGAGAGACAGGCAACCATGGTCATGTTGCGACAGTCCAAATGATGCAACTCTTCGTGGTATGAAGACAGTGACCGTGGAAGAACCTCAGCGTGAGCTCGTCTCTCCATCGACCGCGTTACCAAACCGACTCCTCGACTCCCAGTCCAGGGTCATGATAACGTGAGCTGAGCACCTGTGTCAGGGCGTCAGGAGCTATCGGCCGGAGTTTTGGAAAACTGTCAGCTGGAGCTAGCTAGCTAGTTAGTTTTTTTTTTTTTTCTTCTTTTTTAGAAACGAAGACCATTGACCAGCATTATAGTATGCATTGTTTCACGAGTTTGAACGTGTAGAAGACAAACCAGGCTTCTACGTTTCTTCCACCTCCTCCATGTTTATACAGATGCTCTCCAGGAACACTTGAAATAGTTGAATGCCAAAAGAATGCTCCCTGGATGAGCATGTTAGAGCGTCGCCACTTGCGGCGGAGGTCGAACTCTGCCGCCAGCGAGTTGGACCAAGGGCATAGTTCATTAGATTCCACACTAGTCTTCTGTAAGGGGCACCATCCTAGACTCCTGATAGGAGTAGTTTGCGACGTTAAGCCGAATTACCAAAAGGTCGGTAAGGGTGTGCTATACCAAAAGAAGGGTACAATATTTTTTTCTTTTCTTTGAGTATTAGTGAGACAGTGATACGTGTTTAGGGAGCATTAGTGACCGGTCTGCTCTGTGCCCCTAAACTTAAGACAGGCTTACCTTGAGGTGTGCTTTCTACGTCACCCGGCTTTGCCGTGTAATAACCAGGGAAGCATTTGATCCCTGGAGATCAGGTAAGCGTTTATATAAGTTCCGTTTACGTGTGGCTTGTGAGCGCTGTTTCCTCTCCGTGGGCTGCGCAATGGGTTTCCCTTAACTGAATAAAATTGCCTGGCTCTAGAATAAAGGAAGTGCCAAAACGCCTTTTTTTCAAATTGTCGGAGAAAACAAAAAATATATTTGATAATTTTCCCTTAAGCGTGATCGTTCAAAAACGCACTCTGAGATGATAAAAGGAGGCAGTATAACCTTAATTATCTCGGACACTACGTTGACGCCCTTGAAATATTATATTCTGGCCAAGAAACAATTTTTTTTTTCTTCTTCTTCTTCTTCTGAAGACATGAACTCCGACTTCAATGGGGTCTCGATCGCTGGAGGCGGCTTTCTATCAGGGGTCCGTCCTTCCCTTGAAACGACTAAAACTACTTTTCCTTCGGTCAGAACATGCGTCACCGTGTTGGATGGGGTTCAAAGTCCTGACGACTACAAGAGAGATGACATGTACATGGTGGTGACTTCTTCGGCGAGGGAGACCACCGCCTCAGATGACCTCATAAGGGAGAAATTGGTCGATTTAAGGTCACCTGGAATACCTTGCGTGGTATGGGAGTGTATAAAGGTGTACATATATACATACATATACCAAAGGTTTTTTCCCCCTTACAAGAGAGGTAGCCAACAAAGGCATAAAGACCATTCCCACCCATTCCATCCTCTACATATTCCACTCCCCTCCACCCTCTACCCTCCCTCTTATCTTGGCACCTCCTGGATGACGGGTCATCCCTGTATCTTGTCCACTGCCCAGGGTCAGAAGCAGTGTACATATATACCAAAGGTTATTTTCCCCCCTATAAGGGGGTTGGCCGAGTCGAAGCAAATGCTCAGCCCATCAGAAAGCCATTCATCGTCCCATCCCATCTCAGCGCTTCGTGGACGAAAGATATATTGGGAATAATTGACGTGAAGACGTGAGAATGTATGAACTTCCATATTCAAGAACGTTCTCACATCTTTCTCACATCCTTCTCCACCTCCCCCCATACGTTCTCCCTTTTTTTTTTTTTTTTTTTTTTTTTTACCGTAATTCTCTCTTTCTCTTTCACATTCACGTTCTTCTGCTTGGTCTTTCTCCTATCCGCAACATAATCCCGTCATGTGTATGCGCGCGTCCTGTGTATACACACAAGATTGTTTTCGTATATTTTATATGTACTCGTGTACATGGATGTGTGTTTATTGATAAACGAAGACTCAGCGAGTTAATGAGAACGACACGTGTGTGTGTGTGTGTGTGTGTGTGTGTGTGTGTGTGTGTGTGTGTGTTTGGGGGGTTGCCCCTCCACGTGACACGTTGTGCGCATGCGTGACACACGTGGCCCGGAAATTGTCACGTCATAATTAACTCGATCCCACCTTCCCCGTCCCGTCTCCCTCCTTTCTCGGTAATCATGTCACGCGGGTTCATTCTGTGACATCTGCATAGTTCTATGCAAGCGTTCGAAACAATTTTTTCCCCTGTCTTTCCTTTAATTTATGTAACCATTCTATTCCGCGTTTTATGCGACGGCTTGCAGTTGGACGCGTGGACGTACACACACACACACACACACACACACACACACACACACACACACACACACACACACACACACACACGAGAGACTCGGTGGCGCGGTTGGTAGAGTCCCTGACTGTCACTACGGCCGTCCGGGTTCGAATCCTGTCTAAGGTTGAAAGAACTTCAGTATCGCTGCGCTTCAAGTCGTTACTTCAACTCTCGTGGGCGGGAAGTTGGAGGTGTGTGTGCGTGTAGGGTCACATCATTACCCATAGATCGGTCATACGAGCTCTGAGCTCTCTTCCGGGAGGAAAGTAGATGTCGATCACGAGTCCAACACGTGATCCAAAGACCATGGTGAATCTCTCTCTCTCTCTCACACACACACACACACACACACACACACACACACACACACACACACACACACACACAATAACTGTTTATCGCTTCCTCCTCTCCTACCTGCCTACCTCCGTCCCTCCCTCCTCAAAACATTGTCATTTATTCTTTGTGTGCTTTGAAGCAAACGGCCATGTTCGTGTTTACCTCTCCAGCCAGAGGATTAAGGGAAGGGGGGAAAGGCTAGGGAGGGAAAGGGGGAAAGGATAGGGGGAACACGTGACTGTCAGCTCCAGGTAACTCACGACTAGATTAGATTCGTCTTTTGCCTACTCTGTGAGTCACAGTTGTCCTCTTTTTCGTCCCAGTCTTCCTCTTTCTTGTTTTCTTTTCCATGTCTTTGTCCTCGCCTTTCTCTTTTCTCCTACTTCTTATTCCTCTTCCTCCTCTTCTTCTTCCTTCTCCTCTTTTCTCTTTTTTCTGTTTTGATTGACATTGGTGGCTCCTGTGCTCCGCCTCATGTTGGGATTTGAAGTTCAGTGCCAGAGTAGGGAGAGAGAGAGAGAGAGAGAGCAAGAGAGAGAGAGAGAGAGAGGGGGGGGTTGCCGGAATGAGAAGGGTAGTCGTGAGTTCGATTCCCGGGTCCCGCTGCGGGCTTTCGGCTTCGGTTCCCGACAGCCCTAGCCAGACGGGGAGGCGACTCAACGTCGGTCTTAAAATTACCTTCAGGTGAATAAAACCGCTTGCAAAGAATGAGGTACAAGTGTGACCCAGATTCCGAGGGTGAGGGTTAATCGAGGTTGGTTGAGGAGTTGATTGCGGATTGATTGCCGCGAGCCGAGGAGGCCTGGCGGCAGCAACAGAATAGAATATGTGACCCAGATATTTTTGCAGGGAAATGGAACTTTGTCTAACCTAAGTATTCTTTTTTCTTATTTACAGGTAAGCAAGTGATGAAGGTGTGAAACTGCGGTTAAACACGATAAGGTAAAGTAGCAGTAGCAAAGTGTTGTTCTGTGTTGTCCAGGAGACTGCAAGAGACCATAAGGCCCATACTAGGAAGTTCCATGTCCCCTACCACTTGTTATCCCCATCCATAAAGTTATCTAATGTTCTCTTAAAACTACCTACTGTTCTAGCCGTCGCCATGTGGTTACTAAACCAGTTCTTGTATATTTATTTCTTAAACCTAAGTTTGTCCAATTTAAACCCATTAATACGTAATGTAAGTGCTGATGAGGGAAGTTCCCCCCATTGGATGAATAAAATCACCTGGCGACAAACGGAATGATCGATTAAAATGTATTAATGTGCAAAGAAGGGTCGAGTATCAATAAGAGCAAACTGTGAATTGGTTTCCCGAAATTATTATCACTCCAGTTGTTCTCACGACGTTATGACGTCATGTCGTTTGCTTCTGAGGCTTCGAGATTTTCGTTTCGAACGATGTGGGCCCGGGTTCGATTCTGACTGCCACTACTTGCGAACCCTCACGTTGGCTGTCCGAGCACGTAAGGCAAAGGTGACAGTCTTGGCCTTCGCTGAGGGTCATTAGGTGCAAGGTCATCTTTATGGCGTTGATTTATGAAAAAAACTGAATATGGCGACCTTTGAGAGACTGGCCAATGCGGAATGGCTGGGGTGGTCTGTTTGTATAGATGCAGTGTATGTCATCGGGCATCATGATGTGCTTTAAGATGATCAGGATTGTATGATGTATTATCAAAGAGAGAGTAGGGAGGGAGATAGAAGAGAGGGTTGATAGACGAGGAGAGAAAAAGAGGAGAGAGAGAGAGGGGAGGGGGAGAGGGGAGAAAAGGCAGAGGTGGTAGACGGAAAGAGAAATATAGAGAGGTAGGTAGATGAATGAAGGAGGGAGAAGAGAGAGAAAGAGAGAGAGAGAGAGAGAGAAGGAAGAGAGAGGGTGGGGGAGAAGGGAGGGTTGGTATATCGGGAGAGAAATGTAGAGAGGTAGGGAGAGGAGGGGAAGAAGGGAAAGGGGGAGAGAGGGGAGGGTTGGTATACGTAAAGAAAATAGAGAAGAGATAGAGGGAGAGGAAGAGGGATGAAGAAAAGAGTGAGAGAGGAACTACAGAGAGGAAGAGGGACGTTTTATGGGCGCTGTGGTTGAGAGCTTACGTGGGCTGCTAGGGTTAGACGACTCCAAGTGCAATTACGCGCCGCCGTCTTGTCTTGTTGTTGTTTCGTTTCCACCCAGGACCTGGATGGGGGTGGGGGGAGGGGGAGGGGAGGGCCAAGGTGAGGTGACGTCACTCTATGATGCGGTTTCCAACTTTCTCGCAAGAGTCGTTCCAGCATAAAGCTGAAAGACATCTAGTCCTGCTTCTGCTTCTTCTTCATCTTCTTCTTCTTCTTCCTCACCTTCTTCTTCTTCTTCCTCCCCACCTTCGTCTTCTTCACCTTCTTCTTCTTCTTCCTCCCCACCTTCGTCTTCTTCACCTACCTCCTCACCTTCTTCTTCTTCACCTACCTCCTCTTCTCCTCCTTCATCTTCTTCCTCACCTTCATCTCCTTCTTCCTCTTCCTCTTCGTTTTCATCCTCACCTTCTTCTTCTTTTTCTTCTTCCTCCTCCTTACCTTCCCTTTCTTCCTCTTCTTCCACACCTTATCCATCTTCTTTATCGTCATCATCATCTTTTTCATCATCTTCCTCATCTTCATCATCATATTCTTCATCATCTTCTTCATCTCCTTCTTCCTCATCTTCATCATCTTCATCATCTTCATCTCCTTTGAGGCTTGCCTCTCCTCGATTCATCCTCATCACCTACCCTTCCCACTAATTATCCCGGCAATTTCATTTTGTCAGAACACCGAAGTCACGGAATAGACCCAATATCCCTCCCGAGCTCTTGCCAGAGTTCCTCCACCCCAGATATGTCGTGTTCGTGGCCACAGGACGAAACATATCACCAAGTCTTCCCACTCCCCTTCACTCCTATCTCCTCCAGGATCCTACTCCACTGCCCTGTAACTCCTTGGCTCATTTCTTCTTCACATTTTTTGCTCTTCTCTCCACTCCTACA
>NC_134796.1:10078326-10085826 GCF_046742065.1 Oratosquilla oratoria | reverse complement strand
GTGCGGGCGCCACTGCGTCCGTTGCGTACCGGCGACTCGAACGCGACCGTTAACGGTCGCCGAGACGGTGGCGGCGTAGCCGTCCCTCGCTGGTTACATCGATCTCTTCCAAACCGTTTTTTTTTTTTTTGTTTTTTTTTTGTGCGTGTGTGGTTGATCAAGACCGTTTCTCAAGCTGAGGAGCTATTTTCAGCGGAATAAAGTACTCTGCCTTTCCTCTTTGTATCCCCAAACCATCCTCACCAATGTGTTACTCTTCGCCCACTCACTTATTTCCTTTATATTATTTTCCAATATGTGTTTAGTCTTATCTGTGCGTACTGACGATGAGTGGTGGGCCTAAGACGTGACTTAGAAAGTGATCTCTCTGCCTCACATCTCTTAGACTTATCAAAAGATTACAAAATAAGTGCATGTCGACAGGAGACCTTTTGGTCCATAACTAGTTCGGATGCGGGAAAAAAGTAAATAAAATACATAAATTGATCATGATAATAAACAAAGAGAAAAATAACAATACTTTATAATGAATAATAACAAACATGAATAATAACGAATAAATAAATGACAATAAATAAAATAGAATAAAATAAATGGTAGGCATTAAAACAGCTTAGTTTTTATCTAAACGAATCTTAAAACTCCGAACTGTACTATATTGCTTTGCCTTTATAGGAAGTTTATTCCATTTTACTACATAGTTGGCGAAGTTGCACCTATCTACTTCCCAAATCTACTTTCTGACAATGTGAGACCATCATTTGTTGTCTGAATCGCATTCAGTGTAACTATCAATACCCTCCACCCCCATCCGAAGGTGCTGTCCTGTGAGGCTGGCATTCTGTCTCCGGACAGGACCCAGATCTCCGTTTCTATCTGTCTCTGTTGTATTAGTAAGAGTCTGAATCTGAATGTGACCAGCTCTGTGGAAGAAAGAGTATTAGGAAAGTAGCTGGTATGTATATATGTGTATATATATATATATATATATATATATTCATATGTAAAACTATATCGTCCTTTTGTCTTGGTTACACATGATGCAATTAGTGTTTGTGTAGTTCAGCTTTGTTCCAATGGAGGATAGGTCTATCACTCGCTTTTGTTTATTCATTTATTTATTAGTTTATTATTTTACTGATTTCTTTATGTATTCATTTATGTATTAGCTGTTCAGATTCTGAAAGTCGCCGCCGTCAAGTCTGTTACGGTTCCGCGCCCACGCGGCCCGGGCCTCAAGGATCTCGCACGGCGGAACTCTCCCGAGTCTGTGGGCGGCCAGGCTGAGAGGGGCGCCGCCCAGCTGACATTCTTAGCTAGACGCAGACCTAATGTTAACATGAAAAATTGTACGAAATTGGATCGTGGGGAGCGGGGGATAAGTGAAATCTATAAATCACGGACCCCTGTGGGTTTAGGATTTGGGAAGCCTGCCCCTCGGTAAAAAAAAAAAAAAAAAAAAAAAAATTAAATGTAGGTTTAAAGTATGATTTTGATCGACTTTATATGTATAGCAAGTTTAATACTACGCTTGAAAATGCTGCATAAAGGCGTTATGAAATGCTAAGTATATGTAACTCACATGACATTTTAAATTCCCTCCCCCCCCCCCCAGAATAGAAAAAAGGTCTCAAAGATTTCAGGCTTCCGTGAACCTGGAGACGATAACGTGTCTATATTAATTCACACTCCATATAAATGTGGCGGTGATTAATGAAATATCGAAAGTTAGGTCAGCCATTGAGTAACTATTGCTCTATATGTAGATAACAGCAAGAAAATAGATATTCAAAAATCGTCTTTTTTAAATCTGAGAATCTCGCTAATCAGCAGCCACTTGAACGAAATAATCATGTTACGTCAAAATTAACAAAGTATGGTTAAATGATAATCGTTTTGTGAAGTACGTAAGTATCCATTTGTGGTGAATTAAGTGTTCCTTGTGCACTAAACATCAAAACGGCAGAATTAATCATCCCCCAGTTTGAATGTGAATTTGAAAAATTATTTGAAAGAGGTGAGTACTGCCAACCTCGAATGCTGAAGAGTAATGGTTCATGATGTACAGCCAAGATTTGTTTTAATAAATTGTGGGAAACGCGCCAAACGCGATGATTTCCGCAAGGTCATTGGTGCACACACACACACGCACACACACACGCACACACACACACACACACACACACACACACACACACACACACGACTCGGTGGCGCGGTTGATAGAGTACTGGACTGTCGGTGCGGAGGTGCTCGCAGTACCTGGTTCGAATCCTGCCCAGGGCCGAAATTATTTCGGTATCGCTGCGCTTCGGGTCGTTACTCCGACTCTCGTGGGCGGGGAATTGGGTGTGTGTGTGTGTGTGTGTGTGTGTGTGTGTGTGTGTGTGTGTGTGTGTGTGTGTGTGTGTGTGTAAGGTCATAGCATTACCCATAGATCGGTCATACGAGCTCTGAGCTCTCTTCCGGGAGGGAAATAGCTGTCGATCACGAGTCCAACACGTGATCCAAAGACCAAGGTGAATACACACACCGCCCCGCCCCGAACGTCTGTACTATGCCATTGACATTCCTGCCGAGTCTTGACCTGCGGCTCAGTCGCCGGTTTGTTTTTGCGAAATCGTATCGCGAAGTGTTCTTAATAACAAAGTGTGTCGTATTTCTCTCTCTCTCTCTCTCTCTCTCTATCTATCTATCTGTCTCTCTTTCTCCAGTTTTCGCAACAGCCACAGCGGTTTGGTCTCACAAGGTCGGCTGTCGAAATCGGAACAGATTAGATGTTTCCCCCAGTCATGGTGGTCAAAGCTTTTGACCATTTACCAAAGCCAGCGACTTGGTCGTTTCTTGGTATTGAATGCATAGATACCGCGATTCAAACGCTGATGTCGTTACTAGTGTTGACGAGGTAATCTGATACCATTATTTATTTCGTGATGTTCTTTTGTTTAACTGTCGGTGTCTTTGTAACCCAAGCTAGTTATAAAAACAGAGAACGTAATCAAAAATATTTCATGAGGATTTGCTTAAAAATGAAATGTCAAGGTCATTTTCAGTCTTAGTCGTTCTTGTTTTATTTATTTATCTATTTATTCATTCGCTTGTTAATTTTTTTATGATGGCTGTGATAACGATTATGGTGACGGTGATTAAAAATGGGTCATCATAATCGGGGCAAATTTGTGGCTCTCGATACATAACATTGTATTCAGAACTAATTAACGATTGTGTGTGTGTATATATATATATATATATATATATATATATATATATATATATATATATATATATATATATATATACATATATAGTCCCGTGACACCCGCGTTCATTATTTGAAAGACTTCATTGTTACGAGTGATTTATTCCAATGATACATGTGTGTTTTATATATATATATATATATGTATATATATATATATGTATATGTGTGTGTGTGTGTGTGTGTGTGTGTGTGTGCGTGTGTGTGTGTGTCTAAAAGAAGGGAACAGGTTTTCACCGATACAAGTAGTATTATAAACGACGGCGCTCTTCCAGTTGTCCACTTTCTTCTTGTTATTTTTAATTTTTCTAATTAATATTTTTGCTTCGATCGGGTGAGCGTAAAGAAGGTCTCCGTATTCTTTCATTTATTCTTTCACGTTGAAAAAATAAATTAGAAAAATAAAAAATACCAAGAAGAAAGTGAACAACCGCAAGAGTACTGTCGTTTATAGTACTACTTGTATCAATGAAAATCTGCTCCCTTTTTTTACACACACACACACACACACACACACACACACACACACACACACACACACACACACACACACACACACACACACACACATATATCTATATATATATATATATATATATATATATATATATATATATATATATATATATATATATATATTAGTGCAAGGCCTTCTATACTCCATATAATTACTTTATATATATATGTGTGTATGTGTCTCTGTGCGTGCGCACATGCGTATTTGTGTCTTGCTTGTTGGTGTCACAGTGGTGAAGAAAATCGACTGGCAGCAACCTGAATGAAGATGAGAAAAGCATCACATCACCCGGGATGGAAGAGGAGGCTAATCGATTACCTCGGCGGCGTCGGCAGTCAGAATGAAAAGGGAAAAGTAGCAACGAACATTGAAGAAGTTAAAAATGTGTTCGAAAACTATGAACATATATCGCCTCTTTGTCTCTCTCTCTGACTCTCTTCTCTTTCTTTTCTTCCTCTACTCTCTCTTCCTTTCTATCCCCTTCTCTCTCTCTCTCTCTCTCTCTCTCTCTCTCTCTCTCTCTCTCTCTCTCTCACACACACACACACACACACACACACACACACACACACACACACACACACAAAAACAAACAAACAAACACACACACAAATCACTTCAAATTCGACAACAACCTCATATTATCTCTATTTGTTAATTCACGGTTTCCCAATATTCACATTTAAACCATACTGCAGACATATCTGAAAACAAATACCGTAATAATGTTGTGAAATAAATAATAAAGATTCGAAAATCCTCTGGAGCAATGCAGAACGGTCTATGAACTTAGTATTCTGTCTGTGTGTTTGCGAAATAATTTGACTATGTACCAGATTGGTGAGTTCTCGGTCACAAGTCTTTATCATGTGTATGTTCTTGTGATAATTGTATCGAGTTTCTACCCCAACTCGCCGTCCAGAAAGTATTGACCTTTTGTTCAAATGAACGTGCACGAATGTTTGTGAGCGACTCTTTTGGTTGCCAATATCCGGCGCTTCTATCGTTGGCGACATCACGCCGAAAAAGTGGCGCCACAGTGTCGCCACAGAGGAGAGAAAGCAGCAAGGAAAGGTAGAAGTTAAGCGGTGAGGATTCTTCTTTAAGCGGAGATTAGTCAGCTGCGCGAGTCTGGTCAGTTGAGACGTCACAAAACACACGAAGGTAATAGCTGCATAGAACAACAGTCAACGTCCAATGTAAGGTTATGAGTGTACGTGGTTGGTTGATTGGCCAAAAGCGACTAAGGTCACATGGGCTGATGGGTCATTTATTGTTAAATTGCAGGGACGGATTTATCCCTTGGATGTCTATATTAGTTTCCCTCGATTGAATGAAATCGTCTGGCGGCAGGTAGAATAAACAAAAGTCGAATACAGATGCAGTAGAACATTTCAGTCAATTACACTTACCTTTTTATTTTGACTGTCACCTGGTTATTTTATCCCACTTTTCGTGACTCTTTGTCAGTTTGCAAATAGTCTCTTAGAGAGAGAGAGAGAGAGAGAGAGAGAGAGAGAGAGAGAGAGAGAGAGAGAGAGAATGATGTATGACTTGCCGTACGCGAAGAGCAGATAATGTGTTCGAAAATATTTTTTAAAGCTTTTGTGTTTTTATTTCCATCACACACACACACACACACACACACACACACACACACACACACACACACACACACACACACACACACACTGTCTGACTGGGGTTTTACATGGTTGAATGAACTCCTTTGGAAGATGTAGAAACGGCTTCAGTAGCAGTTTGTTGAATCGATATCGACTTAGATTTCTGGCTGAGAAGAGATACTTTGAAATAAGTAAGAATGTTTGGAGAAGGGAATAGAGAATGCAAAGCGAGCTCGGCATTACATATGCATTGAGCTTTCTGTTTCACGTTTCATAGAAACTTACTTGTTTGGTGTGTGTTTTGATAGTACAGTTTAGGTCGTACTCGAAGAAGTGACAGGGAAAGTAGAAAGAAAACAATGATAAAGATAATAATGTAAATGAAATTAAAGAATGAAAATTATAAAGGATTTTTTTATTACATTTATGAATGTAAAGATAATAGATATTAGGTAATAAGATTACAAACTAATAACAGAATCATAATAAAAAAAATAACAATCTTGAAAAAAAAAAGTGGTGGCGCCGTGGGCCTTAAGTCGAGACAAATTACACAGAGGGTTGTCCTCCCTATCCGCCCGATCTCAACACCATCGACCACGTGCGAAGTTCCTTCCGAACTCGGCCGTGAGGAACTGGAGGACGGGACTCAACAGCCGCCGCAACCAGGAACAAGGAACCTGTTACTGTGGTCTTCGTCAGGAGGTCAGATAGGAAAACGGAAGTAAAAAGTGTTGGTGGGAGAGGGGGGTAAGGAGAACGAGGAATTGCCTTGTAACTCCTGCTGAAATTGACGTGACTGAGATTTTCTTCTCTACGATTTCTGAATAAATGGATGGTGACGATTCATTTTTAGGTGACTTTCGAGGTCCACCTCGAGTCATTCTCTTCCCTCATTGTAACTCTTCGTCTCCATCTCATCTCCCTCCCTCCCTCCCTCCCTCCCACTTTTCCTCCATTCCTCCTTGTGTCTCACCTTGTCTCCCTCACGCATTTTCTTTCACTCATTTTCTCACCATCCCAATATCTCTCTCTCTCTCTTTCACTTCTCGATTTGAATAGAGTTTGTCTAACGAAATTGTACGAGCAGCACCTCTAGTCCACAAATCATCCCTATGGAATAGATTATCCAGTAACATTTTCAGCGCGTGTCATGGAGTTCTAGCGTTAAGAAACATCTTTCACATATAATGTGTATACATCGTTTACCCAGACTCGCATGATGTCGCCAAATCTTGCCCTTCTTTGAGGTAGTTCATAACTGATGTTTCTAACAAGTTTTATTTGTATGTGCGCGCGCGCGCGCGCGTGTGTGTGTGTGCGAATGAGTGAGTGAGCGAGCGATGAAATACATGAACATTTCTCATCATTCATATTTTTTGCTCAGAGGGGCAGAAGATATATCTTAATAATAGTATATTATTTTTTTCTCCCTCTCGTACCATGGGAACTTTTTTTGTAAATCGGGATGCTCTCATAGTGATGAGATTTGGCTTCGCTACTTGTTTGACAAGGCTTCGTGATGTGCAATAACGGGATAGCGCGTTATCCCACTCGTAACTCTTGCATTAAGGAGGGCTTAGTGGCCGATGGTCAAAAATGTGGTTTTCTGCAGAATGATGGCATGGGGGTAATACGAGGTAGGTTCCTGTGTTGGTGGTGGTGGTGGATGTAGTGGCGGTGGCTTGGACTTGTATTTCCAGTAAAATGATCTCACCAAATATGACTTAATTCAATGAACGTTCCATAAAACTTCAGGGGACTCGTCATGGACGGACCCATGAGGACCGAAGGCTTCTGAACGCTTTGTCATTTGCCTGGAAGGTCCAGGGCCTCGAGTATGGGGCGGTGGAAAATCATGAGGGTGAAGTATGGTAGATGACGTGACTGCTCTCCTTTGTGTGAGCTCTGCAGGGACACTGGGTGGTATGGATCCAGGTGATGGAGCTGCTCGTGTGTGAGAGAGAGAGAGAGAGAGAGATGGGGGGAGTAATGATATCACGTAATATCAATGGGCGAACCATGGGGTGTATCATAGGAAGAGGTTATCTTCCAGTGTAGGCCACCCCGTCGGTAATGTACGTGTTCTGACGGTTTGC
>NC_134796.1:10073326-10075826 GCF_046742065.1 Oratosquilla oratoria | reverse complement strand
ATGAATGACTACGAGTATTGTTCGCTATACTATAGGTCAAGAGCGTGTAAGAATATTGTTTCTCAATTGGACCTTCTGATTGTGTGTTTGGAAGAATATTCAGAATTCTAGGTCTCGGTCCTAGAATAGACATCATTCCAGTGTCAGAATGGACCCGGTAGGCCCGGTGTTGTCTCACTGTTCGTTCTTGACCAAGACTTAGTGCTGAGTGAAAAGCTGTGGTAGCAGAGTTTTTGCAGCCGAGGTAGTCGATGGAATGGTGGGATAATTTTATCCTTGTCCATTGAAAGGAGATAGTGTTCTGTTGTACGTTAAAAGCATTTAATATATCTAGACTTTGCAAAAGCTCTTGATACCGTCCCCCACGAAAGACTACTTACTAAATTAGCTTCACACGGAATAAATGGTAGCCTATTAAGTTGGACTAGTAACTGGTTGAACGATCGAAAACAAAGAGTTGTTCTAAATGGCAAAACTTCTAGATGGAAAAATGTTACGAGTGGAGTTCCTCAGGGTTCCGTTCTTGGGCCACTTCTGTTCATAGTATATATAAATGATACAGACCACGGACTGAAATCTATTATCTCCAAATTTGCTGATGATACAAAACTGTGCGGAATGGCAAATGATCACTTAAACCAATTAGATATTCAAGAATATTTAGATAAACTACAGCAATGGTCTGAAAAGTGGCTAATGAAATTTAACACAAGTAAATGCAAGGTTATGCACATAGGTAAAAATAATAGTAAGTACGATTACAAGTTATTTGGAAATTCGTTAACAAAAATGGATAGTGAAAAGGATCTCGGCGTATTTGTCAATAACGACCTCAAATCATCTAAGCAGTGTATTTCAGTCTCTGGGAAACCAAATAAGATTCTAGGACTGATTGCGTGATCTTTTGGCATAATTCTTCAGCCTCACAAAGAAAATGCCAGAGTCATTTGTCCAACTTTTCATGAAATCGAAAAAAAAAAATCGTTTTTCTATTTTATAAATGTACGTAGTTTTAACCTATTCAGACACTAAATAAAACATTGGGCATTGTACCACAAGGAGCAATGAAAAATTGATTTAGACCAAAAAAAAAAAAAAAAAAAAAATGGCTTAGGCAATTTCTTTACGAGTGTGACGAGTTATGTTGTTTCCGTATGGTCACCGAATCTCATTAAATACATTGACATATTGGAAAAAGTATAACAGTGAGCCACAGAACCGATTCCAAATATCGAAAATAAATCATACAAAAGTCGACAAAAATATATGAACCCATTTTCCCTAAAAAAGCGTCGACTCGGAGTTGTCTCAAGATTCTAAAGGGAATTGACAACATCAAAAGTGACAAAATTTTAACACTAAATGAGAATCAGACAAGAAATAATGGTCTCAAACTGTCAGGAAATATATTTAATTTGGAAGTGGGTAGAAACAACTTCGCCAGGCGTGTAGTTCATGAATGGAATAAACTTCCTGCAGAGCCAGTGTAATGTAGATCATTTCGAAGCTTTAAGATTCGTTTAGATAAACACCTAAGCAAGATGCTATAATGCCTGCCATTTATGTTATATTATTTGTTTGTTATTATTTGTCTGTCTGTTTATTATTTATTTGATTATTATTCATTATTATTTACCTCTCCATTTATTATTATATACTATTTACCTGTTTGTTTATTATCTAACTTTACCTATTTATTTATTTTATTTATTATTATTTATCTTATTATTTATCTTATTATTTATCTAATTATTTTGATTTATTTGTCATTATTAATTTTTTTTTGCGTCCAATCTAGTTATGGACCAAAAGGCCTGCTGTCTCCAAGCTCTTTTGTAATCCTTTGGAGAAATAAGAAAATACTTTTCGTCAGAAGGATCGTACATTTTCTATTCTTATTCTCTCCGATTTTGCTCAGCGTTGCAGGTGAATAGAATCGTGTAGTGTTAGCTTGAATGGAATTTAGGAAAAGCGGATTGGTGGTGGGAGGGAGTTTTTTTTTTTTTTTGGGGGGGGGAGTGAAGTATCACTCCCACGGGCTTTGTTTGAGGAAGCAAATGAAGTCAAGGGAGTGGCGACCGGTCTCGACTGGCATCGGCGGTCGACCAGCGTCGAAGCTCAGATTTCCTCTCTGACGTCAGTTTGGTTGACGATCGACGTGTCAATGTCTTCACACCTGAAGCAGCTAATTTGCAATATATGGATACATTTGCTTACGACTTTGGTGTCCTCTGTTTCCCTCCTTTTTTTATTTATTTTTCTTATTTTTATTTTCTTTATTTTTTACCACTGTTTACGGGGGAACGCTTTAATACGATACTTAACTTGATTTAATCATAGAGTATGTAACTGTTGTGTATGTGTGGACTCGGTGCATACTTTGATTTTTTCAACGTATCCTTATAGTTCTGAACATATTTAGTAGACAAAGAACCGGTTTTATAAATTGCCACAGAGTTGCACAGTAAGTAGTCTCACATTTGGGGAAAGGGTATTATAG
>NC_134796.1:10060826-10070826 GCF_046742065.1 Oratosquilla oratoria | reverse complement strand
GATGGTTATTCGTGGGTAGGGTTCGTGTGTGTGTTTGTGTGTGTGTGTGTGTGTGTGTGTGTGTGTGTGTGTGTGTGTGTGTGTGTGTGTGTGCGCGCGTGTGTGAACCATATTGATTGTTCGTGGAATCATAATCCACTGACGCCGCGAGTACTCCTCATCTGAATAGAATTGTCTGGTGCTCGCTCAAGACACCCAAATTACAACACAGTCACAATGAGTTACAGTGAGGCAGAGAAGCAGACAGGCAAGCATGCCTGTGGAAGGAAGATGAGATTGATGCTCGTCAAATTGGCTTATGCGGTGACATGGCGGTGGCAGTGATGAGGTTGTTGTGTTGATGATTGATGCAGGGAGTATGTCGGCCGTGGTTAGGGCATTGGTGATGATTATTGTTGTTGTTGTTCTTGGTGGTTATGGTGATGTAGGTGATGTAGATGTGTAAAGATGGTGATGTTCATGAGTAAACCAACCCGGAAGACATGAATGATTTGCTATAAGAGAGTGTGAGAATAGAGAATCAAAGACAGTAGAGAAGGAGAGATTGTAACAATAAGTGTGGAGGAAGAGGAAAGGGAAAAAAGTCACGTGGAAGAGGAGAGTGGAGGAAGAAAATGTGGAGGAGAGGAGAACAGGGGAAGTGTGGAGGAAGAGGGAATGAAAAAAGTCACGTGGAAGAGGAGAGTGGAGGAAGAAAATGTGGAGTGGAGGGAGAGGGAATGAAAAAAAGTCACGTGGAAGAGGAAAGTGGAGGAAGAAAATGTGGAGGAGAGGAGAGCAGTGGAAGAAATGTGGAGGAGAGAATGAGCGAAAGAAACGGTGGAGGTAATAGAGGGAAAAATGGAGGATAAAATAAGGAAGAAAAAGTGGAGGAAAGAAATGTGGAGGGAGAGAGAGAATTTAATATTGGGCAGTAACCAGCGCTTCTATCCTAAGGTTCAATATCACACCGAAGAGGCGGATCGCAGAGATGGTGAAGGAGATATTTAACGTAAAAATTGAGGAGACCATAGGGCCTAAGCTAGACACTTCCATGTCCCTTACCACCTGTCATCTCTATCCTTAAAGTTATCTAATCTTCTTTAAAAAAAAAAAAAACATTAGTTTCAGCGCTCATTAAATAGTTACTAAATATATTCCATTCGTTAACCACTCTATTGATAAACTAGTTCTTGATTATTTCCTTCTAAAATTTAAATTAACCCAATTTAATCCATTACTACGAGTATCTGCAAGTAATGTATATAAATTGAAGGATATTTGATCTGAGGGGATAGCAGATGTTAAAAGTGATCAGCGTTCATTAGTGATTGGAGGTGAGTGGAGGGGGAGAAAGTGGAAGAAGAAGAAATGTTGGGGAGTGAGTGGAATTGTGTAGACTTCGTGGGACTTCGCTTCAATGGTCAAGTTCCATCCGCCATTGTATGGGAATACCTCGACGGGGGGGAAAGTGGTCAACCGCATGTTTACAAAGGTCAGAAAGCCAACCTGCAAGCTTTCCAGGGCATGTTGGTCGTAGTTTGACAAAGGTCGTGAGAATAACCTTTTTCGTTTTGTTGTACGATTGTAGACGTTTGAGGCGTCCACAATGGAAATGGATGAAATGCCACACCTCCTTGGTACGGGAATAGAGTTCTAAGAGCGTGTGATATTAAGAGGTAAATTGGCTTACGCATGAAGCCAGCAATTTGCCCTTTCTCTTATAGACGCCTCGTTTGTTCTAGCCGGCGTCAGGCGATTTCTTTGAATGTGTACGTAATTGCCTTCGGTACAATGCAAACACACATCCGTTATGAGAGAAATTCGCTAGTAACAGCGACATCAATCCGATAATTTTTTTATGACAGTCGCAAGGCTCTGTGAAGGTGATCTTACGGGTGGCCGATAGCAGTGGGTTCGAATCCTGCATGAGACTGTCATGAAAAGATTAACACGTCCATTAATTTATCCCATTTTTATGGTCACACGCTTATATATATTTTCATCGGGAAGTGGTAAGGCGCAAGTAGTTCAAATGGGGCGGGAAGAGGGACGAGTGTATTGGGTTTGAAAGAAGAGGATGTTCCTCTCTCACGTCCCACGTCTAGCCTCCTCGCTTTATGGTAACTACTGAGTAAAAAAAATCTTTACGAAAAATCGAAAATCGATAAAGTCCATCAAATACCCTTTTTGCT
Organism: Oratosquilla oratoria; assembly: GCF_046742065.1. Classification (NCBI taxonomy): domain Eukaryota; kingdom Metazoa; phylum Arthropoda; class Malacostraca; order Stomatopoda; family Squillidae; genus Oratosquilla; species Oratosquilla oratoria. Next base: position 10,068,652 of record NC_134796.1, on the reverse strand, counting down.
CCTGTATCTTGTTTATTTGTTTTGTTTTATTTGTATGTGTGTGTGTGTGTGTGTCTGGCTATCCCTACGTTATTTTATTCAGTCGTGTGTGTGAATTCTCCGGTAGCGAAGGATTTAAGGATGAGCTGGCTTGTTTACGTGTCGATTGTTAAGGTCGAGACCGACTTACGCGTCGATTGTTAAGGTCGAGACCGACTTACGCTAATCCCAGCTGTCGATGGCCCCGCATGCCGTTCCCACCGGGTGGCTGCAGGGAATCGAGGCTTTTCCGAAAGTCCTGCGCGGAGCTAACTGGAAAGTTTCAGTTCTGTGGCGGCCACGGAAGGAGGAAAAGGAGGAAAAAGGATAAGGACGGGAAAGGAGGAAAACGAAGAGGAGGGAGAGTAGGAAAAAGAAGAGGAAGAGAAAGAAAAAGAAGAGGAAGAGGAGGAAAAAAAGGGTAAGGACGGAAAAGTAGGAAAACGAAGAGGAGGGAGAGGAGGAAAAAGAAGAGAAAGAAAAAGAAGAGGAAGAGGAGGAAAAAAAGGGTAAGGACGGAAAAGTAGAAAAACGAAGAGGAGGGAGAGGAAAAAGAAGAGGAAGAGAAAGAAAAAGAAGAAGAGGAAGAAAAAAAGGGTAAGGATGGAAAAGGAAGAGCAGGGAGAGGAGGAAAAAGAAGAGGAAGAGGAAGAGGGGAAGGAAAAAGAGGAAGACGAAGAAAAAGAAGACGGGAAGGAAGAGGAAAAAAGAAGAGACGATGGTGAACTGACGCCTTGGCGGAAGAAGCTGCCGATTTTATTATTATCAAACTTGTTCTTTCGAGTTCATAGCCTTGGTTTTAAAAGTTGCTTTTGTTGTTGTTCGTGTTACAGTAACATTATTATGTTTTCATGGTTTTCTGTCGCATTAATTCTGAAGACTTTCAGCTCTAATGCCTAAAGATTTTTCGTATAAATTCATACATCTCTCGGTATATAACAGAACCGGGTGCCGGGCAAAATAACTATTTGTTTTGAATTTGTGTGTGTGTGTGTGTGTGTGTGTGTGTGTGTGTGTGTGTGTGTGTGTGTGTGTGTGTGTGTGTGTGTGTGTGTGTGTGAGAGAGAGAGAGAGAGAGAGAGAGAGAGAGAGAGTGAGTGAGTGAGAATACGGGATCTTCTGAACTACAAGGTTGTTTTTTCTTCATCATTTAGCAAGAATCTTGCCCGTGATGACGCAACGAACTGCCAGCATCCAATCTTCATATAGGCTATTTCAATGTCGACGCGTTTTATTTATTTATCTTTTGTTTACGTGCTTATCTATATACTTATTTATTTTATCACCCGTCACTTCTCACGTATCATCAATATTAATCTCGTCAGTATCTGTAGGTAGTATTTGGACACTGGCTGGGCCCGGGACCCTCGATCGCGCGCTGACGTTTCGTAAATGCTAACCTCGGCGTCGCTGATTTTGAGGAATATTTTAACATTGTCAATGCGGATAGTGGTGAAGCCTATCGAACTTGTAAGCCTGTTGACAAGTTCAGCAGGGCTTTTCTTCATTTAGATTGACGTGAAATAGTTTTTTGTAGTTGAGTGACGGGTCCCATGCACCTTACATACTTGTACTACAGTGTACATTTTCACCCAAACAAAAATTTTAGAGCATTGGTTCCCAAACTAGGGGGTGGCACCCCCTAAGGGAGGGGTGAGAAGGATACGAGGGGTGTGTGTCTAAAGACATCTCCTCAGAAATCATTGTTTAGTATGGGTAATGAAGTTATTCCAGGAACAAGCATCTGCCGTCACATACGTGGAAAGTATAACTGTGTCAGTCACCCCAAACCGTTTTATATTAAAATGTAAATAGAAAAGCTATAAATAGAAAAATATATATATGGTTTCATATTAATACATAAAAGAATGGCGGAAGGGGCATACGGGTCTGCTGGAAATAAAAATGGACTCCATATAAGATACTCGTAGTTTGGGAACTACTCGTAGTTTGTAAGATACAATAGTTTGGGATTTTTGTAAGATACTCGTAGTTTGGGATTTAGAGTAAGAGGCAGAAGGGACCAAGTGGGATCACGTGCGAGGCTGGGGTCGGAGGAGAGCGGCTACGGGGTGCTGGGAGCCGAGTCGTCAAGCGGAGAGGTCATTGGGGTCGAGGGAATCACGATGAGGCTCGAGAAGAACGTCGAACCGTCTTGATCGGCCACGAAATGCGGTCACGCACTCGATTGGAGGCCTTAGAAGAATCTCTGATTCACCATGGTCTTTGGATCACGTGCAGGATTCGTGATCGACAGCTTTTAACTTCACAGATGAGAGCTCGGAGCTCATAAATGCCTGGTCAGTGGTTAATACTGTGACCTTATACACACACACATACACATACAGAACTCCTTACCCACGAGAGTTGGAATGCCGGATTGCAGTGCAGCGATGCTGAAATTATTTCATCTCTGGGCGGGAATCGAAATCTGATTGCTGGATTAGCGGTCGCGGACTGTACCATTGCGCCGTCGAGTCGATGTGTGTGTGTTTGTGTATACATTTGTTTTCTTTAAACTCTGGCAAAGATTGTTGTTTAATGTAGTTCAGTTTATGCTGTAAGGGTTTTGTTTACCCATAAAAGTTACATCACTCAGTATCATTCCCTTAAGAATGCTTGGTTTCTGCCGAAATCCGGATCGGAGAGATAATGAACGCCTACGAACAAGTTCTACAGTGATTAGACACGGCACTTCGGCGAATACTTAGAACTAAAGAAACCATTTGCAAGAAAATCAATACAGAAAGTAGTTTCACATTACACAACAGTTATTAAGTCGAGGAGAAGTTGTTCATCAGGCGAGTTTAAACCTGCCTGGTTTTTTTATGTATTTACTATGAAATGTATGTAACAGGTCAAGAATCTATATCCTTCAACTGAGTGTAATCATCTTTCTGTAGCAGCCAAAGTTTAGCTCACACGACAAAATTGTTCCGATAACAGAAGTATATCTATGGAGGAGGAATAGAAAGCAAAATCTTCGAAGTTGCTCGTGTGTTGGTGTCGACCACGCTACAATATGTTCGATGTAGACCTTGTATTATTACATATGTTATCATTTTATGTTTATGTAAACGGAACAACACTAACAATAGAGGAACTTAGGTAAGAGAATAGACAGGAGTAACGCACAGAAGCGGTAAAAGAGCAGAGTGAAAGTGGGCTGAACAAGCAGCCAAAGTAAAAGAGGACAGCAAACGGAGCAGGTGTCTTGTTTACGGGACTTGGAGAGGCAGGAAGCGTAAGAGAGCGAGCCCAGGTAGAATAGAATGTGGGAGGACGAGATAGAGAAGCTTGAAAGAGTGACAGGCAGAGGCTACCACACTCCTGTAGGTCAGTGTTTCTCAAGCTTTTTGGATCCCTTACATCGACTTGTATATTCATGGGACCCTTTGATACGGGATTAGATATGATATAACATTTATTTTTATGTTAGAATTGTCTTGAGAGACGCAGCTAGCCAGAAAAAAAAATTAGTAAAAAATGGACATCTCAACTAATACACGGTGTAAGCATAAGTTATAATAATAATAATAATAATATCATCATCATCATCACCCCCGTCGTCGTCGTCGTCGTCGTCGTCGTCATCATCATCATCATCATCATCATCATCATCATCATCATCATCATCATCATCGTCATCATCATCATCGTCATCATCATCATCATCATCGTCATCATCATCGTCATCATCATCATCATCATCATCATCATCATCATCATCATCATCATCATCATCATCATCATCATCATCATCATCATCATCATCATCATCATCATCATCATCATCATCATCATCATCAACTGTAACATGCTGATTTTCACGCCCTGCAGACCGCTTGGTTGGATGCAGCGGACCCCAGACTGAGAAACGCTGTTGCAGGTTATGAGAGAGCTTATGAAGCGAGTTTGCTGGGCACTAGACTTTTGGGAAGTACCTGGTGACTTGGAACACGAGATCGATATACAAAAGTGCTTGTGGAGGTACTCTCGCCAGTACGATACACGTAGGAGACGAAGAATGAATTTTTATGAAAGAGGCAGTTGCTTGAAAAAGCTGTAATAAGCGAAACGTCGTACAAATAAAGGCTCCGTCCTCACATGGTGTTTAAGTCGCCACGAAAAATGAAGCCATATAATGCCATGGTGCCATACCATATCTTAGCTTCTTCAGTTCAATTGATAATATTATTACCACTACCACCACCACAACCCACCACCACCACCACCACCACCACCATCATCATGTGACACACTGGACAACATGTGACTTCGAGTATTACCTCCAGGCAGAGTGGAGAATCTTCAGCCAGTTTCGGTTCCTGTGGTGGATTCTGGAGAGGTTCTCGAAGTCCTCTCGTACTGAAGGAACACTTCGATTGTTCGAAGGACTAGTGATCATCAGGATCGCCTCTCCTCTCTTCTGCCTCACAACCACCACGTCCTCCCTTTCCTCCCTCCTTTTTCGCCCTCCTCATTCCTATTCTCTCTCCTTCCCCCTCCTCCTCCTCCTCCTCCTCCTCCTCCTCCTCCTCCTCCTCCTCCTCCTCCTCCTCCTTCCCATATAGCCGTCCTACTTCTCGTCCTCTTCCTCCCCCCCACTCGTCCTCATCTGCTCCCTTTCCTCCTCCTCTTCTTCCCACTCCTCTCCTCCTCCTTCCCATATAGCCGTCCTACTTTTCGACCTTTTCCTAGGCATCTTCCTCCTCGTCCTCTTCCTCCCCCTCCTCCCCTCACGCGTCCTCCTCCTCCTTCTCCACCTCCTCTTCCTCCCACTCCTCGTCCTACTCCTCTTCCTCTCCTTCCCTCTTCATCTTCCACCCCCACCTCCTCCTCTTCCTCTTCAGTCTTCTCAACTTTCTTCAGTCTTCAACTCAACCTTCTGCTTTACTCTTTTTCTTCCTCTTCCTACCCCCAGTCCTCCCCATCCTGTCCTCCATCTTCCTTGAGGTGAGGTGAAGAGGGAGTGGCCCTCGTGGTTGCACACGTGATCCCGCAAGGAAGAGGAGGAGGAGGAGGAGGAGGAGGAGGAGACGACCTCGAGAGCCGACACTTGGTTGAGGTGATGAAGTCCGTCGACAAGGGTCTCTCTTCTGAAGGAGGGTGACGCGCCACCCCGTGGCAATTGAGGTGCCTGGCGCCGAGGAGGGCCGTCAGGCAGCACCTTTGGGCATCGTGGTGAACTTTAGAAATCGGTGCGTGACAGAGTACTAGTGTACCAGCCAACCCGCCCGTGGGAATTCAGTCATCACGATGAGTTAAATGACATGTACGTTTGGTAGCACGTTTGTCAAATATGCGTGTGTGTGTGGGTGTGTGTATAGCGACTCTCAGTCTCGACTGCGATGGCATGGAATTAAAAGTGATTTGTGGTTGAAAAGATATATATATATATATATATATATATATATATATATATGTGTGTATACATATATACATATATATATATACATATATATATATACATACACTACATATATAATGGACCCAGCATTTTTATAATAGATACCATGGCAACATGACCTCTGATCGAATAATTATCTAGTTCTTGGCTGGGCTTCGTTTCCCACAACAAACGAGGTGAACAGTAGATAGATACAAAATAAAAAGTTAACAGGAACTTAAAAGAAAAAGAAACTTGTTCATGCACATCAACCAACCCTGAGGGGAGCGAGAAACTCTGAACAATCAGACCGTCTGGGGTTGACCAAACTACCTAGTTATCTTCCGCACACGTGTATTTAACTCTCTCTTCCTTCCTCTCCAAACGCCGCCCCCCGCCCTCCCCTCCCCCGCCTCTTCTTGATTTCCTGCCTGTCGTGCTTGAATAATTGCGTATGTACATGCTGGCGGCGGTACATGTGGTGTGTTGTGAACCGAGAGCCTTTCTCTTCCAAGAGGAGCTGCCTGAAGAAGAGGCACGGAGGAATCACAAATTACAAAGGATTACAAAGGCGGGGCATGCCGACAGGAGACCTTTTGGTCCATAGCTAGGTCGGATGCGAAAAAAAGATCCGTTTGGCAAATGATTCAGTGTAACCATTCAATCTTTTCCCCTCTCTGCACAGATGAGTATTTTACTATGCTGCTTACAGGATAGACATACAAGCCGAGTAAGTCACGGAAAGGGTTAATTGAAGACTTTATTCTGGTTAATAAAGGAATATTTTACCTTTTGCTCACGTCAGGCAGGTACAGGGTGGCTCAAAAGTCACCGAGGGGCTTTGGTTTTTAACAACTGCCGTACTGTTACAAATTCATGTATGGGATTTTGATACAATATAGAAACATTGTCTTAGTAGCTGTATTATCTCTTTTTGGGTATGCGCAGTTCATTGTGGTGGAGCCACATAATCAGGCCTAAGGTCAATTAATGAAGACATTATCCCAAATTTCAACACCTCAGTGACTTTTGGGCCACCCTGTATATTCATCGACGAAGAAATTTTCTTCAGTGAAGACTGAAGACCGGTTTCCCTCAAACTGTGGTCTGCGGAGTTTCACAAGGTGGTTCAAAATGAGTGGATCGTAGTGGATGCCCGTCGATTTTAGTCAGCGTTGGAGTGGTCGGTGAGAGATGAAGGAACAGCGTAGTGGTTTAGGATACTTGAGAAAGTAGGTTTGGAGTCTTTGGTTTAGACATCTGGGCACGTTTTTGAATAGAAGTGGAAGAAGATGGTATAGGCGAGTGGAAGAGGATAGTGAATGAGTGTAGGTGAGTGGAAGAGGATAGTGAATGAGTGTAGGTGAGTGGAAGAGGATAGTGAATGAGTGTAGGTGAGTGGAAGAGGAGAGTGAATGAGTGTAGGTGAGTGGAAGAGGATAGTGAATGTAGGCAAGTGGAAGAGGATAGTGAATGAGTGTAGGCGAGTGGAAGAGGATAGTGAATGAGTGTAGGTGAGTGGAAGAGGATAGTGAATGAGTGTAGGCAAGTGGAAGAGGATAGTGAATGAGTGTAGGCGAGTGGAAGAGGATAGTAAATGAGTGTAGGTGAGTGGAAGAGGATAGTGAATGAGTGTAGGTGAGTGGAAGAGGATAGTGAATGAGTGTAGGTGAGTGGAAGAGGATAGTGAATGAGTGTAGGTGAGTGGAAGAGGATAGTGAATGAGTGTAGGTGAGTGGGAGAGGATAGTTAATGAGTGTAGGTAAGTGGAAGAGGATAGTGAATGAGTGTAGGTGAGTGGAAGAGGATAGTGAATGAGTGTAGGTGAGTGGAAGAGGATAGTGAATGAGTGTAGGTGAGTGGAAGAGGATAGTGAATGAGTGTAGGTGAGTGGAAGAGGATAGTGAATGAGTGTAGGTGAGTGGAAGAGGATAGTGAATAGGAATAAGCGAACGGAAGAGGATAGAGATTATAAACTAGTGAAAGAGAATAGGGAATAGATTTAGGCGAGTGGAAGAGGATTATGAGTAAGTATAGGAACGTAAGAGGATAGTGAATGAGTATAGGCGAGCGAAAGAGGATAGTGAGTGAGGATAGGCAGGTGGATAAGGATAGTGAATGAATATAGGCACGGAAGAAGATAATGAATATAGGCACGGAAGAGGATAGTGAATGAGTATAGGCACGGAAGATGATAGTGAATGAGTATAGTCGAGCGAAAGAGGATAGTGAATGAGTATAGGCACGGAAGAGGATAGTGAATGAGTATAGGCACGGAAGAGGATAGTGAATGAGTATAGGCACGGAAGAGGATAGTGAATGAGTATAGGCACGGAAGAGGATAGTGAATGAGTATAGTCGAACAGCAGTGGAGAGAGTACAGAGAAATGGAACATACGAAGACAATAAGGAATGTATA
>NC_134796.1:10033326-10055826 GCF_046742065.1 Oratosquilla oratoria | reverse complement strand
TCATTTGTTAACTACGCTGTTGACAAAGGAAAATAGAAAAAAAAATAGTTACGAATCGCCAAGGGTCCGAAAGCAAAAGCGTCGGTTAACTGTGGCTCCGTGTCGTTCTTGTGCCAGGCGCCAAGGCGATTTCGGTGATGGCGACGACTTCGACAACGACGACGACTTCGACAACGACGATGACTTCGACAACGACTCCTTGGGTCGTGCCATCTTCATTAGACTTCGCGTTCACTCGCCGCGCACTTGGGACATACATCACTAACTCCCGATGGACAGGAAACACGCACGTGCACATAGGTACAGACACGTGGACACACACAGACACACACACACACACACACACACACACACACACACACACACACACACACACACACACACACACACACACACACACACACACACACACACACACACTCACTCACTCACTCACTCACTTGTATTGGTTGCAAATGATTGGGAAGGTGGGTTGCAGCTGAAGAACAGCAGCTGCAACTGCGGGCGACGGCGGTTTTGGCGTGTGTCGATGGCGCCTGGTATCGCGCAACCATCTACACCAGGCACCTGACTGCCCCTACCCCCTCCTCTCCCTCCCTCCTTCCCTCCAGGCCCTCCCACCGTCCCTCCACCCCGTCCTATCTCTAACCCAACTCATCTACACGTCATACTCCACACCCTATAACCCCTCACCCGGTTCTGCACCCATCTAGTTTTCCACCTCATGTCACTCACCCAGGCTCCACCTGTTGTTCCCCTCCCACAGAACTCGCTCCATTTTTTCATGAGACCTTTTTTTTAACTCCAAACTCACCCATTCCTCGATTTGAGCCGCCCACTCCTGGGCCCGCCCGTTCTAATTCCTTCACCGCATGTTTTCAGTCTTGCACCACACACCATCACTTCGTATAACCTATTCTCCTTGCTGTGCACCCTTTTTCCTGAACGCCGAACTTTGCACCACAAACGTCACATGCAGTACACCTATTAGACTTCATCCAGCTCTCTCACCACACCACTTGCCACCTCCTTCCAACCTCCACACCACCTCACCCCCTTTACTTCACCTCTCCCTCATTACTTACCACCTCTCTAGCCAACACCTCGTTTACAACCTTTCGTTGTGCAGGGGCTTCACCATAGATCAGTGGTTCCCTTTTTTTTCAGTTTTACAACTATGCGTACTAAGTTAACCTTAATCCTAATGCCGGGTACCGCAGTGTTTTCTTGATTGATTTTTTTTTCACCCCTCCTTTACCCTCGAAATTTTTTTACCTCCCGTGGGGGGGGGGTAATTTACCCACAGTTTGGGAACCACTGCCTTCGATGAAAAAAAATCGCTTTACGGGTTACAGAACAAATTGTTAAACTGTGAATAGCTGTGGTACAGTCATCCTGATACCGTCCACCCCTTCGCCTTACCCATCTTCAGCCCGTCCATCCCTTACAGTCTCTGTTCTGGACAGGATCACTTGTCATTCCAGTCTCGCATCCCCGTGTCCGCTCTCAGTACCTCAATCTTATGTTATCCTCAACCCAGTACCTCCCTCATTCCTCAACCTAGCACCCCCCTCATCCTTGTTTCTTTTGTATACCTGATACCTCACAACATAATGACCTCCTATCCGTTACCCTTCACGAAATTGTTAAATCCCACATACCTATTACCTATCAATCATTAATTTCCCGTAATTTTCCAAATACTTCATATATATTCCTTATCTTCCACTTAATTCACCGTTTACTCTCTCTTTTTCGCTTGAATTCCCCCAATTATATATTCTCGTTTGAAAAGCAGTTTCCTCCATCTTTCTCCACATCTCATTTCCTTCCTGTTTCTCATTGACACCTCTTCTTGTTTGCTTCCCTCCCCCATCCTGTCATTAGTCTCTACTCCTCCCTCAATTATTCCATTCATCCATTCCCCCATGCCCTCTCTCCCCGTCACTGCCTACTTTCCTTCGAATTATTTCCATTTCGCCAAATTGTTTTTCGCCAAATTGCTTTTCGCCAAATTGCATCTAACGTAATGTAACCTAATGCAACTCAACGTAACGTAGCCTAATCGAAAGGAAGTTGGCCAAATACCTAACATAACCTTTCGCCAAATTGCTTTTCGGCAAATTATATCAACGTACCGTAACGTAGCTTAACCAAAGGGAGCTTAGCGAAATAGATACCCTAACCTTAGAGAGTTTGGCGAAATGCAATTTGGCCAAACGTAATAAAGTGAAAAATATTTTGGCAAATTGGAAAGTCGCCCTTTTCTTCATCCTCGGCCCCCTCTACAGCAACTGTCCCCCCCCTTTTTTTTGTTAAAAAAAAAAGAATTATTGTAATAAAAAATGCCGATTCGTTTCTACAACATAGTTCAATACAATCCTCTTGATGCCATATAATTAATTCATACAAGTCAAAGTAATTATTACATCATTCAGACACACTGTATTAATGTATCTTGATAAAGAAAACGTATAAACACACACACACACACACACACACACACACACACACACACATATATATATATATATATATATATATATATATATATATATATATGTATATATATGCTGTTCTTATTAGCATGTATATATATATATGTATATATATATATGTATATATATATGTATATATATACATATATGTGTGTGTGTGTGTGTGTGTGACCCTTCTCCCTCTCCCCCTCTTCCACACCATTTTCCTTCACCCCTCTCCCTCTCCCCTCTCTCTTACCCTCTTTCCTCTCCCCTCTTTCCTCTCCCCTTTCCCATTTCCCATCTCCCCTTTCCCCTCACTCAGCTCCCTTCTCCCCTCTCCCTGCCCCTCATCCCTCTCTCCTCTCTCTTCTATCCCCTCTTTCTTCTCCCCTTTCCCATTTCCCCTCTCCCTGTCCCTCACCTCTCCTCTCTTTCTTCTCCCCTTTCCCCTCTCTCCTTTCCCCTCTCTCTGCTCCCTTCTCCCTGTCCCTTACCCCTCTCCCCTATCTTTCCTATTCCCTCTTTCCTCTCCCCTTTCCGCTCTCTCAGCTCCCTTCTCTCCTCTCCCTATCCCTCTCTCCTCTCTCTCCTATCCCCTCTTTCCCCTCTCTCAGCTTCTCTTCCCTTCTCGCCCCTTCCCTTCTCTTTCCTTCCTTCCCCTTCCCTTCGTTTTCCTTCCACGGCCTCCCCTTCCCTCCCTTTCCCTTCTTCTCTATCCTACCCTCTCCTCCCTTTCCTTACTTCTCTATCCTCCCCTCCCTTTCCCTTCTTCTCTATCCTTCCCTCCCCTCCCTTTCCCTTCTTCCCTATTCTTCCCTCCCCTTCTCTCCCCTTAGCTTTCCTTCCCTTCCCTTCTCACCCTTTCCTTCCCCTTCCCCTCCCCTTCACTTCTCATTTTTGTACCTTTCAGTATCACTTTCCACTTCCCGCCCACCTCTCCTCCATGCCGCCCTTCCTGTCATGGGGGATCATGATGATAGGCTGGTTAACGTGGTCGGCTCTTGTCCTGTGAATCGAGTCAGAAGTGGTAGATTTTCTAGAACCCTTTCCAAAGATTGGGTCAGGGTAAGGTAGGGTTAGGTCACTGTGACCTTCGGAGGAACGGTTGCTACGCCTCCGTCGCAGCGGCAGGAAGAAAAGAAAATCTGCGCCACCAGGTCGGCTTCAATGGTACAATTTTCCTCTCCAGGTGGAACTGGTTTGTGTAATGTGACTCTGCCTTGGCATGCCGACCCGACAAAGAAACGCCCAACACTCCTTCCAACACAGGCGAAGTTTGTCACGGGGTCTGCCACGTTGGCATCCACGGAAATATCTGGCGTGTAACATATCAGAATTCAGAATCCGTAAATGTATTTTGTCCGCTGAAGCAGATTTAGCTCCTCTTCGATCCTTGGCCACTCCTTCCGTGAGGAGGGTGTGACGTCATGTCGCTGAGGCTCTGTAACATTCATTTTGAATTTGTATTTTTCAAATATTTATTATTTATGTGAGTAGTGATGAATTTATTTATTTGTTTGTATTTTGTATATTTATTAGGTGTTTTTTTTTGGGTTTGCTTAGTTTATTTCTATTTTAATTTTGCTGTTGAAGTTCGAAAGCCATGTGTTGTGTGGGTGGGCGGGAAGGACGGACCCTGTTGTGGGAGGCCGAGACAGGCAAACAGACAGACAGAGAGACAGACAGAAGGTAGTTTGCGGTTCGGCTTAACGACCGTTTGTGATTAAGGTCGGCCTCTGCGTTACGTCTGATCCCATTTTCACCTTTGTTCCCGCGAGGGAGGTTGGGAAGGAGAGAGGGAGGGAGGGAGAGAGGGAAGGAGAGAGAGAGGGAAGGAGAGAGAGGGAGGGTGGGTGGACCTTGCATTGTGTACAAGCAGAGGGGAGACGGCGCTGTCGTCGGCGCGGCCTCGTTATACACTCACCGCAACAAGTTCTGTCACCTCTTCCTCAAGTATTCATTCAAATATGACTTTCGGCCCTGTACATTTCACGTGCATTAATCGACAGTAATTGCATTTTACAGTTTGGCGTTTAATGTTTATGAGAAGAATTGTCGTGGTACGGTAATTATAGTTGTTATTTTTATTTTTATTTTTTCAGTTTATTTCATAATGGGGATCCAATACATCATTGGTGATTCCAAGATAGCCTACTGAATGGTATCGTGCCTGGTGTGTGTGTGTGTGTGTGTGTGTGTGTGTGTGTGTGTGTGTTTGTGTGTGTGTGTGTGTGTGTGTGTGTGTGTGTGTGTGTGTGTGTGTGTGTGTGTGTGTGTGTGTGTGTGTGTGTGTGTGTGTGTGTGTGTGTGTGTGTGTGTGTGTGTGTGTGTGTGTGTGTGTGTGTGTGTGTGTGTGTGTGTGTGTGTGTGTGTGTGTGTGTGTGTGTGTGTGTGTGTGTGTGTGTGTGTGTGTGTGTGTGTGTGTGTGTGTGTGTGTAATTGCCAATGGCAGCAAAGCTGGACTCTTAGTAATAGATTTAAATCTAAAATTTAGGTTTAAGAAGGAAATAGACAAGAACTGGTTTACGAGTGGTTAACGAATGGAATAGACTTAGTAACCATGCAGTGGTTGCTTTAAGAAAGATTAGATAAATTTATGAATGAGGGACACGGAACAGCCAAATGTAGGCCTTATGGTCTCTTGCAGCCTCTTCCATTCTTATGTTCTTAATTCTTCTCTTCCATTATCTTTGCTTGTGTTTTTAATTCGATCTTCGAATTAGACCAGGGTTTCCCAACCTTTTCGAAATGATTACCCCAAAATTAAATTTCGCAGATATCAATTACCCGATAATATTTTTTTTTCTGTCACCTGATGAACTGCATGGGCTATATATAGCCAGCTATTGGCTGTATATATATTTAAGAATCCAACACAAATGCAAACCTTTCCACTTTTATGTATATCAACATCAACCATCATAAATGCAGAATATTCAATACAACAATAACTGATTGACTTGGTCAGGCTACCTCTTCTCACACAGAACATCCATTACCCCGAAAATACGGGTCTATTACCCCACTGGGGTAATTTACCCCGGGGTTGGGAAACACTTAATTAGACGATTCCTACAGATCTGGGCAATAAACCCGAACAGGAAAACCTTATTCTTCATTGACAACAATCGCTAGCAGTCTGAGGATAGCCACGTCCTTATCACGAGCGGTCACTCCCCAAACGTCGCAAGATATATTTCAGCGGGATGATGATGATGATCATCATCATCATCATCATCATCATCATCATCATCATCATCATCATCATCATCATCATCATCATCATCATCTTCTTCTTCTTCTTCTTCTTCTTCTTCTTCTTCTTCTTCTTCTTCTTCTTCTTCTTGAAGCTTCTTCTTCTTCTTCTTCTTGAAGCTTCTTCTTCTTCTTCTTCTTCTTCTTCTTCTTCTTGAATCTTCTTCTTCTTCTTCTTGAAGCTTCTTCTTCTTCTTCTTCTTCTTCTTCTTGAAGCTTCTTCTTCTTCTTCTTCTTCTTCTTCTTCTTCTTCTTCTTCTTCTTCTTCTTCTTCTTCTTCTTCTTCTTCTTCTTCTTCTTCTTCTTCTTCTTCTTCTTCTTCTTCTTCTTCTTCTTCTCCTCCTCCTCCTCCTCCTCCTCCTCATTGCACCCTCTTCGAACCTAACTTTAGCCTCTCCCTTACCCTCAAATTTGCCATGCAATGAAGTTCGTAAGTCTGAAAATACCTGATTTGCGACCAGGAAACTTGTTCCAGAACTAAAGGTTAACTAGAAAGGGAGCATCTGTCGCACCTCCCTATAGGAACCTCGTCTCGCGCCTTCTAGTTAGGAACTTCTGGCGGAGGTCAAAAGCCTGCACCTTCAACGCCACATTCCGGAGTGTTATCAAGGGCGGAGACTCATTTCCCTCCCCCGCGGCACAACAGCAACCCATCTTATGCAATGCTGTTTTTTTTTTCGGATTAACAAAGGAAAGATGGTTTAGGTGTAAGTAAAGGAATATTAATAAAAGACGTGGATTTTTTTTTAACTAATAGCAGTTCTGTTTTCCTCTTCATTTTCACGAATGCATGTCGATTGAAAGCGTATGCTTTTGAAACGTGGATGTTGGTAGACCGCCTCCTGTGTCATCGTCATTTTATTCACGTTTGGAAGTAGTGTGGGACCAATTAACCTTCTTCCGCCGGCGCACGGCGTATGTGTGTGTGTAAAAAAATTACACACACACACACACACACATACACATACACGAAAGTGGCCCGCAGCTCCTGGTTCGAATCCTGCCCAGGGCCGAAATTATTTCGGTACTGCTGCGCTTCGGGTCGTTACTCTGACTCTCGTGGGCGGGGAGTTGGGTGTGTGTGTGTGTGTGAAAGGTCATAGCATTACCCATAGATCGGACCTACGAGCTCTGAGCTCTCTTCCGGGAGGGAAATAGCTGTCGATCACGAGTCCAACACGTGATCCAAAGACCAAGTGAATACTTACACACCGTAGGAGAGATGATAGGGATGGCACCAATCGATACGAGAAGAATGGGTTTTACATCCACCGAGACGAGAGAAGTTTTTTCAACTTTTCAAGCTTTGTGGACCCCCATACCGCCTTTGATATTCAGTGGACCTCTTGATACGGGATTAGATAGGATATAGGCATTCAAATTTTGTATGTGAGAGTTGTTAGTCAAAGGTTTACTTTTCACAGGAATTTGTGTTTATCATCGTATTGTTTTCATTGTACAAACATGACACAAAAAGAAAAGAAATCCGTGCATGTTTACGCGTATGTGTGTGTGTGTGTGTGTGTGTGTGTGTGTGTGTGTGTGTGTGTGTGTGTGTGTGTGTGTGTGTGTAAGAGAGAGAGAGAGATTCATACAAGCTTGCATACATGCATATGGATACACAGAGACAGGAAATGTATTATAGTGATTATCAGAAATGCTTTGTTGCTGGGGGAGTGGGTCGCGAATCTGTCGAAGTAAGTTGTGTTTGTTTTGAGAACCCGTGCCGTAGAGGTTCACAGACCCCTGGTGGAGAACCACTCACCTAGAGGACGGGGCTTGTTTTGGAGATCGTCCTCGTCCATACTACGTCACCCTCGACCCAGATAACCTGATAACTTACTCCTACCGATAAGACTGATGGTCTGTAACCCCTTGTTCTTGCTGTGAGAAGATGTCGGCCAGTTTTTGTGGAGAAGGTAGATGTGAAGGAGATCGTGCAAGCTGGCCACAAGAAGATCACTTCATGGCAACTTCAGAAGAGTCTTGTTAAAGGTACTGGAAGATAGTGTTGTGCTAGTGGTGGCGGTGGTTGTGATGGTATTCTTCGTGTTGCTGAGGAAGTCCCAACGCTTCTGATGATGCTCAGTGGAGGGAAAGAGGTCAAAGGGGAAGGTCATAGGTCACGACGCAGAGGATGTGGGAGTAGAGGAATTAGGAGAATGAAAAATTAGGGAAGAAGAGGAGGAGGAGGAGGAGGAGGAGGAGGGAAGAAAACGCGAAAAAAAATATTGCATTGGAAAGGTAAAGTCGTAATAGTGATGACGAGGGCAATGATAACGTAAAGGAGACGACTGATAGTTGTGGGGATAATAGGGTCATAGCAACCTGTCACACTCGCAGGAAACTATACATAGACCATGGGGCCATTCGTGTGGTCTTTTTCCACCTCACGAAGTTAAGGCTCTGTATGTAGTGGAAATGTGATGGGCTGGATTTCTTTTGGGTGTGTGCTGTCTGATTAAGTAATCAGGCAATTCCTGGATTAACTCCTTCGTTAGCAAAGGGTTGGATGCAGGTGAATAAATCACTTGTCGGCATCAATATTAGATAAAAGCCACTCGCTACGGACAACATTCCCAGGGAGATAGAGATAGAGATAGAGAATCATACCACTTCCGAAGTATGATTGTCTCGAGTGTGCTCCAGACAGCATTTTAAAGTCAACCATGAAAGTAAATAAATGAATAACTGAATAAATAAGTAAACAGATGAATAGATAAATTCTTGTGTCGCATGTGGTCATATTATTTGCGTACGTTCGAGCGTGCCTGTACGTGCACGGTTGCGTGGACTTGCGAGTGATCTAATCGCAATTCTTCACTCGACTGTGTACCAGCGACGCCTTCGAATCACCGCATTGACACGTGAATCACCGCCTTACAGAGATTCGTACTCACTCGATACGATCTCGCGTGTGCCCAGCCATCGTCTTCATCGGTTTTAATCCACGCCATCTGATGATTTGTAGCATCCTCACGGTTACACCATATATCTTTCTTCTTCATACTAAAGTCCCACTTGGCTCGCTGGTAACGCATTCGCCTCACGTGTGAGGAGCCCGGGTTCGAATCCCGAGGGCATACGGAAAACATGAGGGATAAGAATAAGGGTACTATTGGTGTCTTAAGAATTGTCATACAGTCACTCTCATTTAACACCAGTGACTTAAAGTACTTATACGAACTTGTTTGTTTGATTTTAGCAAGAGTTAATATTCCAGGAACGAAAGAATATATGACCAAAAAAATATACAACTTTATTTAAGTTTATAGCATTTACATTTATTGCGATAGATATTAACAAAAAAAGTACACTAATAAGATCCACAAAGAAAATCTAAGTTAAAAATGGGTTAAAGATTCACAATGCAAAATAAAAGTCTCTCAATAAAAGATAAAAGAGTCCGGCCACCACGCGACGTTAAAAATCCAAAGGTGACTCGTCCAACACTTAAACTGAGTGGAATCCAGGAATTTAGATAAAAATTCCGGTCACCAAGCAAAACAACAAAGTTATAAAAAAGTTGACACGCCAAACACTTAAACACTGGCTTAAGTTACCTTACGGAGCGGCAGCCTCCCTCGTGGGGAAAAACAAAACAAAAACAAGATGGGACTCTGAACTGCCCTTACATAGTCTACATAATGAGGGTTGCCAAAAACCGCTAGGGCATGGACTGGTAACCTAATAGCTCTAATTAACAAACAGACCTACATAATCCTTACTAACTTTCAACCTATTCAGAGCCCATTACAATACTTCTGGGTCTCACATCTTAACCTAAAATATCAAATAGAATGATACAAAATAGATATGTATAGATTGTGATTCGACAGTCCTCTCGGATTGCCGGAGGATCCAAAATCCCTTTAATTTCTGAACATGAAAACCGCGCGTTGACCTAAAGAAAAACATAGGAGGTACGTATAAAAACAAGTCTTGGATCCACACCGTACTCAAGAGAAAATATACATACTAACCACAAAATAGAAAATCTAAACTTCTACACATACTGTTACAACAGCATAGCCCACAGTCGAGGAAACAGAGCTCAGCCCTTATAGGCTGGGGTGAAACTTGACCACCTGGGAAGGTGAATTGTAGACCAGTGGTTCTTAACCTGGGGATACGAGATATGATAGTGCAATGGTACTGTATATATACCATGAGAAAGCATAATGTGCGTTCATTGTATCCTACTACCTGACATTTTCATACATATACCAAAGGCTCTCCCCCTTACAATGGAGGTAGCAAAAAGAAAAAAAAAAAAAGGGGGGGGGTCATAAAAACAACTCTTACCCATTCCATCCCCACGTACGCCACTCCCATCCACCTCCTTCCCTCTTATCTTGGCTCCTCCTGGATGGCGGGTCATCCCTGCATCTCGCCCACTGCCCTTGGTCAGAAGCAGTGTCGCAAGACACAGCACGTCCACATCAAGGCCGCTTCATTTAATCGGCGACCCCTCTCTCCGTCCCCTTATGCAGAGATTGAGAAGACTGGGAGGAATCCCTTTAGGCTACGTCAATTTATTTTTCACACATACTCCCGGCACAATCACTCCTTCATACAATCTCCTCTTAGCATCCATTCACTAATGTCTATTTCTTATTACACTTTTTAATCCACCAAGGCATTTACTTGCTTCTCTCAATCTACATTCTACCTCAACCTCTATTCCCTTTCCTGCCACATTCCCACCCAAGTATCTAAAACTATCCACTTCCTCCAGTCTCTCTCCCGTAATACTCACTTCCAGTCTGCTGCCACTTTCTCCCCTTGTACATCTCATCACCTTACTTTTACCCACATTTATCTTCAACTTCCTTCTTTCGCACACCTTCCTAAACACTGTCACTAACTTCCTCAATCCCTCCTCTGATCCTGCTACAAGCGCAGTGTCGTCAGCAAACAACAACAGGTTTATCTCCCATTTTTCTCCATTTTCTTTAACCATCTCCAATCCCCGACCCACTACCCTTGCATTTACCTCTCGCACCACCCCATCCATGTATAAATTGAACAGCCAAGGTGACATAACATATTCCTGACGAAGTCCCACCTTTACCTCATACCACTCACTCTCTCCATTTCTGATTCTAACACAAGCTCTACAACTCTCGTAAAAACTCTTGACTGCTCTTAACAGCTTTCCTCCTATCCCATATATCTGCAATACCTCCCACAGTGCCCTCCCGTCTACCCTGTCATAAGCCTTTTCCAAATCCATAAAAGCCCAAAAAACATCTTTACCTTTTCCTAGAGCTTTCTCACATCTGTCTCACCACACAAATCTGATCCATCCAACCCCTACCTGTCCTAAACCAGTTGCTCCCTCTGTTCCTCTCCTAATCCTCTCAATGAAGACCCTCCCATAAGCCTTCCCACCTGCACTTAACAAACTGATCCCTCTGAAACCACAACACTCATACTTGTCCCCTTTTCCCTCGTAAAGTGGAACTGTACAGGTACTCCTCTAGTCCTCCGGCACTCTACCCTCACTTAAACAAACATTTGACACTGACATTTTCAGTTTCAAATAAAAAAGTACCTTTGTTCAGTAATGGAATATATCTAATAATTTCTCAGCAAGGTTTGTATCACTAATCCTTTTCATATGTTTGCATTGTATTTATATTGGATGGGGGTACGAGAAATTGTTCTGGGATAATCAAGGAGTACAGACACTGAGAAAGGTTAAGAACCTAGACGAATGTTCTCAGGTCGACGCCCGCCGGCTCACCATAAATAACGCCAAAATCTCAGTGAGGGTGACCTAAGTGTGGGCCATACACCGACCAGAAAGGCTGGACGCTCCAAAGTACGGACTCGGAGTGTAGGAACGATGAGAAAAAGAAAAATTATTTATAAATTGTGAAACGTGAAAACGTGACAGATGGGACGATACTAAAATTTGTAACGATTCCGATAAGAGTCCCCATATTGGTCTAAACTTCCTATTCCGATACGAGTCCCGATACGTGCAATGATTATAATTCATGGTTATTTTCAGGCCCAGCAATTGGTTTGGGAATCAAACAATTTATGAACACATTTTATGTATTAACCATTTGTCGGAATCTGAAGTTTAGAGCAGTATCGGGACTCTTATCGGAATTGTTAAAAATATTTGTATCGTCCCATCACTAATCCTTCGTACGTTTGCGCTCTGTTGTCTTGATTTACGTTGGGTTTCAGGGAAGCACCACGTTCATCTTTGCGTCAATGTGAAGCAAGAATCCTCTCTTCTCTTTTTACGTCCAATTTCCTCCCCTCTCTCTTTTCCTCTCCCAGGCCTCTCATCTGACCTCCTCTGACCTCTCCCAGCCTCTCCTACACGCTATCGTCACCTTATGCCCCTCTTGCCTTCCCCTCCCGTAACTTTCTTTGGTGTTTTTCAAGTACTCGGCCTTCCCTCGTTGAGCTGTACGCCTCCTAACTCTTCCCCTTGAGTTAGTTTATTTTTCTTCGTCTCACGAAGGGACGAGAGGTACCAGCTGCTGCAAGGTCGACGTTTTCCCAGAACGGCCCTAGGAGAGAATGCGCTCAGTCGGGCCTTCAGGAGCTCCTGCAGGACCCAGGAAGTCTCCACAGGTCCCAGTGGTCGCTTCTTCTTCTTCGTCTTCTTTTGCCTTCGTCTTCTTCTTTCTCTTAGTCTCCCGGTTTGTTTCTTTTCTTCTCACTTCTGTCCTCTTGTTCTTCTTTTCTTCTTCCATTTCTTCTTCTCTTCCTTCTTCTCTTCCTTCTTCTTCTTCTTCTCCTTCTTTAGTCTTTTACCCTCTTTTTCTTAGTCTTCGTTTTGTTTCTTTTCTTCTCACTTCTTTCTTCCTCTTGTTCTTCTTCTTTTCTTCTTCCATTTCTTTTTACTCCTCTTCCTCCACTTCTTCTTTCGTCTTCCTCTTCTTCTTTATCTTATTTTTCCATTTTGTTTATTTTCTTTCATCATTTTTACACTTGTTCTTCTTTTCTTCTTCCATTTCGTCTTCTTTTCTTCCTTCTTCTTCCTCCTCTTCTTTTCCTTCTTCCTCATCTTCTTCTTTTTCGTTTTCCTTTTCCTTTTTACTTCTTTTATTCCTTCTCTCTTCTCCTCCTCTTCCTCCTCCTCCTCTTCATTCCTCTCCTCCTCCTTCTCTTTTCCCTCCTCCTTTTTGACGGGTAGGTTTCATTGATTCCTCCGTGTCTCAGACTGTTCCTGCCCTCCCGCTATGCTTCCTGAGTGAATCCTTGTTCCTCGCCTATATTCGGTTCTCTACTCTTCATGGGCCCCTGCAAGTAGGGAAGGGAGTTCGCTTCACTGATGAGATGAAACTGTAGATCTACTGCACACCTTAACGGCTTGATTGCGTACCCCAGATGTGTTCTGGGAAGTGTTACGCTTATTTGGGAGACTTAAACTCTAGTGAGAGACAATGCATCCAGTATCTCTGTTAATGCACTGCGATTAGGGGCAAATGGATAACTGATAGGCTTGTTCATTCATTCATTTATTTACTGCGAGAAATACGGTTATCACTCAGGTCATTGGGAACATTTTTGTTTTCATTTGTGTGTGTGTTTGTTTCCCCGTTATCTTGGGTCACGTGTTGGACTCGTGATCGACAATTCTTACCCTTCCGGATGAGAGCTCATAACTCATGTATGACAGATCTATGGTAATACTATGATCTTACACACACACACACACACACACACACACACACACACACACACACACACACACACACACACACACACACACACACACACACACACACAGGGTTGGAGTAACGACTCGCAGCTCAGCGATACTGAAATAATTTCACCTTGGGCGGGATTCGAACCCGGACCGCCGTAGTGGCAGCTGGGAACTCTACCACTGCGCCACGAGACGTGTGTTTGTTGTCGGGGAAGGGGTCATGACTTACTTGACTGGAGCTGTTATTATGTGTAGGTCCCACAGTTAGTAGACTCTTCTCATCAATACATACAAAATTCATTTACCACTGATTTTTTTTTTTTTTTTCAAAATCTTGTGTACTTGTCCCAAGTTACCTGGACAGTAATTATCCTCGCATACATGGTTGGGGAAACAGTTGAGAAAAGTCATAATGGTAAAACAGGGCAATAAAAAAAAAAGACAAGGAAAAGAAGGCAGAACATGAAAGCCTCAGAGACGTTGGGAGTGGGACAAAGATAGCTTTTGTGCCCCATGGCGGGTAGGGGGGAGTTGGGGGTTCGGGTTAGGGGGGGTGGGGTTAGGGGGGGTACGGGGGGTGCTGCTCTTGTTTCCTGCCGAGCACAGAAGCAGCATAGGCCTTCGTAGCCATAAAAGAACGTGAACGGTGCGCGCGCGTATGTGTGTGTGTGTGTGTGTCAGTGTATGTATGTGTGTTTGGACGCGCGTATGTGGTTTAAACATTTGCTTGTTAGTTCGGTTCTGTTTTTGAGTGCGTTTGTGACTCGCTTATGTTTGCATCTTACGTACATTTGACTAGATGTTTAGTAAAATTGGTATTTTCCACAGCAACGCCCTCTAGTGCAGCCATACATTCTCACAGTACCTCCCCCTTTCGACACTACTTATTACCAATCTGTCCACTAGTGAGATAGCCATCACAATTTCTGTTCTCATTTAAGAACATAAGAACATAAGAAATAAATAAGACTGCAAAAGACCATAAGGCCTACACTAGGCAGCTCCGTATCCATCACCACCTGTCATCCCCACCATTACTATCACCACCACCAGAGATAGTCTTCCAACTGCCTACATCCCCTCTCACCCCTGCCACCACTTCCATCCTCGCTACTACCTGAATATCACCCCCCATCCACCCCCACCACCCCCGCCAGACCACCCCATTACGCCCCATTACACCAGAGGTCTCTTTGTGTCACACAGCGTCCCTGTCAGTCCACCCCCCCACCCCCATCGCCTTTCCGCCCACCCCCTTCCTCCTTCCCCATTCTCCCCCATAGAGAAATCTAACCTTCCCTTGGACGACCATAGGCCATCCCCATCAGAAGCCGTGGTCATGCTGGTTCCCACGTCTAGGTTAGGGTTTTTGCCCCCTCCTACTCCATAAGCCACCCACTCGCACCCCTTCTGAAGGGGAAAAGCCCTTTAACGTGCGTGTGTATGTGTGTGTGTGTAAGGTCAGCAGTTTCCATAGATCAGGCCATATATAAGCTCTGAGCTCTCAATCGGGAGGACATTTGCTGTCGATCACGAGCTCAACACATGATCCTAGGCCATGGTGACTCACACAGACACACACACTCAATAACCTTTTGCCCAGAAAATAAATCTACGATAATGTCAGGATGGGTATGATGAGGCCCCGGCTTGACTGCCTTCTCGCACCCCAAAAATTTCCTGTCGTATGGTGGAACTCTTTATACCCCGACCGAAAGCCAATCTCACTTTCTTAAATACATGCTCATGGCGGTCCGTCAGTGATCGACGACGACAGTGCCCCGGTGAAGTGTGATGAGGTGATTGAGGTTGGGTGGTGATGCTGAGGTCTTTGGTTCTGATGTCAGCGAAGGTGACCGTGGATCCCAGTTCTTGACCCGCACATCTTTGCACACTCCGGGCAAGTCGGTTCTGGATCAGGTGGATAAATTCTGTACAGACCCAAGGGTAGACTGGGGTTTGTACCCCGGAAGTTCAAGACTCACTGTCCAGAATCTAGCTGTGCGACCTTTGCCCAATGGAAAGGAAATCCTTTTCCTCTCGATTTCATCACCCCGTTCTTCCAAGTATCCTCCACACTTGTATTTTCTCTTTCTGGGTTTCAGCTTATCCTCGGCACAGACTTCTTCCCACATCAGCGACACAAATAAGCGTTGTTTCTTAGTGGTGTTTAATTGAACGAAGGTAATCACTTTGCCAAACCAGTTACCTCATTTCGCAATCGTCATTGCAGACTATGGTCACACATGCGGAACGTTGAACAAGTTCAGTTGTCGAAGTTCAAAGACCAGAAGAACCGTTGTAGCAAATGGGACCTTCATACGACCCTTGCGTATCAACACTCCACATGCATTTATAATAACAATGGCAAGGTTTTGCATGGTGATGGCTATACGAGGTAAATAATTAAAGATACGTACGAGACAGTATATATTAGTCATAACGTTACTTTTCGGTATAATTTTTAGGTAAAGGGGTTGATTGTGTGAGATGAGTTAGGACGGTTAGCGCTCCTCTTTGATGTAAAAGTTCATTATCGTGGACACAACTGTCACGATAGCGCTACTAGGGCAATAGTCCAAGTTTTTGTGAGGTTACAGACCAAATTCCTCCCGTGAAATCCACCACCCCCGCCTCTTCCTTATAAGGGGAGGGAATGGCCCAAGTAATGAATTGCTTCACCTATTGTGTAATAGACAGATGGAACTCTCCCAAATCAAATCTAGTAAAATGATGCTGCAGTTCTTTGCTACATGCTAACACTTGTTCACGCTAACAACAACCATATTAGCTTGCACTCTCTTACTTAAAAATATTCGCACGCTTGCATGCACACATACACAATGTGTACACACATGTGCACAAACACACATACACGTGCACACACGCGCAACAGACAAATTGTGTTTATTCTGCGCGCGCATGTTCTCTTTTGCTAGTTTCTGCATAAGCATGCATGCAGACATAATTATG
The DNA here is from genome assembly GCF_046742065.1 of Oratosquilla oratoria. NCBI lineage: Eukaryota > Metazoa > Arthropoda > Malacostraca > Stomatopoda > Squillidae > Oratosquilla > Oratosquilla oratoria. The sequence continues at coordinate 10,039,437 of NC_134796.1, read as the reverse complement.
ACTGCTGGAGAAAGTGGCAGGCGGTACCGGCCTCAATTGACGTTAACGAGAAGAATGGGGGGAGGAGGAGGAGGAAGACGAAGTAATCGTCATCACCTTCAGTGATTTCCGGTTTTCGCCGGATCTCTCTCGCCTCTGCATCTTCTCGACCCCCCCCCCCCTCCGCCTCACGCGTCATCTCCCAACGACCCCTCCCTTCCAGCGTCGCCTGGTTTCCCATCCGCTGTTATATTTTACACACACACACACACACACACACACACACACACACACACACACACACACACACACACACACACACACACACACACACACACACACACACACACACACACACACACACACACACACACACACACACACACACACACACACACACACACACACACAGACACGAAAAAAAATAGTTATGGTGATTACAGTAAGAGATAGGACCCATGAACGCTGCTCCTAACCTATATATTATAACTACAATTAGGTAAATTCTCTATATAAATTATATATATATATATATATATATATATATATATATACATTAGCACAGCGTAATGTAATAGCACATTGGTAAAATCGGAGAAAAGAAATCAGAAATATACAGATAATTAGCATTTCTGATTTCTTTTCTCCGACAGTGGGTCAAGTTTCATATATATATATATAAATATATATATATATATATATATATATATATATATATATGTGTGTGTGTGTGTGTGTGTGTGTGTGTGTGTGTGTGTGTGTGTGTGTGTGTGTGTACAACACTGAATGGGTCCCATTGAATAGTGATACATTTATTTTAGCAACCACAATGAACTTTAATTCTAAGCCATCAACACCGGGAGACCCAATGGAGGCTAACATGCAGTACCGCGTTTCAATTTCTGCATGATGGCCTCCATCGGATCTCCCGATGTTGATGGCTTAGAATTAAAGTGCATTACGGTTGATAATATATATATATATATATATATATATATATATATATATATATATATATATATAGTATCAAGTAGCCTGAACTTTACAACCAGTGGTGATTCATAGTTTTATTTGTAAAGGCAGGAAGAGGTGAGTCTAGTGTTCACCTTGGCGAGGGAAAGTGAGCTAACGGATTGATATGGTGTGTAGTCATATTCATAAGTCCCCACACCACATATACCTCTCTCTCTCTCTCTCTCTCTCTCTCTCTCTCTCTCTCTCTCTCTCTCTCTCTCTCACACACACACATACACACACACACACATATGAAGACGGGATCCCACGAGCATAGCTCCCCTTCCCGTAAAATACAACTAGGTAAATACAACGAGGTAAATACACATACACACGTGCGCGCGCTCGAAGTGTACTTTCCGACGCTTCTGTCTCCCCATTGTGGGCATGGCGAAACTGAAATCGACCCCCAGTCCCTTGCATCGGTTACTGCTTTAGAAACTAGTTTCTAAAATGTACTTAGATTTCTCTCTTTCCTTTTCATCTGTCTGTTGTAATCATCCACCATCCATCATTCATCGGTTCATCTATGTCATCTACTGTATGCTATCTCTTCTACATTTTTATTTCTGTGTCTATGTCTACCTCGTTCTTTTACCCTTTCACCAACACAATCAGTTTGTTGGCGGATAGGTCCTGATGCAGTTCGCGCAAGTAGTGCGTATACGGGAAGGGGACAATAATGTTGTTGCATGCGGATAATTGTCCCTGCAGGAGCGGGGACGCCTTTCGTGCGGAAGCAAGCAGGTGTCTTGTAGACACAGAGAGTAGACGCGTGTTGCAGGTGCGGGAGGGAGAGGGGGGAGGACCGCAGATGCTGCGGGCAGGTGGCTACGGCGTTGCGTCGTGTTGTGTTGGTGGGGCTGGAAAGAATGCAGGATGTGGAGCGGGAACAGGGGCGCCGGACATCGGGACGACAACGGATGACGCTCCGATTACGTCATGTCGTTTTGTATTCTTCGAGAGCAGCGCGCTCCAAAGAAATTTGACCTGCGAAGAAAACTGTGATGAAGTCGTTTATGATAACTGTTTCAAGATTATTTACAAAGGAAGAGCATACGGACAGGAGACATTTTGGTCTATTACTAGGTCGAATGCAAAGAATAGATAGTTGAACTAATAAATTACTAAACAAACGAACCAAACGATTGACAGGCATTACAACATATTCCTTAGGTGTTTATTTAACTGAATCTTAAAACTTCGAGTCGTATTACATTAAACTGCCTCTGCAGGAAGTTTATTCCGTTCATTTACTACACGTTTGGCGAAGTTGTTTCTACTCGGTTCCAAGTTAAATCCACGTCCTGACAGCTTGAGACAGTCCTTTTCTACGGTGAAGATATTTGTTCAAGGATGAGCCGAAAAAAAGACTGTGAAGTTCGTTTCCTTGATGGGGAGAAGCGATGGGAGGGGGTAAGCTTTGTTGATAAGTATCTGTGATGATGGATTGTGATCGGGTGATGTAAGCTTATCTTAGACTACCGGCTTAAAATTAAGTATTTTCTGACATAATATGTAGCATGTACTTTCTTCCCATATCTAATGCTCATGACTTAAGATATTGTGTATCCTATAATGAAACGATCCAGAAATAACATAAATCTATTGGGAAAACAAAGATATATGAAAGGTAAGACCGGCTGTGATGTACAGTGGAGACGTGAAGAATGAAGAAAATGAGGTTTGGATGTAACAGAGATGAGGATTTCCCCGTGATCATGTTGCGTTTCATAGCTGGATAAAGTCAGGAATGAAAACGACGATTATTTAAAATATATTTGCATATTGTATTTACAGGAAATTATATACGCTGTGCATAACTAAAGAAAACGATTTCTTAAGGCGTGACGTTGCTACAACTGTAAAAGTAAGTGAAATTCCGAAGAACGTATAAGAAACAAGATAATCATGGCATAAACATGTCATGAGGAGGGACGAAATTTACGTGGGAAGGAGAGTGAACATAAGAACATAAGAATGAAGGAGACTGCAAGAGACCATAAGGCCTACACTAGGCAGCTGCGTATCCATCACCACCTCCCATCCCCATCCATAAAGTCGTCTAATCGTTTCTTAAAACAACTGATAGTTTCAGCGCTTACTACATGGTTACTAAATTAATTCCATTCGCCGACCACCGTATTAATAAACCGACCTTAAGGATCTTTTGCGGAACCTTAGGGTTCCGGGGAACCCTGATTTAGAAACGCTGCCTTAAAGGAACAGCAATTGAGAAACGACTGGTATAGAGTAAAGCCTCTTTGACACGAAGTTAGTTAAGTATCCGCTAGTGCTAGATGCTGCAAGTTAACTTCCCCGGCAAGTAAGTGTTCACACTAGGATAATTTGGAGGCAAGTTGACTTACTTTCCGTTGACATTGGGCAAGTAGAGGGGTACTTAACAAGTCGCTCATAGCACTAAGGGCTGCTAAACTAACCCCGTATCAACAAGACTTAATGAACGTTCCCATGTATCCCGTGATATACAATCCAGAAATACAGGACAGTCTGCATTCGTGACATTGTGCGTTGATATACCGTAGATTGGGTATTCAAATATGTTCGTAGTCATTTTGCACGTGAATTGGGAATCGCCAAAAATCGGAAGTTTCAGTTTTCAGAATAGAAAGTTCCGAAATATAGATCACTGCAGGTGTTCTAGTACATCTTGTAACATGTTTATTTTTGGAATTTTGGAAATTCCAAACTTTAAATATTTTCAGTAGAGAGAACTATGTGTGTGTGTGTGTGTGTGTGTGTGTGTGTGTGTGTGTGTGTGTAGAAAGTGGCTCGTGTGAGCAAGTTTGCATGTGTACATGTTCAAACAGCTGTGTAGATAATGAATCTATGGTAGTGTCGCAAAAACAGTCTCTTGCACTTTCAGTACAGCACAACCATCTCTGCTATATAATTTTGATGTCTTTTGATTTCGTATCATTTTAGGTCAGTGCACAGGTGTTTAATATAAGTACTTTTTATAAACCTGAATAATATACTTTCGACTCGAGCAGGTTTTATCGCCTGTTACAGCTGGACTTCCAAAGGACTGAGGGCGGACTTAGACAAGTCCTCCCACGTAGAACAAGGAGCGAAAGCAGACACGATGGGGTCTTGCCTCTCGCCAAGTGACCCCACTTGTCTTTCTGCAGCTGTCAGTATTCGAGATCATTATTTTATTTATTTGTTTATCTATTTGTACTATTTTATTATCTATTTATTTATTATTTCATTTTGATGTAGAGCTCAAAGTTTAAGATCTTCAAGTGTTGTGACGAGCATTTTACGGAAACCAAGTGTGAAGTTAAACCGTTTCCCACAGTTTCTGACGTTTTATCGAACGACTGCGAGAATCCAGGGCTGCCAACCTCTCGGTACGATTTCAAGGAGTGCAACCCTGCATTGGTAGCCATGTAAACGAACGTATGTCTGGGAAACACATTCTCTTATATATAGTCCTGTTATGTCAATGCGTTCGCGTGCTGCTTACCAGTTCATGGCCCACGATTTGAGAATATTGGTACCACTGACTGCGGGTTTGCGTATCCTAAATGGCCCCCTAAATGATCTGCTGCAGTCCCTTCACCATAATTTCGACTCAAAGGCGAGGCATTGATTTAACCTTTGATAAAATGTTACATGTTGGTGCGCCCCATGTAAAGGGAACAACGGCATTCTCTACCTGTGCCGTATCCGGTTTTTACCTTGATAGGGCAAAGGGACATGTAATGTCCATATTCTGACGCCATATACTGAGCCCATCCAGTGCGGCTTTTCATCCTAATGAGGATTTATTTTTATATATTTGTTTATTTGTATTTATTCATTTATTTGTTTACTTATTGTGGAGAATACATTCGTAAGGAGGCTGTAAATTTTGCACATCTAGTACAGTGATAGTATTCCGCGTCTGAAGGATTTAATGTGTTTGTAAGTTTTGTGGAGTAGGGACCTGGTTCAGTTGGTGAAGTGGATTACGGAGAAGATGGTAATTGTGATACCAATGGTTAATGCAGTTAATTGGAATCTGAATGTTTATAGTTGATGTGCATATGCGAGAAGAATGGAATCGTAGTCTGTTTCATCCACCATTACGATAATGAATTTTAGATTTCGTTAACTGTGCTACTTTGATATCGTATGGCATCGTTCATTTATGTTAATTCATATCATCTTCATTGGTACCATGACGCCTGTGTCATTAATCCTTTAGCATCAGTGGGTCCGCATGGAACTGAGTTAAACATGAGTAAAGTGTAAAGTGACATGAATTTTTGTGTTATGTTCATATGTAATTTGTTTTTATGTTCAGTTGTACCCTATACTCATACGGAGACACTAACCTAACCCATAATATCATAGTATAACTTACATGTCTGAGTATTTGATATATTTGTTTATACAACAGTTCTCTTATTATTTTTATATAAAATGTCAGTACAATAACTATAAAAGATGCACATACACACACACATACACACACACACACACACACACACATATATATATATATATATATATATATATATATAATGTGTGTGTATAATGTATAATTTTGATACATCATGGTTCACGTTTGGATGTTTGCGATAATGCATTGATGCGTGCAACCTCCTTGTTCTTTCTTTTGTACAAAGTGTAAAACATTCTGTTATGCTTGGATCTGTTCTCGTTCATGCATTCTCATTAATTATGCAGATGAATTCTGCACTTCATTAGGGATTAACAAAAGATGCGTGACTCTGATCCGTTAGGGGTGTTTTAAAGTACCTGAAGTATTAATCCTGTCACGTCCTTAGCGTGAACAGAATCCTGTGGTTATGCTGTGTCACGCCCTTGTGTGAATAAAGTCTCCTGTTTGTACTTTTAAGGCACGCCTTGCGTGAGTATGATGTATAGTGCATATCATTATGTGTATTTCTTAAAATGTTAAGTATTGCACAATACCAGTCTGTTGGGGGCGCGCTTATACGTACTGTCAGATGACGCCAAGTTCAGAAAAGTAATATACTTTGGCGGGAAAGCTTGCTTTCCCATTGGATGAAGGTGTTTAAATTATGCTTTACATACGTTTTGGCATCTCGAAAACGCAAACTCCCATTCCCGGGCTATATAAGG
>NC_134796.1:10005826-10028326 GCF_046742065.1 Oratosquilla oratoria | reverse complement strand
ATAAATAATAGATAGAATAACGAGAATATACAGTTAAGATTTCCAGAGAAAGAAGTGTGATTATACATCTAAAAAATTACACAAATTATCCTGGGAACTCTCCATAGTCCGTTGGCCTTCCTACTTGGCAGTTGGGTCAGGACTCTTGAATCCACTCGGTGACTCCTTCCCTTCGTCATCGATGTTTGTCACATCATCGCACCGCCACACGTGTGGACGCGTCCTAAGGCCGAGATTCTTTTGGAACTCTGTGGCTACGTGAACCTTATAATCAAGTTGACCACGACTCTGTGAAGCCAGTGTAATGTTACACTTAACTGAATCGGAAAATCGACGACTTGTGCTTATGGGCGCCATGTAGCCTTAGTTCCTTGGGCCTCCACTTCTCTGTACTCGGGTTATTATTGTGTATATATTTAACAAGGGTGATGCAGGCAAGGTCATCATATTAAGATCAGGGTAGGACTCGTAGTTATGGTATTAAATTAGACAAACTTAGGTTTAAGAAGGAAATGGACAAGAATTAGTGTACCAGTAAAGTGGTTAACGAATGGAATAGACTCAGTGACCATGTAGTAAGTGCTGAAACAATTAGTTGTCGATAATTGAGAAGACTAGATGACGTTATGGATGTTGATGACAGATGGTAAGGGATATGGGACTGACTAGTGTAGGCCTTATGGTCTCTTGCAGTCTCCTTCATCCTTATGTTCTTGTGTTTTTTTTTACTCCCTCGTTAATCCTGTAATACCATCCGGGAAACCCGGAAGCCAGTGTTATAACATACTCATCCTTACTTTCAGGAGGAACAAGTGGAGACAGAAGGGGAACGGTGTGGGGACCTTAAAAGGAATCCAATCGTATTCATTTATTCGTGGTGGGCTTCAGCCCTTGTCTCCATGTAATTGTATGGGAAGCTTCGCGTTGACTGCTGAGCAGGCTGTCAGTGTGGGCAAGTGACTAGTGGGGTGGGGGTGGGCAGAGAACAGAATGGTTCGGCGGGGTCAGAGACACAGAGATGGAACAACTAAACCCCGCTATTAAACTTGTACCGTACAGGTGAATTTAGGGGGTTCATTGAGGTGGCTTTAACCCCGTGGCTACCTGAGGGATATCATGCCTGAATAAAATCGCCAGGCGCTAGCCAGAAGAAAATATTGTACATTCCTGAGTGGAAGAAGGTGCAGGTCAGATTATTGAGAACTGATAGGTCAGTCAGATTGGCAGTACATGTACGAGTCATATCGGTCATATAAGCAGAAACACACACACACACACACACACACACACACACACACACACACACACTTTTTGTATTCCTCGATATGGACCAAATGGTCTCTTGGTGGTTTGCCGGTCTATAGCATTCCAATGACTTAATGACCACAACTTAGAAAAAAAAAGAGTTTCTGTGAATGTTTGCAAAGGAGACTCCAAAGGTTTTGTTCACGTTAAGGCAGGATGCATTCGACCTGGGGCCCCTGGGGGGGTCCAATGGAGTTTCAAAAGTGGGACCATGATACAAAAATACGTTAGTGGATGAGAAACGTGGTTTATTAAGTTGTGTCTACAACAGGATAAGTAACACCAACACCTAAGTGTGGGATGCGTGACTCAAATAGTTTCAGAATTCTTGGTTTAGAGGTTCGAAGCACCTTATCATTCTATCGCGTCACTGCCGTGCCTCCCTGTGTAGATTACGGTGTGACAAGCGTCAGGTGATTTTATTAAACATCTGGAGGGATAATAGTAGACTGGATTAGGGTGTCAGTCTATGGATAACAATTTCAAAAGAAATAGTAGTGTTTCATCCTCCTGTACGTCGTGCGCAACACTTACCCCATCTCGCATTAGATCAGTTCTTAGATCTTTAGCCGGGCGGGTATCTATCCCCAAAATTTGGCCATCTCTTCCCTAACCATTGCTTAACCTTTCAAGGATATTTTCTCGATTTTGTGAACTTTTTGGGGGGTTAATTTATGGAGAGGTGGAGAAAAACTAGTGATCACACAACCTCTTTTCAATTTTGTAATGTAAAATATAGTGATTTCCCATTTGTGTAGAAAGTTTGATCTACACTTTGGAGGCGATGTCAGTAGCGGAGCAAGTAAAAGGCTCATTGGTTCTACGGATTTACTCTAATAAATCGTATCCAGTTGTCTTGTCCAGAGCCAGTCGAGATCTGTAGTAAGAATCCAGGGAACTGACCACGAAGGCTGTGACGGTTGCCACTACATCAGTTTTTTGTTGAGTTATACACTCAGTATTGAATAAAATATATGCAATTGTGATATATAGAAGAACATTGCATATTTTAATAATACATGGTGAAAAAATAAAATATAAAAATAATTCCTTCTGTGGACGTACGCTTCTTAACGGTCGTATCTTTGTCGGACCAGGTGTCCTAAGAGGTCAAGGTCAGGTCGGCCTAATTCCATGTTAAGTGGCCTCTGATCTGGTTCTGGCTAGACCTGACGTTCAACAGCCACTTAGTGCTGCTTCTGCGACGTACGCGACTTCGTCTGGCTTAATATCTATCTTCCCGTAGTGTGACGTCCTGTGACTTGTAATATATCTTATTCCAACATTTGTTTTCTACATTGGATCTCGCTCTGTTTCATGTATAAGCGCGCGCGTATATATATATATATATATATATATATATATATATATATATAATATATATATATATATATATATGCAAAGTAGACCACTTGGAAAAAGAAACTAACGAAGCAGAGCGCTTTCGTATATTACATCTTCAGTGCAACTATGTAATATACGAAAGCGCTCTGCTTCGTTAGTTTCTTTTTCCAAGTGGTCTACTTTGCATAAGTGAACACACGTACCCGTGTTCTTATTAGCATATATATATATATATGTATGTATATATATATTTATATATATATATATATATATATATATATATATTTATATGTGTGTGTGTGTATATGACTCACCATGGTCTTGGATCACGTGTTGGACTCGTGATCGACAGCTTTTTCCTCCCGGAAGAGAGATCAGAGCTCATATGTGACCGATCTATGGGTAATGCTGTGACTTTACATGCATGCATGCACACACACACACACACACACACACACACACACACACACACACACACACACACACACACACACACAACTCCCCACCCACGAGAGTTGGAGTAATGATTCGCAGCTCAGCGATACTGAAATTATTTCAGCCCTGGACGAGATTCGAACCCGGACTGCCGTAGTGGCGGCCAGGAACTCAAACCACCGCGCCACCGAATCGTGTGATTCATCACGGTCTTGGATCACGTGTTGGTCTCGTGACCGACAGCTAGTTCCCTCCCGGAATAGAGCTCAGAGCTCGTATATAACCGATCTATGGGTAATGCTGTGACCTTACACGCACACATACCTCGCCCACGAGAGTTGGAGTTACGACCCGCAGCGCAGCGATACTGAAATTATTTCAGCCTTGTGCGAGATTCAAACCCGGACCGCCGTAGTGACAGCCGGGAACTCTAACCAAAGCGCCACGAGGTGTGTGTGTGTATGTGTGTGTGCGCGTGTGTGTGTGCGTGCGTGTGTGCGTGTGCGCGCGCGTGTGTGTGAACGCCTGGTTGTACGTGACCGCGCATTTGAAATTAACACTCGTTTTCCACTTCATCGGACCATGATATCTCGACATATACGACTGTATTTTTGTTGTTGATTGATCGATTGTCTAATATTTCTTTCCTTCGTCGTCCCACGAATCAAAGTCTATTTTCTTGAGTTTGTGTGTGTGTGCGTGTGTGTGTGTGTGTGTGTGTGTGTGTGCGTGCGTGCGTGCGTGCTTCATTTTCTTTTTCTTTTAGCATTATTACGGACCGAGGTGTCTCCTGCCGGATTGTGTTTTCTTCTTCATCCGTCTGAGTTCCTCCGCCTCGCCGATGTACTCTTGTATTCACATCTTGTCAACCGTTAGTCCAGTCCTGTAGATTTGCTCCTTCTGTTATCCTTATGAGAGCCCCGTCAGCATTGCTGACGCGGGCACAAGTCTTCGTTCTAGCTGACATCAAACGATTTTGTTTAGGTGAGGAGCCCCTGACAAGTCTCGAGGAGTACAGCAGAAGAGGACCCGTGAATGATGTTCATTTGTTGGAAAAGTCAATTTAAGTTGGACAGACCATTGGCGAATGTGTGTGCGTGGGAACTTCCTCTCGGTCCGTGGAATTTCTAATCAGGCAGGTGCCAACCGATTTTATTTACGCAGCTGAGGGGTCGGACCCCAGATTGAAAGGGGTCTTCGCTTTTGGGGACCCCCCTTCCATTAGGCCTATTACTTCATTAGGACGCACGTCGTTTGGGTTAGCCAGATCAGAGGCTATGAATTGTGCCAGGGTCTCTTGAGGAAGATAATCCGCAGAGCCCAGGTCGCCTTGCGGCATGTTCTTCTCTGCGTTTCCCGAAGTCAGGCGGTTGAGTTCGAGACACCCGACGTCTCATCGAAATCGCTGTCGAAGTTCCCTGGGCCTTCGTTGGACTCGAAGCCGCCCTCACGCCGTTCTGCCCGAGGAGGCTCGGGGTCTTCGTGGAGATCAATTAACCCCGATTCGCTTGGCCTCCGGAGTGCCTCTGGATCTCAGGGCGGGGGCGGGGGCGGGGGGTGGTGGGAGGTCTTGTAGTTGAGGGGGGGTGGAGGTGGGTTATGTAAAAGTGGAAAGTTGCGCAATGGGCGTTCAGCGCGAGTGCGTTTCGAAAGACAGATTGCGTTACGCGTCGTTCATTTAACGTCAGGAGTGGGTACATAGTATGTTATTACCAGTTTTGCAAGGGTCCTCTTGGGACGCTGCGATGACCCCTCAAGAACGACAGTTTTCGCCAGTTTTTTTTTTTTTTTCTCAGAGAGAAAGGGAGAGAGAAAGGGTCGTTGCATGAGAGGAGCCTCGATTATGGTTAATTGAATCTTTGATATTAGCCAGAAGAAGCCCGTTCGATTGGGGCCATTATGAAAATGCTTCACCGGGAGAGATGATGTGGAACTCACGGCAGGAGGCGCTCAGCTGTGACCGAAGTCGAGGGAACTCATTTTAATATCGACCGCATTTAGTGGTCATGTTCTTCATGTTTCTCCTGTTTCTTATTTTCATTAGTTCATCTATCTCCTTCCCATTTTCTTCTTCTACCCTTGTCCTCCATACTCCCGTCCTACTCCTTGTCCTCCTCCTCCTTGTCCTCGTCCTTGTCCTCGCCCTTCTGCTGGTCCTCTTCCTCCTCCTCGTCCTCCTCCTCTTCCCTCTCTTCCTCATTCGTCTCCCCTCTTCCTTCACCCCCATTCATCCTCCTACTCGTATTCCTCCTACCGACCTACCTGTCCTCCTCCCTTCCCCTCCTCACCCTGGTTGGGCACTAGTCATGGTATCCAACTAGTGGAAATTTGCCCTTGTCGTCCGAAAACAGCAGATCCCTCACGAATAGAGAAAATGATGATTATGACAATGGTAATCGTGTACCCCGTTGTTCCTACTCACTCGTTCACGGCGAAGAGTTTCTGAGCATAAGATCGCTTGGCGTCCTCCAAATGAAAGTCGCCGGAGTGTTACAATCTCATCCCAGTCGTCTGGTTAGGTTTAACCCATCGAACGCTGTAGAGTTTATGAAAATAAGAAAATCGCCTGACGACAGCCGGAGTAAAACATCGGAAGTTAATCGTAATGCCGAAAGGTCAATCTGGTTTACTATGAGGTGAAAAGTTCCCTTAACATAACATAAGAATGAAGGAGACTGCAAGAGACCATAAGGCCTACACTAGGCAGCTCCGTATCCATCACCACCTGTCGTCCCCATCCATAAAGTTGTCTAACCGTTTTTTAAAACAACTGATAGTTTCAGCGCTTACTACATGGTTACTAAGTTTATTCCACCCTATTAGTAAACCAATTCTTGCCTATTTCTTTCTTAAATCTAAATTTGTCCAGTTTATACCCATTACTGCGAGTCCTGCCCTGTTGTTTTATTATGATGACCTTTCCAGAGAGTGCAAGTTTAGGTGCCTAAGCCTCTCTTCGTAAGGCAAATTTCCGAGTCCATGTATCATTTTGGTCATTCTTCTCTGTACTTATTCTAGTGAATTTATGTCCATTCTGTAGGACGGAGAACAAAACTGTACCGCATAGTCAAGGATGGGTCTAACTATCGCTGGCGGCTGTCTTAATGGAGTTTGTATAGAGATGGAGTGGGTGGAGGGCTTGCAGGGGCGTGATGCGGGCGTAGTAAGCGAAGAAGACGTGGGCGTGTTCGTTTGTTCACTCTTGGCCGCCCGCGTGTTTGTATACGCGTCGCGTGTTTAGTCTGAGTTTTCAAAGTCCATCCGCTTCAGCCAGCACTTGCCGGGTCGGGTGTTGCTGCTGCCAAAAAAGTTCGCAAAACGTGCACGAGTTGGATGATGTTGCTTCTTTGACTGATCGAGGCAGAACACGGACCCGATTTCGCACGTTTTTCATCGTAAATATATTGTTTATTTATTTATTTATTTCAACCCTGTGATGTCGATGGGGCACCTCCTTCCCAGTCGAGACACTTTTGTCCTTTGTAATTGGATCACACCAGGCTGACGAGGAAATTGGTTCTGACCATCCGCCCGCCCTCCTTGGGTAGTCCATCGGTCCCCAAAACCGTAGATAGAAAAGGGAATTATCCGTTTTACCACGGTTTGGCAACTTAGCTAAACGTACAGCTAGGTTGCACATGGATTGGGACAGTCGCCTAGATATCGCATAACTAGGAAGCAGCTAGAATAAACGACAGAAATCGTAATACGCAGCGAAGGGGTTGGGTATGTACAGGTCATTATATTTATTACCGTCTTGTATAATCTTAAAGTCCCTCCCCACTGTTTACATTTTCTATGTCGTGGCCCACGTCACGTGGAGATCATGTGGTGGCTTTGAAGAATGTTTACTCGTGCGCATGTGCGGCGCGGCGTGAGAGCAGCAACGTTAACTTCATGACGACAGTCAGATGTTGTTATGGGATAATGTTTGACAGAGGGAAATTAGTACTGGATTTTCATGTGGGACGGATGTTGGAAATAAGGTTATCTCGCGGGCGCGCGCGCGCAAACACACACACATACACACATACACACACACACACACACTCGATGGTACAATGGTAGCGTTCGCAACCGTTGCTATAGCGGTGTGAGTTCGAATCCCGCCTTCTGTCTCGGGAAACAGAATAGCTGGGACAGTCGTCATCACTGCAACCCCTTTTTTCTCTAGGATTTCGTGACGCATGTTGTGCGTGTGTGTGTGTGTGAACGTGTGTGGTAATTGTAGTTATCTCATGACGTTCCTTTCTTTTCCCAATCTTCCTGCTGCTGTCAATTCCCCCTCTTCTTCGCTCCTAATGGAATATTGACAACATCTCTTCTGCTATCAACATTTTAAAAAACTTAGTGACATCCCTAGAGTTCAGAGCCACACAGTATTATTTTATATACGACGGGAAACAAATCAACGAGAAAATATATATAATCACTTCTAGAATCTGCTGTTCATTCGTACTACTAGTTCTTCTTGAACATCACTATCTTGGCGCGATTTTATACTCAGAGATAGAAGCCCTGCATAAACGCCATTGGAATTATTAACTATTCTTCCCCCACCCCCTCCCTCCCCTACTTCTGTTGCTGATGCACGTGTTCGATTCGCGCGCTTTCGTCTTAGTGACGTCACGTCACGTTGCCCAGCAGGTTCAGGTTACCCGCAGGGTTGGGTCTGGGTTCCTTTCGGAGGAGGTTGTGGAGATCTGTGTTATTTACATTCAACATTGTTATCTTAATGATTATTTTCTTTTTTTATCATTATATTTTTTTCGCATCCTACTTGGTTATGGATCAAAAGGTCTCCTGTCGGCATGCTCCTTTGTAATTATGTGTGTATGTGTATATATATATCTACATGTGTGTGTGTGTATTTATTAGTTATTTACTTATTAATCTTATTTTGTTTTTGTTTTTATTATTAATTTATTTTTATTAATTCTATTACTATATATTTATTTATTTTATTAATTATTTTTCTACAATTCAGGTTTTGGAGCGGTTGTACGAATGTCAAGATTTTTCAAAATGTCCGCTACGGGTTGACTTTCCGCGAAGGATGCAAGTCGGGTGACCTTAAGAGGGTTCGAGTTACGATGGGCAATGTGCGACGGTTTGGACGCTGTAGTGACCGTCTTCTGTATGCTTCGTTGGGTGTCTGGTTGCGAGCCGTTTTGTACCAGTCTGCACGTGTCGGGGTGGGAAGGAGGTGGGGAGGTGGATTACACTTGTGATGGCAGGGTGGGGCCGTGGTTTGGTCCCGTGTTCTGCGTGGTTTTCTTTATTATTATTATTATTATTATTTACTTGTGTATTTTTTTATTTTGTTTTTTAATCTATCTCTTTTTGGTTTATATATATTTATTTCTAAATCGTTTATCTGTTTGTTTGTTTGTTTGTTTACTTGGTTTGTCAGAGACAGATATCCTGTGAAAGGTGGACGGGAAATCCCCTCTAATGACGAATGCCACAAAACAAACAGCAACCGCTTGAAAGACGTACAACAGTCGCAATGTTGAGCTTGATATGAACAGTCCTCTGGGAGATGGGCCCTTTGGCACTTTCGATGTGTACTTGTGTTTCCTTAGCTAAATAGAATCACTTGGTGACAAGTGGAAAAGGATTTGCTGTCGTCAAATGAGGAGAGGCAGAAGTTACATGGAGTTTCATGGACAAGCGAACAGCAACAGACCTATTGGTCCTTACAAGGCTGTTCTGATACTTGACCTATCAGTAATAATCATTTTGTACCTATGTTGAAGTAAATTATTTTAGTCGGGGATTTGTAGCTAAGTAGATATCGAGGAGGAGGAGAGCGAGGAGGAGGAGGAGGAGGAGAGCGAGGAGGAGGAGGAAGAGTAGGAGAAATGGAACCGAGCTTCCTCATCCTCACGAATTAGAATTTGATCTAGATCAGGTCTGGGCAACCTTTTTAGGCGTGTGTGCCAACATCAGCCAAATCTTCGGTACAACAATTTCTCGTGTGGTGCCAACGGAGTAAAATTACAGTCCTACATAGCCCCCTTCGCTCCCTTCACCTCCCAAGCGAGCACCAGTCCACTGTCTAGTGCAGTATGCGGTTACCAACGGTCATACAAAATAATAAAAATAAAAATAAAATAAAGTTTATAGATTATTTTCTTAAGTTGAGCTCTGGGTTTCGTGTGCCGGAGGAAAAAAACCGTTAGGGCGCAACCAGGTTTTGCACGCGTGCCAAGGGTTCCCCACCCCTGGGCTTGAAAAAACAATAACAATTTATGTGATAGAAATTGAGTGATCAGCTTTCTTCTTTGAGCAGAGGTTAGTCTCCAGTCGAAAAAGGATCCTGCGTGACTCTGGGCCGTATGGGTATCGAAAAAAAAAAAAAAATTACACAAAACTGGACCAGTCACTATCCCTGTACAGGGGAAAGGGAACACGCGCACACACACACACACACACACACACACACACACACACACACACACACACACACACACACACACACACACACACACACACACACACACTCTCTCTCTCACTGTTAGTACGGCGTTGCCGGCGTTACCTGGTTCGAATCCTGTTCAGGGCTGAAATTATTTCAGTATCGCTGCGCTTCGAGTCGTTACTCCAACTCTCGTGGGCTGGGAGTTGGGTGTGTATGTGTGTGTGTGTAAGGTCATAGCATTACCCATAGATCGGTCATACGAGCTCTGAGCTCTCTTCCGGGAGGGAAATAGCTGTCGATCACGAGTCCAACACGTGATCCAAAGACCAAGGTGAATACACGCACACGCACCCTATTTATCATGCCTAGCCTCAAATTCAAGTACAGTTCGAACTTGATCAATATCCTTGATTTCTATTTATCAAATCTAAATATGATAACTGGAAATCAAGGATATAGATTGAGTCGGAACTGTTCATGAATTTAAGCCTAGGTATAACAAATCAAAGAATGGGAAACGGGACCCGACGAGCGTTGCTCCTTTCCCTGTATACTACAATTAGGTAATCGCAAATCTTGGAATAGCTTAGAAGGTGAAAATAGCCCAAATTGGCACACGTACATTCGTGGGACAAAAGAGTAAATCATGCCACAGACTCTTGGGTGAGAGAGGGGGCGCCAGCACCGATCTTCGAGACGCTAATTTACTTGTTAGCGGTACTGGGAAACCTCCGCATCGCTCCCGCCTCCCATGCGAGGAACGCATCCTCCATGCAAGGGGAGCGAATGATCTCGAGGGCGGGGTCTCTTCGAGGGCGGTGTCTCTTCCAGGGCGGGAGACGGCAGGACTTCGATTCTTATTGGTAAAGGTGCCCAGGGAATACTACTTTTACTCCAATGGGAGCCTCTTCGTCCTCCTCCTCCTCCTCCTCCTCCTCCTCCTTCTTCTTCCTCCTCCTCTTCCTGCCCCTCCTTGTCCCCCTCCTTTTCCTCCTCCTTTCCTATTTTGTTCCCCTTCTTTTCCTCCTCCTCCTCCTCCTCCTAAACCTCCTCCTCCTCCTCTTCCTCCTTCTCTTCCTCTTCTTCCTCTACCTCTTTGTCCCCCTCCTTTTCCTCCTTTCCTATTTTGTTCCCCTTCTTTTCCTCCTCCTCCTCCTTCTCCTCCTTCTCCTTCTCCTTCTCCTTCTCCACCTCCTTGTCCCCCTCCTTCTCCACCTTGTCCCCCTCCTTTTCCTCCTCGCCCTCCACCTTCCCCGTCTCCTATTCTTCCGCCTCAGCCTCCATTCCTTGCCCATCTCTTCCTCCGCCTCCATAACATCTACCTCCATTTCCACCTTATCCACCTCCATCCCCACCTCCTTATCCTTCACTGCCTTTATCTCCAAACCTCACTTCATCCTCTCCCTGCACTTCCTCTTCTCCCATCACTTCCTCTTCCCCCTCCACATCCTCCTCCCCTTCCACCTCCTTCGTTTTCTCCACCTCCGGTGCCTCTGGTTCCAACCTCCAATTTATTCTCTTCCCCTCCTCCTCCTCCTCCTCCTCCTCCTCCTCATCATCATCATCATCATCATCATCATCATCATCTTCTGCCTCCTTTCCAGCCATCCACCTCCTCCACCTCTCCCTCTTCGCCTCCTCCACTCCCTCCTATTCAGTCCTCATCCTTCACCTCCTCCTCCTCCTCAGTCCCTCTTGCTCCTCCTCGTACCATCACCCTCCTTTTCCCTCCTCCACCTTTGCCTCCATGGGAACGCTAGGAGGATGAAGTGTCTGGGTAGCTCGAGTGTTACTTGAAGTCATGGCGTCCCACAGCGTCGTACCCCAAGAGTTCCCACGTCCTCGAGGAGGACCTGGTACTTCAACCTACTCGTTAGCCATGTGTTAGAGTGCTTGACACAACCGGTACTGAAGGCTGTTGTCCTCAAGGACAGAAGCGGTGGTCAATGAAGAGGTTTCGTCACGGCGATGTAAAGTCTTCAGGGGAACAAATGCATGGTGGCGCCAGTTCCGAAGAGATCTTGTTGAAAAAAATCTTCAGATTTTGTTCAAATTGAATACAATATAAACATACAAGTCAGCACCAATGGGTGAATGATTAAAGAGTGCTAACTTTCATTATATATATATATAGATACAGATATAGATATATATAGATATAGATGTATATATGTATATATATATATATATATATATATATAGATACAGATATAGATATATATAGATATAGATGTATATATGTATATACACATACACACCAATAGACTTCTTCCCACTTATCATCAATGTCCCTGTATCTTAGTTCGTTGTTCATATAATTGTTTTAATCTTATTTCCAAATACGAATAATTTTATTAAAGTTACTCCTTTCCGTTTTCTGTAATTATCATTAACTGTGCACTATTTAATTTCATTTTTGGGTAACAATTTGAGCCCTTAGTACAAATATTTCTATCGTTATTATTATTTTTTGAAGATAATTCAAGAAAAATTCTTGCCAGGAATAAATTTAGTACGGGCAAATGGATTATTTTATATCAATCTCATATAGTCACCCCCACATACATTTAAAAAAAGTGGGATTTCGGGGACAACAGGCTCTACGCCAATCATGTGATTAACGTGTAATCGAGACTTGTCTCCTCTCTCTCTCTCTCTCTCTCTCTCTCTCTCTCTCTCTCTCTCACACACACACACACACACACACACACACACACACACACACACACACACACACGGCTCGGTGGCGGATTGGTAAAGCACTGGCCTCACAAGCCAGAGAACCGGGGTTCGATTCCCCGGCCGGGCGGAGATAAATTGGGTTTGTCTCCTTTCACGTGTAACCCCTGTTCACCTAGCAGTGAGTAGGTACGGGACGTTAGTCAAGGAGTTGTGACCTTGCTGTCCCGGTGTGTGGTGTGTGAGTGGTCTCAGACCTACCCAGAGATCGGCAAATAATGAGCTCTGAGCTCACTGCCGTAGGGTGGTGTCGGGCTGTCTCGACAGAGACTGCAGCAGATCCGAGGTGAAAAAAAGGTGAATACATGGAGCAGTGGTAGCGTTTGCAACTGCTGCTACAGTGGTCCGAGTTCGAATCCCGCCCAGGGTTGAAATAATTTCAGTATCGCTGCGCTGCGAGTCGTTACTCCACCTCTCGTGGGTGGGGAGTTTTGTGTGTGTATGTGTGCGTGTAAGGTCACAACATTATCCAAAGATAAGTCATACATGAGCTCTGAGCTCTCCTCCGGGAGGGAAATAGCTGTCGATCACGAGTCCAACACGTGATCGAAGACCATGGGGAATCAAACACAATGTGTGTGTGTGTGTATATATATATATATATATATATATATATATATATATATAGAGAGAGAGAGAGAGAGAGAGTAAAAAAAAAATCCCGATGTGTACAGTTGATTATAATAATGAAGCAGCAGCAACTGAGGTAGAAGCGTGAGCCCCTGTTTTGCCCTGGGACTCTCTCTCTATCTCTCTCTTTCCCTTGAATGAAATCGCGGGACGGCAGCCAGAACAACACAACACGTGCAAGCCGTGAATAGAAAGGGGTAACTGATGTGGCCCGATTGCGGCATATTCGGTCCGTAGACTTTTCCCGTGAAGACGCCTAGTTTCTCTCGGGCAAAGAAATAGGCAAGAACTGGTTTGCCAACAGAGTAGTTAACGAATGGAATAGACTTGGTAACCATTTAGTGAGCGCTGAAACAATTAGTTGCTTTAAGAGGAAGTTAGATAACTTTATGGACGGGGATGACAGGTGGTAAGAGACATGGAACTGCCTAGTGTAAACCTTATGGCAGCATTTTCCAAACTGGGGAGAATTTCTCCCTGGGGGGAAATTTGAAGTTACCAGGGTGGGGGAAATAATTACACTACCTGCTAGCGATATATATATATATATATATATATATATATATATATAATATATATATATATATATAATATGTACATATAAAATCATATGGATTTTCTCATGCCTGTTGTAGATGGGCGGTGTAGTTTACTATGTAAATATGTTTATCAGTTTATTCATACATTTTTTAAAATAGATTAGTAAATAGTCACAGTGTGTCTTGTCATGAAGGGGGAAATCTGCATGATTAAACTGGTTGTAGGTGGGAATGATAGAAGAAAAGTTTGGGAACCACTGCCGTATGATCCCTTGCAGTCTCTTCCATTCGTGTGTTGCTATGTTCTTCAGCTGTCATGCCTTCTTGGGCCTCTTGCAGAACCTGCGTATCTTTGTTCACGAAGATGTTTGTCATTGGCTTCGCATTTGTTTAATCCTTTTTGTTTTTCTCTCGCTTCTTTTACTGGGTACTGTACATCTTTCTTTTTCTTCGGTTTCTGTTGCTGAATACTTGTGCTGTTGTCTCGTTCGGGTCGAGGTTTTGCATGAATAAAACAGTTTGCCCAGAAAAAACAATGTTAGTATTTATTATATTACAAGTATAGAGGGGCTTGTGTTTTATATGTGTGTGTGTGTGTGTGTGTGTGTGTGTGTGTGTGTGTGTGTGTGTGTGTGTGTGTGTGTGTGCGTGTGGAAGCTCGCTGGCCGAGTAGGTTAGGGCGTCGTCACTTAGGCAAAGGTCGAGGGGATGGCGGTTCGAACCCTGCCACCGGCGAAAGTTGAACCAAGGGCATGGTTCATTAAAATCCACGCTACAGAAGTCTTTGAAAGGGGCACCGTCCTAGCCTTCCGATAGGGGGGAGTTTGTGACGTAAACCATGTCAACATCATCATATATATATATATATATAATATATATATATTATTTATTCTATACTAAGAACAGTATTTAATATTCTGGCATATTTTCGAAAATTCGAATATTGAAAACCACCTCTGTTCCTCCTTTCTGTCTCATTCTCTGACTCCTTTGACTCTGTCTTACTGGCGTGATAGAAACGGTAGATATTCGGGCACCAACTTGTCCTGAGAGTTTGTGGCACTAGAGCGTGGAGGAGGAGGAGAAGGAGGAGGAGGAGGAGGAGGGCTTGTCAGCTTCGGACGCTTCTTCGCACGAAATTGCTCCAACGTTGTTTGTCCAGATGGGCGGTCTTTGTGTATAACTTCAAGCTTCTACAAAGAATCGGATCACCAAGACTCCGCGTCGTACTAAACCACGATGAAGGACTTGGTAACCAGACGTAAGATACCCAGCGACCTTCAACAAGTTGAAGTAGTTGAAGAGAATCTTTCTCGCACGATTGCGAGGATGAGGTTGATTGACACTATCCGAATCCCGGGAAAGTGAAGAAGAGACAACACGGAAGCCGCTTTGCCCAAGTCGAGGTGCAGTGTCTCAGAAGCACTGACAAGGTTCAGTGCGCCAAACTTCGAAAGCACTGCAAGTTCCAGATGTTCTTGCACAAGAAACCGAAGGGCGAGGTCCCTGTCCGTACAACGAAGCTGCATTGTTGGGCCGGCTGTGTGCCATTGTCAGGAGCCACTCGCCCCTCTCCCCTTCCCCCTCCCCCTCCCCCGTCATTTTCCTCTTTCACCATGTTGTACCTCGCGCCCTTCCCCTCTTCCTCCTCTTCCCCCTCCTCCTACCCCTCCCCCTCCTCCTCCCCCTCCTCCTCCCCTCCTTCCCCTCCTCCCCTCCTTCTCCTCCTCCTCCTCCTCCTCCTCCTCCTCCTCCTCCTCCTTTTCTTCCTCTTCCTTTTCCTTCCTCCTAATTTTAATTTCCCCTCTCCTCCTCTTCATTTCTCCTCCCCCTCCTATTCCTGTTCCTTTCTCCTGCTAATGTTGACTTTTACTTTATTTCTCCTCCTAATGTTGACTTTTCCTTTGTTTCACCTCCTCTTTCTCCTCCTACTCTTATTTCTTTCTCCTCCTCTTCCTTTTCCCCCTCGTCCTTCTCCTCGTCCTCTTCCATGTCCTCATCATCTCCTTCCTCTTCTTCCTCCCTCTCATCTTCCTTCTCCTCCACCTCTTCTTTCTCTTCCTATTCCTCTTCGTCTTCCACCACCTCATCTTTTTCCCTCGCCTTCACCTCCTCCTTCTCGTCCTCCTCACGCTTCCTCCTCCTCCTCCACCTCCTCCAACCCCTTCTTTCTCTTCCTATTCCTCTTCGTCTTCCTCCACCTCGTCTTTTTCCCTCGCCTTCATTCCTCCTCCACCTCCTCCTCCTCCACCTCCTCCTCCTCCACCTCCTACCCCTTCTTTCTCTTCTTATTTCTCTTCGTCTTCCTCGTCTTTTTCCCTCGCCTCCATCTCCTCCTCCTCCTCCTCCCGCTTCCTCCTCCTCCTCCTCCCCCGCCTCCCTCCCCCGCCTCCGCCTGGGCGATGTGAACGGCGGGAGTTGCTCCTCTTCTCCCGTCGCGGCAACATCCCCCCCGCCGGAGTGCCTCCCTTTGCCGTCCTCGGGCATCCCGTCGTTGGGCGCTTCTGCAGGCGGCGGCGTCATGGTCCTCTTGGTGTCGGAACAGCTCTCCTTGGCTGCCGTGGTTCAAATACGCCTCTTCGTGAACCGTACGCACCGGGACGTGGTGCTCAGCGGCTGTCAGTGAGAAGGACGAGGGGGTTCGGTGCATGGTGGTGGTGGAGGTGGTGGTGGTGGGGGTGGTGGTGGCAGAGGAGTGGATGGTGGTGGCCACTATGGACTGCAGTGGGAGCAGTGGATGGTTGCGTCGAGTGCTGACAGGTCGGAACGAACAGAAGACTTCGACGAAGACGTCCACCATCTCCTCGTTGTCGTCAGGACCAGCCACGCCTCATGTCAAGACTGACGCCAACGCGGCTGACACCGTCGCCGCCGCCGTCGCCGCTGCCGCCGCCTCCTCCTCTTCCGCTAGCCCCGTCTCCAGTGTCCCTCAAGGATCAGCAGGAGTCTACATTCCAGGATCCCCCTCGACCTGGCCTTGCCACGACCCCACGAACCCTCCCCCCTTCTGTCCCGCCCTCAGTGAAGCCCCGCCCGGTGACACGAGAACATCTGCGCCCTCATCGTCATCGTCAGCTGCACCATGGCACGTGCCCCGTCCAGCTGCTGTTGCGTCTCGCGTCGCGACGACAGCTGCGGCAGGAGGAGGAACGGTGTCGCCCAGTATTCGGATCCGTCCTATGCCTGCGTCTCATTCGCGTGGTTCCCGAATGCATTCGTATATGGACACGTGGGTGGCGTCCCCCTGGGCCGGAGACCCTGTGGGAGGGTCATCCTCCTCGGCGCCCTTGCACTCCTTCTTCGGCGCGACGCCCGTACACTCCCGCTGCTTCTCGGAGCTCCACCTTGGGTGCTCACTCCCTACGGAGCAGACGTTCTTCCGGACCCGTCGTGGGGGGTTCTCTCCGGGGGGAACCGCCCACCCGTGGCCGGCCGGGGGCCACCGCGGCCTTCACTCGGCCGTGCGGCAGGTGCTATCCTTGCCGCCCCACCTGCCGCCATTGCCGCCACACTCCCACAGGAGCTCCGGACCGGCCGCTGGACACGAGCCGCGGTCAGTTGCTTCCCAGGACACGCTCGGCGCGGGTGAGGCCAGAGTCTTCGTTGCCCCCGGGACGAGTGAAGCTCCCGGAATTGACGTAGTTCGCGGAACGGGCGTTAAGACCCAGGAACCTGCGGCCATGACACAGGGGTCATGTGTAACCCAGGGGACAGAGGTAGTCCAAAAAGTGGGGGTGACCAAAACAGAAGGTGTGGCCAAGTCAGTGAGTGTGAATCAGGGACCTGATGTGAACACTAGGGGAGTGAACATGACCCAGGGAGTGGGAATCACGCGGAAAGGGAAGAACGAGACCCAAGGAAAGGGCGTTACACAGGGAGTGGACAGAGGAAGAAACCAGAGTGTTGGAGTGACTCAGAGGGGGAGCGTGATCCAGATCTCGGGCATGGCCCGTGATGGATGTGGTGTGACTATGGGAGTTCGCATGTTATGTGGAGCGGGTGTAAACAAAGGATTACCCGTGGCCCAAGGACAGACAGAGGCTAAGGGAATCCCTGCAGTACTCACGAGGCCCAAGGAAACCACCGGGATTAGCCAGGTGATCCTTCGCGCAGAGCTTCCAACGGGGCCCTCCTCAGAAGGTCCCCGAACGGCTCCTCCTCCTTCAGAAGTTACGTTTCCGAATATTTCAAATCCGGTGTCCGTGTCCTCCGCGCTGACCCAGACTCAAACCTCTGGATCTTGCAGGTACCCTGCAGCTCCTCCGTTCTCGAACTTGCCATCAGTCACGAACTCCAGAATCCAGGACAAGCGAAGGCTTTCCCTGGATGCTTCGCAGATCTTGAAGGCGCGCTCAGGAGGCCACGATTTCCAGTGGGCAGCCAGTACCGAAGCCCCACAAGTGAGGCAGCCGTACAACGCCCTGCGAAGAGAAGGAAGTGGAGGAAGAGGAAGAGGAAGAAAAGGGACAGGAGGAGGGCAAATCAATCCCCACCGTGTTTTGAGTCGAACCTCAGGTAGGAAGACAGGCACCAATAGTAATAGTAGTGATTCCAAGATCGTTAGCAGAAACTGTGTGACTGGGGTGAACAAGAACGACAGTAACAATAACGGCATCAAGAACACCGGAAGTGACTGTGGTGTGGACCCCAAGAAGAACAAGATAGATGAGAGAGGAGAAGTCGCCCCGGGTCTCTCAGACTCTGCCGCCGTCTCCTCGAACGGCACAAAGAACCCAACGACTTCGGTGAAGAACCCCGAGACTTCGAAGGTCCCGTGGAAGAACACGGGCCCGCCCAAGCCTCCGCGATTGCGGCATCTTCGCAAGTCACTCTCGGCTGACGGGGCGAGTCACGTCTCTAATGCGTCACATCCAGCCCTGACGAAGCTGAGGCCAACCGCAGCAGCACACACCTCAAGGTTGATCTCATCCTCCGTGCCATCCAATGCGCTGCTTCAACCCCTGGAAGTCCTGGACAGGTGCCAAGACTCCACCAGGGGCACGGGGGATGATGGTCCTCTCGGGGGTGAAAGAGAAGAAGATGCAACGGACGCCGTCAACGGCAGTGGCCCTCCAGTTGAGCCTTCACGGTCAAAGAAAGGATATCCAGAATTTTCCGCCCAAGAGAAAACGGTAGTCGTACCCGAGTGTGAACCACGGAAGAAGAGCCAGTTCCGGGTATGTTGGGCGTCGAGCTCCGGGAGGGAAGCCGGTCATGGAGGAGGAGGAGGAGGAGGAAAGGACGGTCAAGGTCCACCTCGCCACAAGACATGGTCCGGACCAAGGCACGTGTCCAGACCAGCGTCCACGGTTCAGGATCGACCAAGGATCACGTGGCGCGCCGCAGCCGCAGCCGCTGCAGTGGTTTCGGAGCCTCCTCCACCCCCACAGGCGACCAGCACCCCAAGGGTGCATCGAAAGCTGAGGTAGAGTAGCAGTTCTTAAACCTTTTTCTAATTAGGACGAGAGATCCTATAATAATATCAGTGTCATTCCTTAACCTCTCAGCCCCGGGTCACTCTCACTGTGACTTCAGATCGAACGAAGCCTTTTAAGAATCCATCTGGGTTGAAGGGTCTAATGGAGTTCGGGCTAGCAAAGACCGGGCAACTGATCTTTTAACTAAATAAAAGCGTCTGGCTCACGGTGGAGTTGGGATGCTCAGTCGCAGAACAGGCCGCCGAAAAAGTTGAGAGTGTTCAACCAGAGAACACGAGATTACCAGACAGAAAACTACCCATTGTGTTTACATCTAAGTAAAAGGGATATATATATATATATATATATATATATATTATATATATATATATATATATATATATGCAGAAAGATAACTAAAACAACACGTGATCCACAATTTTTGCTGGTAACCCCTAAGGAAATCGGAAGGAAGCAGTAATTCCTGTTTCCTTCCGATTTCCTTAGCGGTTACCAGAAAAAAAAAGATATATATATATATATATATATATATATATATATATATATATATATATATATGCAGAAAGATAACTAAAACAACACGTGATCCACAATTTTTGCTGGTAACCACTAAGGAAATCGGAAGGAAGCAGTAATATATAATATATATATATATATATATATATATAATATATATATATATACATATATATATATATATATGTGTGTGTGTGTGTGTGTGTGTGTGTGTGTATGTATGTATGTATGTATTGTATGTATGTATTACTTTGGCTGACTCCTGACTCCAGAGTTTTTCCTTCTCCATGTCACCCTCCTCTGTAGCACAGGTATTAAAACCTCCTCTTATTATCACTTGTAGTTTCACGCGACACCTGTCCCAACTCCACGCAGGCATAACTAAAAACAGTGCCATTGATCACATTACTTTTGAAACGTGGAATGAAATATCGCTTCCAAAAAACATTTCTGTCCAATTTAAAGAGTGGCACAGTGCCTCCGATAAGACACGCGCGGGGTCGCCGTGATGCATGGTTTCTCTCTTTCTCTCTCCCCCCCCTCTCTCTCTCTCTCTCTCTCTCTCTCTCTCTCTCTCTCTCTCTCTCTCTCTCTCTCTCTCTCTCTCTCTCTCTCTCTCTCTCTCCTCTCTCTCTCTCTCTCTCTCTCTCTCTCTCTCTCTCTCTCTCTCTCTCTCTCTCTCTCTCTCTCTCTCTCTCTCTCTCTCTCTCTCTCTCTCTCTCTCTCTCTCTCTCTCTCTCTCTCTCTCTCTCTCTCTCTCTCCCCCTGTATGCGTTTGTGCTCTCGCGTGTATTTATTTACAGAAAATCACTGTAAAAAGAAAAACTAGCCCGAACATTTTCATCTGTAAAGGTATCCTCAGGGTACACGGTACGAACAAACAAAACTGTATATAAAGAAAACTGAAAAAAAAAGAATAAGAGACAAGAATGCGGGTTTAGTGAACTGAACACTGCGGGATCAGGCGGCAATCCCGCATGTCCGTTCCCGAGTTCCCAAGAACCAATTCTCTCAATAATGAAATCGTCTGGTTTGTACAAACGATAGCAAGTTTAAATGGTCCGTGGAATGTGTCTTCGGTAATGCTTGCGTGGCCCTATCTAAGAAGAATTTCCTCACAAATCACTACACTGCTCCCTTACGTGTTTATGCTTGGTTTGTTCTAACGCGGTATTTGTGTCTTTTCTCTCTCTCTCTCTTTCTCTCTCTTTTCTTGGCACGTCCAACATAGAATTTGTTTCATTATTTGAATGATATGAACACGTAACTCTTAGTTTTTATATTTTTTTAAGCTGTGGGTTTTTAAAGACTATTTGAATATTGGAATATTAAGGATATAAAAGAGTTATACAAAATAGATATATGCGATACACACACACACAAACACACACACACACACACACACACACACACACATACATATATATATATATATATATACATATATACATATATATAGACATATATACACATATCAAATCAGCCATCCTGAGCCCACTGCTGAACAAAGGCCTCCTTCATAGCATTCCATAATTCACATGACCACGCCAGCCTTTGCCACCTCACTCCTGCAAACTTCTCTGTCTCGTCTCTCCGCATTGTCTGGTCTTCTTTTTTCACGCTACTTATCTCGCGGCCTCCACTCAGTAACACGCTTACTCCATCGCTCATCAGACTTTCGTGCTAACTTACCTGCCCAATTCCACTTCCTCTCTTTTACTGCCTCCAGAATATCTTTCATCTAGTCTGCTCTCTCACCCAACTTGCTCTCTTTCGGTCTCTCAGCGTTATTCTCATCATTGATCTCTCCACTCTCCTCTGTGCAGTCCTTAGTTTTGTCTCCATCGCCTCATCCCTTTCCAGGTCTCACATCCGTAGATTATTGCTAGCAGAATGCACCAATTGTAAACTTTACGCTTCAAACGTAAAGATAGAGAACCTCGCAGGATTTTATTATACTTAACAAACATTTTCCAACTAATTGTGATACGTCTTTTTATTTCATTATTATGATCTTTGGTAACTTTCACCATCTGGCCTAAATAATTATACTCTTCAACTTCTTCAAGACTCACCATCGATTATAATCTCTTTACTTTGAACTTTCGTGTTGAACATTCCTTTCGCTTTACTCGTATTCATTTTAAACACACACACACACACATACGTGGCGCAGTGGTTAGAGTTCTCGCCTGCCACTACGGCGGTCCGGGTTCGAATCCCGCCAAGGCTGAAATAATTGCTGTATCGCTGCGCTGTGGTTTATTACTCCAACTCTCATTGGCGAGGAATTGTGTGTGTGTGTGCGTGCGCGCGCACGTGTGTAAGGTCACAGTATTACCCATAGATCGGTCATACGAGCTCTGAGCTCTCATCCGGGAGGTTAATAACTGTCGGTCACGAGTCCAACACGTGATCCAAGACCATGGTGAATCACACACACATACACACACACACACACACATACACACATTACCTCTTTATATATACATGTATATATATATATATATATATATATATATATATATATATATATCAACGCTTTTTTCCTCTTACGATGGAGGTAGCCAAAAGACAGAGGCATAAAGATCATTCCCACCCATTCCATCTCCACATACTCCACTCCCATCCACCCGCCTCCCTCCCTCTTATCTTGGCTCCTGGATGACGGTTCATCCCTGCATCTCCCCCACTGCCCTAAGTCAAAAGGAGTGTAGCAAGACACATCACATTCACAGCAAGGCCGCTTCATGTAATCGGCGACCCTCTCTCCATCCCCTCATGCGGAACAAGAGAAGACGGGGAGAAATCCCTTCGGGCTGCGTCAAAATATAATTCACACTTACTCCCTCACCCCCCATACCCCCACTTATCCCATGCATCTTAGAATCATCCATACACAACCATCCTCCACTCACCCGTATCTTCTGCCTTCTCCTGTCCTTCCTCAAGTGAAATTCCCCTCTTTCCCAGTGCCTCTTTTACTCCATCCATTCATCTCATCCTTGGTCGCTCCCTCGTGTTCACTCATTCCACCTCTCCCTTCCACACCTCTTTTACTAATATTTCTTCAGTCATTCTTTCATCTCAAACACATTCAAACTCCTCATCTCTTCCTCTCTTATGTTCC
>NC_134796.1:9985826-10000826 GCF_046742065.1 Oratosquilla oratoria | reverse complement strand
GCGGAGAGATGGGGGGAGGGGGGGCGGGGGCGGTCGGGAGAAGGAAATGGCTGCTGCTGCTTGGGTGAGGGCGTGGTCGGGTCTGTGCACTTCTTTTGTAACTCGTTCCTATTAGTGATTTGCAGTTCTAAGTCTCCCTCATAGGATCTCATATATATATCTACATTATATATATATATATGTGTATATATATATATACACACACATATATATATATATATATATATATATATATTCACGAAGAACCCACAGTCGAAATAAAAGGAAACTTAGAAGAAGGTATAACTTCTATATTTCGGCTAATAGCTATAGCCCTCTTCAGCAGAAAGTCTTTTGCACTGAAGATGTAATACACGAAAGCGCTCTGCTTCGTTAGTTTCTTTTTTCCAATTGGTCTACTTTGCATAAGTGAACACACGTACCCGTGTTCTTATTAGCATATATATAATATGTGCGTGTGTGTGTGTGTGTGTGTGTCTGTGTGTATGCATGCAACAGCAGTTATTATTATCATTATTATTATTATTATTATTATTATTATTATTATTATTATTATTGTTAGAGAAAGAGATATCGCTGGAAAAGGATCGAAAGCGAAGTGAAAGAAGAGATGAATTCGGAAGGTTTCTATAAAGGGAAGCAGTAGTATCCGACAAAGCTCTCTCTGAGTAAGAACCAGGCATTATTCGTGTGTCTAAACAATTCCGTATGTGCCAATAAGCATTTTTTCCTATTACATGTAGTGTCAACTATCGTTCAAGATTCCCCGTTTCGATATATAGCTTTCATAAAAGTTCAATCAATATAGACCATCAGTGTCATGTATTTACCTTGAGGAAAGGAAGTAATTTCGACTACATGCTGTATATCCTGGCTATAGAGTAAGTAGTGTTTAATGGAAGCTTTGTTGTGAGGATTCTATCATAGAGGATAAACCTGAGAAGAGCGACTATCCAGGTGAGAGGTGACGGAGGTAGGCGGAAGGTGACAAGCATCTTGGCGGCAAGGAATGTTTTTGTGTTTTGTCGTCTCGAACGTATAGCCGGGGCGTTACCACTTCCGCGCATGCGCGAACCACAGGGACCTGTATTGGTCGACATTACGGTATCTATGGCGTCTACCAAGGGCTGTCTGCCCTCACAATGCCCATATCCTTCAATAAGTTAAAAAAAAAAATGTACTATTAACAAGGGGTTACTATTCTGGGGGTTCTACGTATGCTGTATTTTGAATAAATTGTTTTTTCGTGGTGTGTGATAACAATTTGCACGCATGACAAATATGTATTAGTCATTCCATATTCTGAAACGTATTTTCCTTACAGGTACGTGTTGCTTGTAGAAGAGTCGAGACACAGTCTGGATGGTATGAGGTCAGGTATGTATATACAGTTTAAAAGCAGGTGTGCTTGGCACCTGCCCAACATATTTGGAAGACACCTGCCTCATGGACAGCTGGTCCTACATGTCTGGAGTATAGCATTGTCATAGGTAGTAATACAACTTTAAAATGGAGGTTATTGGAATTCGTAATATGGTGTCGTTCTTTGGTAAAGATGTTTAAAATATTATAATTTACAATATGTTTGAAATATTATTGAAATGTTTTAAGACAATGACCGCGTGGGGGTCAGAGCGAGGCTAAGGTGACAGTTGCCAGAAATGAAATATTGACAGATTTTGACACTTGCGATGCGCTTGAGAGTTTTAACGTGACTGGTTTTTCGATAGTCGGGTCATGCTAATAACTTAATTTGCCAGACACTCTGTACCTCTTTATTATATCCTTCGAGCCGTTGGTCAGGAACTTTCAGTAGATTGAATCGTGGTGTTCCATTATTTCGCTAATTTTTCATTCATGTGAATCTGTTATTTGGCTAAGATTATTACTCTAGTGCTTGAATGAATTTCGTCTGTTAAACAAGTCGCCTGCATGTTGAAACGGAAAATCTCGTGTAACTGTGTGCGTCTTCATAATTTCCCTGAACCCTTTTCGCTCGACCTCAGCCGGAACGCAATCACTAAAGAACGCCACCACAGCAAAGTCTATACATGTCACTATCAGTATTACCGTCGCATGGTCTAGTGTTATGAACAATACTTGCTTATTGTGTACATTCACAAGTCATGCAAGGGTTCCTCGTAATGCAAAGGTGAGACTGAAATATTGACTTGATTAAAAGGGTGGTCTTTGTACACGTAAGGTTCCGACTCACGCAGGCTCTGAATGCATGTTTACTACTGCGGAGTGACTTTTCCTTAGGTAAATAAAGTCTTAGTATAAACACACACACACACACACACACACACACGCGCGCGCGCGAACACACGCACAAACTGAACAGTGAAACAGTGAATGCCAGAACTACTGTATACAGGAGTTCAAAAATAAATTGGATGTGGAGAGATACGAAAACGGGTCACAACAAACATAGCTCCCGTCCCGTAAAATACAACTAGGTAAACACACAAACACACACACACACACACACACACACACACACACACACACACACACACACACACACACACACACACACACACACACACACACACAATAAAACTATGAGTTCACTTTAAACAGTGATCCCTTTAAGCCCAACCAAATTGACATAATCAATTTCATTCTGGCTAAGGCTGAAGGGGACAGGTGCTGTGTGAGTAAAGAGGATTTCGGCCTTGGTATCTCATGAATTGAAGGTGGGGTCACGATTCATTCGATACTTTTTCAACCCAGGGTCCACCTAGTGATGAAATTATCTGTACTATTGGTCGATACCACGGCGGGTACTGAACCTGTATCATCCCCCTCCAGAGATAGGCCGGTGGTTCTGCAGTGGACCAAGACTTAACACAACCTAACTAACAGTACCTCATAAGGGAGGTAGCCTCAGCATTACCAGTGACCAAAAACTATATATAAAAAGTAATAGCAATTTGATGGAACCCCAGGGAAAAAACCCTGAATTTGCCCCCAGGGTTGAGCCCAAGTACAGGCGACTGTAAGTCCAAGTACCACCTGAATATTTTACAAGAAACAGTACAAATACAGTAATTTTGCTATTTACTTAAGTCACAGTCAAAATACTTAAAACAACAGAGTAGTGCAGTTACCCAATAATATCATCACAAAGTTCGCTACAATCTACATACAGTACACAACTTTCGATTAAATACATTTGTACTTGTTTGTAATTGAATGTACTAGGTATTTTTCAAGTACTTTGGGTCGAGGTACATGAAAATCTGTATTTAAATCCAAGTAAATATACTTGGAAACTGATTTTACCCTTTATTCTTCCTAGGTCAATAGATAAAGTACCTCAGAAAACGTCTTCGAAATTCGACACTATATTTTGGTAATTTCAGGAAACACAAGAAAGCAGACATACATTGGTAATCACGTAATTTAACAACGCCTTGCAGACATTGTCTGTCCCTTTCTCTCTCTCTCTCTCTCTCTCTCTCTCTCTCTCTCTCTCTCTCTCTCTCTCTCTCTCTCTCTCTCTCTCTCTCTCTCTCTGTCTCTCTGTCTCTCTGTCTCTCTGTCTCCTTATTCTGCTTGTACTGTCAACATTTCTACGCATCAAGCGTATTCTACGTCATCTCTCCCAAGGATATACCCCCAACGTTCATTCAGATACATGTACGGATGCAACATCGTGTTGACACAATGCCACACGTGGAACAAAGGTCATCCATACAGTGAATGTAGAACGACGGAAATGACCAATTAATAGTAATACTAATAATAATGGTAATAAGAATAGTAATAGTAATAATAACAATAGTCATAAAAATCAATGAACAAGAACAACAATATGACATTTCCTGGTCCAACACATAGATTATCACAAATACATAATATATACCTACGTATCATACGTATATACATGGTCAGCTCACGGTCGACGGTGTAAGGTAAGGTTCACAAAATGCAACATTTTGCTTTTGTAGAAACGAAATCAACTTAACCCATTCAACTCCGATGACAAGATGTCTTGTCATTTGGTCAAATAAAAAAAAAAATCATAAAACACCAAAATGTTTGATCAAACACCAGAAAAATATGACGTCAGTCCTCGCTTCGCTCGCAGCGAAGCGAGGACTGACGTCATATTTTTCTGGTGTTTGATCAAACATTTTGGTGTTTTATGATTTTTTTTTTTATTTGACCAAATGACAAGACATCTTGTCATCGGAGTTGAATGGGTTAAGAACCAAGCGACTGGTTCCTTCAAGATGACCAAATAATACGCAAATCTTACAAAGACCCAAAGCCTCTCGTCTTATAAGAGTCAAGACGTACGTTGCCTCCTTAGAACCAAGACATTTGTTGTCTTGAGAGGGACAGGCTGTATGGCGTGAGGGCCAGGTTGATTGGCGTGAGAGCCAGGTTGTCTAGCGTGAGGGCCAGTTTGCCTGCAGCTTTCGAAATGACCAACTGACGTGTTATAAGGACTAAGTAGCTCGTGGCTTTGAGCCCAAGTGGATTATTGCCTTGTATGGAGCCTCACACTTCATCAAGAGCCGCTTAACCCGTGGTATGCTGCTTTAGAAGGAAATAAATGCCCCCTGGCTTTGTCAATACGAGGTGGTCTGTTTGTGTTGTCATATTATTGTGTACATGCCTCTCCCTCTCTATCTCAGAATCCTCCTTCCCTGGTGCTATTTCGCTCTTCCTTCCCCCCATCCTCCCTCCCTCCCTCCCTCACCCCCTCCTTTTCTTGTGGCGAGGCGTAAGACAGAGACGGAGTCTTGGGCGGAGGTCTCCAGAAAGGAAGCGTCGCAGCATTTCTGCAACACACCACAAAGACGGCAATTCAGATAGCGTGATAATAATGGGCCACGGAAACAAAGCAGCGTTTTATATTACCCCGTTTGTGCGTGCGGGTGGAGGGCCTCCGAAGGATTGCGCCCCTCCTGACGCCAAAGAACGACGCAAAATGATCGTGGCGACGAGGTTCCTGGCACGCCGAACGCCTTGACTCCTGCATAAGGGTTTGACATGAACGCAAGCATCGGGCTTACCATGACGCCGTGTTCCTTTTTCCACAACGTTGTGTTGCAATCGGAGATTTCCACACGCACGCACACACACACACACACACACACACACACACACACACACACACACACACACACACACACACACACACACACACACACACACACACACACACACACACACACACACACACACACACACACACACACACACACACACATATGCATACAAATATTCGGTAGCACCCACCGGATTGTTCTATATCTCTAAGAGAAGTACTTTATTTGCATATCTGTCGGTATTATATGAATGTTGGGCAGTGTGTGGATATGTATTCTGTATTTATGTAGCGTGCACATCTCGGGCATGTTGTGTCTGGATCCAGGCCAGACGCTTGTGGTATTGCCTGAGTAGTGGGTGGTGACCCGATCGGAGGGAAGATAGTGCGACTTGTGTGCCTTTGAAACGGTCGATCCTCTGGGTTCGTTGGACTGTTTTCGTGTAACTTTTTTTTTAATCTGTGTGTGTATTTGTGTATGTGTGTGTGTGTGTGTGTGTGTGTGTGTGTGTATGTGTGTGTGTGTGTGTGGATCTGTAGAGAACAAAGGTCGAAACCATTTTCTCAGTTGTATCAGTTGTCTATAGTATCGATGAATTACTTCTTGCCTGGAATGTCAAGCGTCTACAGCATTCCACCGTAAGTCGTACAGAACTGAGAAGATGGACTTTGTCTTAGCTTATTTTGTGTCCCTAACCTGTGCTCATGGGTTCCACTTTTACAAGAAAACGACTGCTTCAACAAAAAATCTGGCGAAACATACGTTGAACACACACACACACACACACACACACACACACACACACACACACACACACACACACACACACACACACACACACACACTCACTCACTCACTCACTCACTCATTCATTCACGAACGCAGTGCACACAGATTGATAGCTTGGAAGAAATTGATAACAATTGAGTTTAATTGTTTGAGGAATGTTTGCGTGCGCGCTTGCTGGTGTGTGTGTGAATGCGTGTATGTGTGCCTCCGCCCGTGCGCGCGAGCGTGTGTGTGTGTGTGTGTGTGTGTGTGTGTGTGTGTGTGTGTGTGTGTGTGTGATTCACCATGGTCTTGGATCATGTGTTGGACTCGTGATCGACAGACAGTTATTAACCTCCC
Organism: Oratosquilla oratoria; assembly: GCF_046742065.1. Taxonomy (NCBI): domain Eukaryota; kingdom Metazoa; phylum Arthropoda; class Malacostraca; order Stomatopoda; family Squillidae; genus Oratosquilla; species Oratosquilla oratoria. The sequence goes on along the minus strand of NC_134796.1, from coordinate 9,994,632 downwards.
GAATGAGAGCTGTTGTGTGTGTGTATACTTTTTGTATACTTAATAAAAAAAAAATTATTGTACTGGAAAAAAGTTACGGCCACGAGTCCCGTTTCTTTGTCATCGATTAAACGTGTCCTTAAATACGTGTGTGTGTTGCTGTGGTTTTAGGGGGAACTGACACGATACCAAACATGGATACAAGAAACGAGGGCGGGATGAAGTTGAGTGGGCCGAGTTGGGAAGAACACGTGAGGAAAATGGATAGGAAGAAGATGGATGTACAAAGTAGCGACTGAACAAACGAATAACCAAATGGAACAATATGTAATTCGTGTATATATATATATATATATATATATATATATATATGTAGATAGATAAATAGTGAGTGTACGTACTTGCGTGTCTCGCAAACAATCAGGTACATAGTGTAGGTTAGATTCATAAACAATACCTCATACTCTTAGCTAACGAAGGAAGTATATGTTTGTACACTATGTAGGTATTGTACATCGAGTGCCCAGATTCATTCAGATTCATTGCCCTTCACTGGAATCTGCTTCGCTGCCGCCTCTTTCTCCGATTCTGGGCCTCTCTTCTCGAAAAGAGCATCAGCAGCAGCGAGAAAAGCTCTCTCTCTCTCCACATCCGCTCCTCTGTGGTTTTCTGGGTCGGATGGATTTGGTTTTTGATGGACGAGTTGGTGTTATCGTATATGTCATCATTAGCACCAGCAACGACAGCAGCAACAACAATGAAATAACAATTAAAGTGTCATTACTGAATGCAAACGTCTTCCCACTTTTTCTGTGACTCGCAGTGCTACGACGATCTCGGCCCATAACAAGTCTTACAAACATAACATAATCCCAGGGCTCTTCGACACAATCATGTTCCGCCAGTCACCTTCTTCCATGTCGAGACCTCTCCAACGCCATCTACGTCTCCTTAGCGTCTGTGAATTACGACACAGTTTGGTTTCCTCGTTTCCTCATTTGGTTCACGCTATGGTGACTTGTGTTAATTCCATCACTTTTCGCTCTCACTCTTTCTTCTTTCTCTCGTTAACCCCTTTCCTTCACCTCCCTCTCTCTAAAGCTGCCTCAGCTTCCCACTCTTCAACGTTGCTTTTGTATCTCTCTTTCTCTCTCTGTCTCCCTCCTTCTACCTATCTTTCTCACATCTCTCTCTCTCTCTCTCTCTCTCTCTCTCTCTCTCTCTCTCTCTCTCTCTCTCTCTCTCTCTCTCTCTCTCTCTCTCTCTCTCTCTCTCTCTCTCTCTCTCTCTCTCTCTCTCTCTCTTTCTCTTTCTCTTTCTTTCTTTCTTTCCGTGCGTGTGCCTGTCTTTTTTTTTCTGACAGTGCCTTTGTCTGTCTTCTGTTTCTGTCTGCCCCCGTCTCTGTTTTGCCACCCCGCGCCCACTTCACAAGGTATAGTTTCCACACACTTAAGAGAACAGAAGTCACTGTTCTTGCTGGCGAGGGAACCCAAACTCAGCCTCCTCTCACCCTCCTCCACCCCCCACCCCACGGTTAGTCACTTGTCCAAGGAGGCAGTGGGATTATTTTGGAGTGGGGATCGGCGAACCAGCCTACTTTTCTCCCTATCGCAGCGTCCACTTGACTTGGCACCACTCCCTAATGGCGCCTCTTCCATGTCCACAGGCACGCGCGTGCACACGCACACACACACACACACACACACACACACACACACACACACACACACACACAAGAATTTGTCTTAGTCTTTTGTATTTGCTTGAAGTCTTTGCATTTGCAAGTACAAAGTCTGATCATTTAGTAAATTTAATTAAATTTACACACACACACACACACACACACACACACACACACACACACACACACACACACACACACACACACACACACACACACACACACACACACACACACACACACACACACACACACACACACACACACACACACACACACACACACACACACAAGGCCTCATGTACAACAGTGTGTATTTACCTAGTTGTATTAAACTAATTGTAGTATAAGGATAGGTGCAACGCTCGAGAGATCCTGTCTCGTACTATTCAAATTGTGTGTGTGTGTGTGTGTGTGTGTGTGTGTGTGTGTGTGTGTGTGTGTGTGTGTGTGTGTGTGTATGCGTGTGTGTGCGTAATCAAGTATACACACTTAGACTGCATATATACAAACGTACGGGCATACAAAGTTTTTGATTGTTCTATTGGCGCAGTTCGTTTACGGTTGGCTGCTACCTGCGACTCACCGCAGGGCGCTGCAAGACCAGAGGAACCCTAAATGCTCACGTGTTCAAATGGTCAGGTCTGTAGGATACTCAGCACTGTGTTGACAGCAGAGCAGAGGAGATGGAGGAGGAAGAAGAGGAGGAATATAAGAACGTAAGAATGGAGAAGATTGAAAGAGGCCATAAGGCCTACAATACCATGTCCCGTACCACCTATCATTCCCACCTATAAAGTTATCTAACCTTCTCTTAAAAACCAATAGTTTCACCGCTCATTACCTGGTTAGTAAGTCTGATCCATCCGTTTACTACTGTTTGTAAACCAGTTCTTGTCTATTTCTTTCTTAAATCTAAATTTGTCCAAAGGAGGAGGAGGAGAGGGAGGAAGGAGGACCTTCATAGTCTTGTTCTTATCCCGGGTTGTCTTTGTTGAACCCGGCGCCCCGTCCTCGGTGTCCAGTCGTCCAGAGCAAATGTTTGCTCCTCGGGTTTGCCGAGCGCGTACCACGGTCCTCCTCGGCGAGGCGTTGTATCGGGGCTCACCGGAGTGCCCGCACCTGCCCGCCGCGCCCTCCGGATTGGTTCCTCCTCCTGCAGTAGGTGTGCGCCACCGCCCGGAACCAAGGGCGTCATGGGACTGCTTGTAATGTAAATTGCACGGGATGAAATAACGAGGACCAGACGGTTTGGGTATTGATAGATGGAAACGTTTGGTCTTCTGTTATTCCATCTCTCTCTCTCTCTCTCTCTCTCTCTCTCTCTCTCTCTCTCTCTCTCTCTCTCTCTCTCTCTCTCTCTCTCTCTGCGCGCGTATGTGTGTATGTGTGTGTGTGCGTGACACACACACACACACACACACACACACACACACACACACACACACACACACACACAACAGATTACTTAGTTTTAGTCTCGGAATAATTTAAATTTTGTTATATCAAGTTGGTTATTGATTGATATTGTGATATTCTTTTACGCCGTTGTCGCTACTGTTCCCATGAAAGCGCAATTTTCTTGTTTGTTTCCAGTAAATATTTCCTCTCGGTGCTTCAGGTTCACTACGGCCTTCGTGAACACAATCACCGACCGTGTTCTTGGTAGTTGGAAAGGGGAGGGGGGTCCGGCATCATTCTCACAAGCCGTTGACTGCCATGGCAGATTGCTGTCTTCCTGGGCGTTGTACGGAGTGTCAATGTATAAGAGACGACCGTCGTATCACTTTTACAAACCCCGTCGTCGTCTTAGTCGTCTTCGTCGTCGTCGTCGTCGTCGTCGTCGTCGTCGCCGTCTTCTTCTTCTTCTTCTTTTTCTTCTTCTTTTTCTTCTTCTTTTCTTTTTCTTTTCTTTTCTTCTTCTTTTCTTTTCTTCTTCTTTTCTTCTTTTCTTTTCTTCTTCTTCTTCCTTTTTTTCTTCTTCCTCTTCTTCTTTTCCTCTTCTTTCTCCTCCTCTTTTAAGTCGTTTGTCTCAGGAATTGAACTGAATTGTGATAACAGGTAAATATATAAAAACACAGGCAGACTGACAACAGCATGTGCACTGTATCTTGGACATAGAGTTAAACTACTTCGAAGTATTAGTTGAGACCTTGCAATAAGTGACAGAATGATATTCTTATTAAAATACACACATGAATTGGATTGAAGTTTTGGAAACGATGAAAAACTGCATTCTGTGCAACTTAGGAAGAATACTGTAAACCATTCAGTTATATTTGGCAAAGAAATATTCCCAGTGTAGATTGAGATACAGACTTCTTAGTACAGTATATAGCTAGTACCGACTGTGTGTGTGTGTGTGTGTGTGTGTGTGTGTGTGTGTGTGTGTGTGTGTGTGTGTGTTTCGCGTCCATCGTATTGTATTATAAAATCTGTTAGCATTATGTATAAATTTAGAACATAAAAGTATGCGTCATTGTATGTGTGTGTGTTCGTACGTGTAATGGATGATTCCAGAACATAACAAATTGCCATTTTCTGTTTAGATAATTAATTATAATTTTATTTTTGTATGCGAAAGTTGAATGAATGGGAGATAGATTATTATATTATTAAAATTTCGAGCATTATTGTATTATAAAATCTGTTAGCATTATGTCTAAATTTATACATAATACTAACAGATTTTATAATTCAATAATCGGTCGGTCGATCGGTTGATCGGTCGGTCGGTCTGTCTGTCGGTCGTCCTGTCTTATGCAAAGGGTTGGTGCGAAGGAGCATCACCGTCCACTTGACTGCTACCCAGCTTCTGCCCCACCTCTAGTAACAAGCTCGTCCTTATGCCGGGGGTCCTCCTTGAGTGTACATAGGCGAGCTGAGGCCTTTGGGCTCGAGGTCGCACGTGGCTGAGAGCTCCTTTGTCAGCTCAAGGATTAGGTGGAGCTTCTCGCGCGGAGTGGGACTTGTGGGTCAGTGTTTTGGTCTGACGTAAGAGAGGGAGAGAGAGAGAGAGAGAGAGAGAGAGAGAGAGAGAGAGAGAGAGAGAGCGCATGTGGTGTGATGTATCTCGTAAATATTCACTCGCTTGCTCATGTCGGGCACTAGTATTTCAGCTTCTTTCGTGCTGCGGTGTCATAATGTTTCACACATTTTGCATATCTGAACTTGTGTATCTCTTTTCACAAGCTGTGGTCACGCGCGCGCGGACGCACCAATCAAAGGGAGAAATGAATATCAGGTATACTGAGGCAGGGGTTTCCTCTGCTGAATAAAATCGTCTGGTGGCAACCAGAACAAGTGTTTGTGACCAGCACACACACACACACACACACACACACACACACACACACACACACACACACACACACACACACACACACTCACACTTATGCACAAGAGTATTAATACAAATAGAGGAAAGTAGACGTAAAGACTGTCATGAAATTATTACTGTTATTATTATCATTATTATTTTATTATTATTATTATTATTATTACTTGTGTTATTTTTTTATTTTTTTATTTTTCAAATTAGGTGGGTAACAAGTGAGATAATGCCCAACGGACATGGTGTACCAGCCACACTGTAGGAAAGGAAATTTATGAGAATTTTTAACATGAGCTGGAGAAGGTCGAGTGCAGCTATTTGTTAATACTGTACTTGAAGCCATTGATTGTTGACTAAGAAATTCAGGAGACTGGTCACTGTGAGGATAACCTCAATCCTGGTGACCTCTTGACAAAGAAGGATATCGGGAAGGTGCCAAGGAGTGGCCACCGGAGCAAGTGATGTTATGTATTGCTGTTCTCCAACCACTTATAGACCAATTCATCAGTGAATAGAATCGTCGTTCATCCATTATCTGCCTCTAGTTTTCGGATTGTGGCCCCAATAGAGGTCATCCCCAACTCCAAGGGGCCAAAGTGGACTCGAATCTGAGGGCCACTAACCTAGAGCGACACTAGAATCAAGTCCTTATTGACAATTCTTATTTTTTTCTGTATTTGCCCCACTGATGACAGCTGCTTCGCATGTACCACCGCTGTTAACTTCGTACGATTTTTGTATCTAAAGATATTTGCTGAAAAATTGTTACAGCATGAAGAGCTTCTCGTGGGAAGTAGTTCAGACATAATTTCACACCTTCAGGCAGAGTTGATGGGCTGTGTTATTTTATCTGTGGGTTTGTTACACGATTTTAAGGGTGTCAAGAGGATGAAATGAGTTTGCATTGAAAATTATTTTTTTAACAAAATTATGTTAGATTGTGTTCATTCATCCACGAGGAGCTAGGAGGAGTATAGGGTAGATATATGCTTTGTTTCGGCTACCCTCCTTATCGGGGAAAAGGCTTTTTTGGTATATGTATATGCACGTTGATTTATGTATAACAAAATATGAACTGTATAGGTCTGGTACATCATGTGCCAGGTTCAGGTGTCCGCAATATTGCATGGTGTTTCTTCACACAACGTCTGGCTTGACACAGTTTGCTCCTCTGCAATAGGGACTAGTTCTGATAAATCTACGTTTAGTTGTAACCCTGCTGTTGCAAAACCGCTCAAACAGTATATCGTTTATTCAATTTATCATTTATATAACATTTGGGAATTTTCCTGCCCGCCACAAGACTACATATAAGATCTTGCTGCCTCTCTTTGACCGTCTCAATATATATAATCGTTAGCGTCTGCCTGACCACTGCATTAGAATACGTTTCCTTCCTCCCCCAGTGAGTTCCTTTCTTTATTTCTCACTCATTTTAATCCTCTACCTTGTATATTCCAGTTTGCTTCTGATACCATGTTTTCCATCGGCACCATGAGGAATCTGAACGAAGGTCGTTGCCCATTGCCGCTACTATCGTCCTCTGAATGATCTCTAATTCTTGTGTGTTTTCCTTTCGTTCCGTTTTCTTTCCTTTCTAATGCTCCTTCCTTGGCCACCTACACGACACTCCATCCTTGTTTGTAGTAGGGGAAGAAAGTGTCCTGTTAACCTCTAGAAACCTAGAATTAATGGAAAGCATCAACTTATACAACCGAAGAATCGTAAACCCAGGATGGCCCACATGAAGAATCGTCACCCTGTCGAAGTTTGGAGTGACGATTCTTCACGTGATCCGAAAAAATATCGATATTCATATGTGCAAGACATGCAGAGTAGTTTGATACGCGTGTTTTTTTACCTTTGAATTATATGATATTCATTTAGTTGTGATAAGTATTTTAACTCGGAAAAAAAATAAGAACGCTATTAAACAACTATAGTCACCCCTGAACCTATTTACAATACAGTTTTCTATGACGCTTTGTGCGACATCTATCAACTGCACCTGTGCACTACTTAATTAGATTCTGATTCTTGCCTGTGTTGGCGGGTCCACTCCTACGCAATATTGGAAATGGGAAGAAGGGTGTGCGTGGAGGTACGATTGTCTTCTTTGAATACATCAGTGCATATGGACTTTCTCGTGGGTGCTAGCATGTTAGTGTGTTTTTGTACTCAATAATGTACAATTTTTTGTTTTCCCCTTTCCTTATAGTTTCATTTCAGATCGAAGTGTTTTGAACTATTAATTAATGTTCTAGATATAGATCACTCCTTCATATTGTATGTGTGTATTAACTTGCAATTCACCAATAGTCATTTTCTTGGGTAGTTCCTTGCCTCTGGATAGTTACGTTATACAATTAATCTATTTATTCCTTTATGTGCACTTCCTGTTAGGAATTAACTGCTTAAGTTGTATGCAGTCGTTAGTGTAGGGGTTTCAGTGACACCCTTACGGATCAGAGGCACTAATCTCCATTGAAAGAAAAATGTTGATTACGCTTAAACTTTTATAAGTCCTCTTTTCTAGTATTGATTGTCCCTGACAATGAAAATACAAATTATCACCGGCGAAATCCAAATCTCGTAGGTACTCGCAATTTCTAAGAATTGACCATTCTTTTTGTGTTGGGTCTTTTCTGGATTTTCTTTGTTATGCGAATTATCCTTCTGCCAAGTAAGTTGATCAGTTCTTTCTTTGGATTCTTTGCCGCATTTACCCACAATGTCCATGTCACCCTCCTTGTTTCCATGCTATTAGTTCTAAATTATTCACAATTCAGGAATTATTCACTTCTTATTCTTTGCACCCTTTATACTTGTAATTTAATGTTTCGTGTGCGATTTACAGTATGTGTGTGTGTGTGTGTGTGTGTGTGTGTGTGTGTGTGTGTGTGTGTGTGTGTGTGTGTGTGTGTTCCCGCGCCCTCTCGCGTGCTGGCTGCGTGTGTCGGCTCCAAGACGGGTTTCGTTCGAGGATCAAGCTAGGTGGAAAAACCAGGAACGACAGAAGACGCCTCTGCTTTGCCGTCGTCGAGATCTGTGGTGAGCGGGTAACCGCATGTAGGACCCTCCTCCTCACCCCTCCTGCATGCATGACCAGGCGTCATGCAGCCCACCCCTCCTTCGTACAAATACCAAGAAAGAGAATGTCGTCTTGGCTCTGGAAGTGGCGCATTCTTGGAGACGCTTCCGCGAGGTATTCGGACGGGTCGCCCACATAGCCTGCTGGCTAGGTAGGCGGCTGACCCCCACCACACCCCACACTCACCACCACCACCACCACCACCACCACCACCACCACCACCACCACCTCGTATCTCCTCACCCTGTTATTATGGAGCACTATAGATTTTAATGTGCTAGATGCTACTCTAAACCTTTTCTGGAGGGTCCTACATTCGCCCAATCCATCCTTCCTACCTCCCCTCATATGTTCCTTCTTATCTCTCATCCCTCCTCCCTTCATTCCTTCCTTCCTTCCTCTCATCTTCCTATCCTTCCACTCTTTCTACCTTTCTCCCATTCTCCATGTCTTCATTCCTCCCATCCTTCTTTCCTTCACCAAAGATCGTGTGGTGGGTACAACGATAAAGCTTGTAGTTTGCACCACGGCGCTAAAAGGCTACAACTTGCACAGTAGTACTGGAATGGGAGAATTGTGTGGAGCCCATTTAGAGAAGGATGTAAGGTTCACGGAGAAATGTGGGGAAGGGGGAGGACGGAATGTCGGGAAGACGTTGCGTGAGGCGGGAGAAGAGACAGAGAGGAACCGGGCAGAGTTGTTGTCATGGACTGCAGTTTAC
>NC_134796.1:9803326-9983326 GCF_046742065.1 Oratosquilla oratoria | reverse complement strand
GAGTGGGGGGGAAAGAGAGGTAGAGTAAAGGAGGTGAGGGGGCAGGTAAAGGAAGGAAGAGGAAAGGAGGGGCAAGGTAGAGGAAAGGAGGGGCGAGGTAGAGGAAGAGAAGGGAGGGGGAGCTGGAGAAAGGGAGGGGATGGGAGTTAGGGAGGGGGAGTAAAGGAGTGGAGGGGGTAGAGGAAGGAAAGGGAGTGGGAGGTAACGGAAGGGGAGAGGAGAGGGAGGTAACGGATGGGGAGAGGAGAGGGAGGTAGCTGAAGGAAAGGGAGGGGAGAGGTAAATAAAAGGAAGGGAGGGGAGAGGTAGAAGAAAGGAAACGGAAGGGAAGAGGTGGAGAAAGGTAGAGGAAGGGAAGGGAAAGTGGAGGTAGAGGAAGGGAGGGGAGGGTGAGGAAGGAAGGGGAGGAGGAGGAGGAGGAAGGCAAGGTGGGGAGGGTTGAGTCCACTTGAACCGCCCATACGGTTTTTGTGAATGAAAGCTGACCGAGAGGTGGAGGTTCCGCCAGGGCGTTTGACAGGAGGATCCTGGCCTTCCTGCCTGGCCGGTAACACGCATTGTGTCAGAGGAACCTCTTCATCTTCCGGACTGGGTCAACAAGCGGTTCAACCATTGGCCCAGTTTCCTGTTGACCTGACAGTGGGATCGGCTGTAGCCCAGTGGATACCATGTAGGACTCATGAGCAGGTGGTCCTGAATTCGATTCCCGGACTCTGTTGCATTGGTTCCCGACAGCCCTGGCCAGGCATACTCGACATTGGCCTTAAAAGAGAAGAGAGAGAGAGAGAGAGAGAGAGAGAGAGGCTTACCGTAACTGACAGGGGTTTTTCACTTCCCACTGCATGGGAGTGGGATGCTGGTGAGTTGTCCAATTTCTCCATTACCTTTCCCACCTATTCAGTATCTGTCAGCAAGGATCCCACAGAGCTTAACTCCCACGTCACGATGACGTAGGCTGACGTAGGCGATTCTGTTCAGGTTAGAATCAGACTTGGGGTAGAATTGGAGGGTGTTAGTGGGTCGAGGTGTTGAGCGCTGCTCCTAGACAGACAGACAAGATAGACAGACAGACAGACAGACAGCCTTCTTGCATTCCTCCCCCGTATGGCCATTTCCTGTTTCTCAATCCCCAGACACCCACGCTGTGTATCTAAACACCTTTACCTGTTCTAAGATACCTTGTTTAAGTCTTACATTCTGTGGTACATAATAGAGAGGAAGCACTCAATAAAATAAAATAAACAAACGCGACAGTATCCGAAAGGTTCCCAGTATATTATATTGATACATACACACACAAAAAAAATCCCCCATATAAAGGGGGTTTAGCCGAGTCTGTTCACTGTCCCTTATCCGAAAGGTTCCCAGTATATTATATTGATACATACACAAAAAAAAATCCCCCATATAAAGGGGGGTTAGCCGAGTCTGTTCACTGTCCCTTCCCATCTTGGCTCCTTATGAATGAAGGGTCAACCCTCACTCCCGCCACACAGCTCGGATCAGAGGCAGTGCAGCAAGACGGAGCAAATTGTCGACTTGAGTAGCACTCTTAACCTCTCCCGAGGACCAGGGTAACACTTCATTAATAATGTGGTGAATATCAGACACCCGGTTTATGGGCGGAGTCTCTGTCTGTCAAGATTCACCTCAGCCAAATAAAATCTTTATACATTTGTCACAACACAATGAGATGCACCACACCATTGAATACATTAAAGAAATTGAGGTTGAAGACTTAGAAGAAAAAAAAGAACTAGCGGACTCGAAAAGAATAAGTGATTAGTTGATGTAATCGTAAAAGGCTGCAATGGATCCCTCGGCTCCAGAAGTTATCTCTTTGTCTTTAGGTAGGGAGAAGGTTGTGTCCGCTGCTGCCGTGGAGGGAGGAGGGAGAGAGAGCGAGGAGAAAAGCAACTCCACGAAGTTGCCTCCATATACGGACAAAGTCATTGGGTCACTTACGAGGAGACGGGTTAGGTACTTGGCCATGCAAGTGAATGGGCCAGGCGGACGGCAAAGACGCAAACAGGTTGACCAAGAAGTGAGACATGTGGGACCGTCTGTTCACAAGCACAGGTTTGCAGGTAGCGTGTGCGGTAATAAAACCTGCAGATACGGAAGTCTCGTGAGTTCTTGAGAAGCCTACGTTGAGGACTTTGGGTGACATCCCTACGGACCAGGGTCACGTAGCTTTCTTTTTTTTCATTTGGAGAACAATCCCCATTTGAAGAGAAATTTACCTATAGATTCCATATGTTCCTTCTTTCGGCCATTCTCTTTAAATGTCTCCTCTGCCACATTTATAACTCCGCCTTTTCTGCAAGACATCGTCCCCAAGAATAGAACTTTTCGTAGACGAAATGATTGCGGTTGGTCACACTGCATTTGTGGAACAACCATCGCCTCAGTGGGGGAACCTTTGGGTGGAAAACCCAAGGGTTGAGGGTGCCTCCCCGTCTACCACACTGAGGCTTTGGTATAAGGTCAGAGTGTGCATGTTGTCGGAATGTGTTGAATGAGTGTGTGTTTATGTGTGTAAGGCATCAAGTAAGCCTGACATGGCGCAAACACACGTACTAGCTACGTATGAAGCCAGTTCCAATTTACATGCTCACCCTGGGAATTCTAACCCATGTCACTCACGCTTTGGGTGATAGCGTGACCCCTGAACCATCCGGGGCTCCTCTTGGATGTGTGACAGTCGCGTTGGCAGTCTGTCCAGGTGGCAAGACTTGCAAAGGAATAATCCTGTCTGGGTCTTCCTTAAGAGTGTAGAAACCGTCTTGTCACAAGGCCGCACATGCGCGTAGGTCGGACAGGTGTAGAAATCGCCCAGGCACGAAGGTCGTATAGGTGCGTAGGTCGTAACAGCTATGTAGGTCACGAATGCTTAAGCTTTAAGGATGGAGTGGGCTGAGGGGACTATTCAGGTGTGTCGGTCCTGTGCAGGGGTCGTATCAACACGTAAGTTGTGAGAGTAGACAGCTGTAGACCTCTGTAGAACCTTTGTAGCCTTTGTGGACTCGTGTATGTAGTCTTCAGCTGCTTGTAGTGAGAGAGCCATTGCTCAGGTTAAGGAACATTTTAATTCCTGATGGAAGTGGGAACCACCTGGTATATACAGCATTCAGGTATGTGTGGTATTTAGACAGGTTTAAAAAATGTGCATACATAACGTTTATTTACATAGGCTACCCCAGGGTATGTATGTGTATATATATATATATATATATATATATATATATATATATATATATATATATATATCACAATTAACACTACAGTCAGAGCAAAAGAAAAGACTGGAGACGGGTTGTCTTTACAGTATAATTACTGCAATTAGCAGTAGAAATATATGGACAATACGTCTCCAGTCTTTTCTTTTTCTCCGACGGGGGTATTAGTTGTGGGTGAATTATAAATGTGTTAATACATTCTTCATCAGTGATATATATATATATATATATATATATATATATATATATGTGTATATATATATATATATATATATATATAAATATATATATATATATATATATATATTCATATATCCTGTCTGTGAAAAATGACTTGCATGCTTTATTCTTTTTCCATTCGATTTCATTCAGCAGCCTCCCACAGCCAAAGGGCAAGTCCCAGTATATGTAGTTGTATTTAGCAAGAATTGAGTGTAAATATGTATAGGAACTACCTCAACTGCCTAGTGTAGGCCTTATGGTCTCTTGCAGTCTCCTTCATTCTTATGTTCTTATGAACACTTCAAACGGCCAATAAACCCTTGAAGAAGGTCTCGTCTGCTCCTTAGATTTAACTTTTCTCCGAGGTCCAGATTTTGTCATTCTTTATTTATGAAAGTTTGGACAGTATTCAGTAAGTTCATATTATCTGTAAAAATAGGAAAATTGGCCCAAAAGGGAAAGTATCTGGTACATAAATACATACCAGGAACGTGCAGTCTAGGTAAGCAAGGTAGATACAGGATTTTCTGTGCAAACAGGCTAATATAATTAGTAATACCCTTTTGTTATACTGACAGATCTTTTGATAACATTTCATTCCATTAAATCACCAACTGCCTACCTTGTGCAATTGCTGACGGCACCTGTCCGATACATATTACATACATACATTGATACATATGTACCGGGAAATCACATGAACTCGTGATTCTAAACACGCTGAAAACCACCAAGGAGAATAATAATAAAAAATAAATAAAATGAAATGACGAAAGCGTTTGGTCATAATTTTATTATTGTCCTTGGTGGTTTTTCTCCATACATATGTACATGTTGATAAGTATGTAATATGTGCATGTATACATGGAAAACTAAATAGAATTGGTGGGTGGCTGACAGTTGGGAGATTTACGTAGAATGAAACACAGACCATTTTATGAAATACTGAGAGTAGTTGAGAATGATGACTGGTATTATTTGGTGATTTGGCGGCATAATTACGTGGAAGAGCTTCATTCAGGGCGAGGACAGCGGCGTGCGGAAACTAGTCTTCGGATCTGTGTGACAATGTATTGCTTGTGCAGGGACATTTAACATTATATTTTAATTTATTCGTTTTATGTATTTATTTATTATATATATATATATATATATATATATATATATATATAAATATATATATATGTATATATATCGTATACTTAGGGCGCAGGTTCTCCTTGATACACACTTGAGTTAAACACCACAGCATTGTCACAATTGTCCATAGGCGATCAAGTCGGGTCAGATCATTCAGGTCATCAAGCCACTCTCCACTGTAAGTCTTTCTATGCATATGGAAAGACGTCGCACTGTTCAGTTCGGAAAAATGTAATTGTTGTGTTCTGTGTAATTGTGTTGTGATAAATGTAATTATTTTGATAATGACTCTGTGAAGTCGAAACGTCATCTGTTATTAAAATGGAGAACTTTGGACAATTGATTTTCGATCATCCTCCCAAAGTCAGAACTATAGTGAGAAGGATTGAAAATATTAGAAAGAAGATTAACAATTGTGACAATGCTGTGGTGTTTAACTCAGTGTGTATATATATATGTATATATATATATAGTATATATATTGTATAATATTGTTACTTTTATTCATTTACTTATTGATTACTTTTATCTTTGTTTATATAATTATTTTGTATTTTTTGTTTCTCATTTATTTTGTTTTATTACTTTAATTAATTTCTCTAATTAATTTCTCTATTACTTTCTTTGTCTCGTTCTGGATCATTGACTGCTGGTTCCAGCGTTGTATGGCATGATGCACCCGTGTAGTCGCCTCAGCATGTAACAAAGATTCCTTACGTGTTTGGATTTTTTTTTTATTAAACACTAATTGCATTCTTCGTGAAAAATCCAATTTTAGCATCAGATATCTCGAGAACTTAACCCTGTAGTTGGGTATGAATAATTAATTAATCTTTTTTTTTTTTTTTTTTACGGCATCAGAATCTTCTACGTCAAACTAGTAACTTGCTTTGAACTGACCGGATCAGGTTGATGTCACTGGGTGGTAGTGGTGGTCTGGTGGTTCACGCGTTGAGCTCACGACCAAAGGTTCATGGCTGGATCCTGTTCACTGTACTTTAACGTGTGAAATGTAGTGGCTACCCTTTGGAGCCTTCTCTGTGATCTGTTCCCATGCCTTCGCGTTTGAACCAAGTCGACTTGGGTGAAGTATAATTCCTGTGGAGAAGGTAGCCGAAGGTCCTGTATGACGGCCCCTTTTTGCTTCTAGCAGACCAGCACGCCCTCCCAACCTTTTTTCATATGAAATTATATACATTTTTTTTTTCATTCATATATAGAAAATGGGCTGGGGTGACTGATAGAATTACACTTTGCACGTATGTAACGGCGGATACTTGTTCTTTGAATTGTTGCATTATTCTTATTAAACAATAATGTTTGAGCAAATGACTTCACGCCACCGCCCCCTCTGGGGGTCGCCCCCTAATTTGTGAACCGAAAAACTAGTAGAAGTAGTGTCTAACGATTCTTTTCGTTGTTGAAGTGGTCTGCTTCAGGAAGCTGAAGAACAACAGCGTATAAATCATGGGATGCGTGCGAAAACCGACCAAGAACCACTGCCCTCCGTAGAGGAAAGCCATGTTAGACATCGAACGAAGGGTAATGACTTAACGAAGTGTCTTTTCTGTAAGATGTGTTTCAACGACACTGCCCTCCTATAAGTAGACCCCGAAAGATATAACGTTGACAGTGTTGGCGGCGTCTTGGGCGATGTTGTAACCACAAATGTAGCATAGAAAGGGAGGTGCTGTCGTGCGTCCTGATGACCCCCACGGGAGCCCTCCAGATGGAGCCAAGCCTGGGGGGTGGGGGGGAGGGGGCCTCTGGGAGGTGGCATCACATGTCAAGAGACAAGTACGAAATCCGCCTTGACCCCCCAGTGTCAAGGGTGGAGTCATCACGTTTATTGTTTAAAGGGTAAAGCAAACTTTCTGCATCCCGTTTCTTTCAGTTAAAAGAAGAATATCCTGTGTCTTGAACTCTGGATCCTGTGGATGGAGATAATTTCCTCTTTACAGCGGGTATATACTCACCCTGGTGCACGACCGTATGAGCATGAGGGGGAGTGGGTGTGTTCTTGTTTATCCTTTCCAAGGCCAGTTGTCACTCTTCATATTTAATGCTGGTAACCGCTTGACTCCTTCACGCTGCTGTAGGAGAGGTCATACAATGAAATGGTTGGTCATAGCTTATCTCGAAAGGCTCAATATAGTAAATAGGAAGACAAGATTCATTCTATCAAGCGCCAGGTCATTTTCTTTAGTTAAGGGAGGTGATCTCTGGGGCAAAAATGAAGTGAAGATTTTTCATATCTGCCTAAGAGTAGGGGGTGGTGTTAGTACCAACTTTTTGCTATACCCCTCTTAGAATATGGAGATGGTTAGTATGAACGAGAAAATACCAATCATGAGCTGTTTAATCAAGTCAAACCCCCTCTGTACATATGCCTTGAAGTTTGCACTTCCCCAGAAAGCATTTTTGACTCAAAATTACCTCACAATATTGGTAAAGACCTGGAGTACAGTAAGGAAACTCAATATTATTGATATTAGATTTACTAAAGACAGATAACAATGTACATAAAGCACAGCAAGACCAGAATGTGTGTCTATGGTGTTCAATTTGAGTGTCCAGAGTGTGTTATTGTTCACCAACACTGTCAGCAGATAGTGACCTAGGATTATGCCCATGGCCTCGTTAAAGTCTTCCATTGTCACCTCTGCGTTGGAAGTAATGTTCTTCAGGTACAGTTTCAGGTTCACTGCATAGGTGTTGAGTGGAAGCTTGTCGTGGCCTTTCATGGGGCGAAATAGGTCGCTTGATTTCGGGAGGGAAAGTGACGTGTCCCGTTCTTTTCAGCTTGTCCAGGTCCTTTTTTTTCGCCGATCTACTGCCACATTGGCAATCTCTTTGCCCTGCAGGCCTTGTTTCTTCAATTCATCTTGCCTTGTGATCCATGCCAGCATGATTTCTGGTAGCTTTCCTTCTTTCCTGACCATACTGCCATAGGCCCTGAATGACCCTGATTGCCTTTTATTGATGAGGTCCTTCGACTTGGCTTTGACCTGCGCTGTTGATGCACTGCCAAGCTGCTTGACACCTCTTCTTGACAGCTCGGAGTTAACAAATCCAACACTGCGCTTTGCATTCAGGTCGTGAATTGGTGCCTTCTCCAACTTCTCTGGGTCCGTATGAGTGACTGCATTCTGTGCAGACTTATCATAGTCTCCAAAGGCAAAGATATCGCCCCTCTGTCTCTGAAAGCCCGTTGCCAACTTAGGAAGGATCATCTTCATCAGCTTAATGACCTGGGGTTGGATTGAGGTTGCTACTTTGAGTATGGCATCACAGACGTCCTGTAAGAGGATGGTAGATTGAGGTAGACAAGTAGGTAGATAGAGGGGTAGGTGGCGAGAAAATTCATTTTATACCTTAGATGTTTTGAAAACAATGGCCGCTAAGGAGTTGCAGAGCTGTATATTCTCGCTCACCGTCCAATGTTCGTAAACACAAGCTAGGGTATCGATAGAGGTGCTGATGTTGCCAATTGTTAACGCTAAGCCACTTCGCTTTGTAACAAGATTGCTTGTGTAAGTAGTATTGCCTGAAACAGTATAACAGCCTTTCTGATTGAAGAAAAGGGTAGAGAAGGAGAGAAATTATTGGTGCACGGAGGTAAAGTCACGCCCTTAAAGGGTGGCACTTATTAGCAACGTTCAAAGTTATTGGATGAATTAAATAGTGACGTCGAAGCAGACTTGGCTTGGTGGGTGTAAAAGGATCCCAGGTGGGATTCCTCTGCTGTAATTAATACAAATAAGTTGTAGAAGTGTAATATTATTCGGAAGAAAAGAAAAAGAAAATTACGTTTAATTCACCCCATACTGATACTAAGTACTTGACTAAGTAGGACGAAAGAGGCATGGGGCCTACAGATGAGCGACTCAAATATTACAATGATGGAAAGAAAGTGAAGAAAGTTGAAATTGAATGAAGAACTATAATGTTATAGAAGAAAGTTAACAGAATAAAACCAGTCATTAAGGAGAGAAGGGAACTGAAAGTGATGGTAGCAACAGAGGTAACACGTCCTCATCATACTTTGTATACTGGAACCTTTCGTGGAACATTTCCTGGAACCTTTCCTGGGACACAAACTTGAAGGCTGGAATGATCTTGCTGTAGGTTGTTTTAGGTGACATCGTTAAAGACAACTAGATGAAGTCCAAGAAGGGCATCGGAGGTAATTCTGTTCTCTCGTGTCTACGCTAACCGTATCGATTCAACCTGCAAAAAGAGAAATAGTATGTTTCTGTAAAAAATTATAAACACTCTGTTCCCCTCATTAGTTCACCTGAAAGCACAAAAAAAATATTATCATCCAAAATCACACGTCATGTTTTTGGTTGATTTTGGGAGTGACAACTTTCAAACAGTATGTACAGGGGGAGTTATGATGTTCCCAGGGACCAAATGTTGGTATTACCGGATTCACACTAACCTAGGCCATGATATTAGGGGGTTACCGCATCGAAAGGATGACTTTTGTAAACTAACACCACCCCCTAAAAGCAAGGGCGAGGCTGCGAGAGAAGATGAACTAAGTGGTAGTCATAAATGATTCAGGATGATGCACCAGTTATCCCCTTCGTTTCCCAAGAACCGCATCAGGTCCACGAAACCAGCCAACTGTAGCCTGAGAGTCGGGGGGCTCCCTGGCTTTTTATGGATCAGGGATATGTATGGAAGAATGTGGGTGTGACCCCACACAGAGGTGGCCAAACCCATTGTAGGCTAGCGCGGGGGTTTGGGAAGGTATAGGTAAGTGTTAGGGAGGTTGGGGTGACCACACAAGAAAGGAATAAAGATGCGAAAGTGGGCGAAATATTTATTTCTGGTTTTATTACGATGGGAGGATCCGTTCTTGTGAAGGTTGCGCCTGTCTTGCGTTTTGCTTTTGTATGTTGCTGGTTTAGGGTCGTCTCAAGTGGGTCTCCGTGGACTGCATCGTTTCCCAGGAGTGGCGCGGAACACTGATTCTCGATGCAGGGTCCTTGAAACACCCCGGGAGCCACTGAATGCCTTAATTGGGGTCACAAACTGAATTTTAGTTGCACTTGGTGGGATGCCTTAAGATTCAATTCAGTGTTGGTGTGATCTCCAGGGAGGCTGAAGAACAGCAATACATAAACGAGATGCATGAGGAAAGGGGCAGGGAGCCCATGGCTCAGAGCAGTAGTTCTCAAACTATGGGTCGCAAGGACACGGAAAATTCTCAAGTTTTCAGAGTATTTCAGATACTTGACTAATTAATTTTTTCTTTTAACCTCGCGTTACTTATGTAATGTGTGTTCATTTCTGTTAATTTAGTTTTGTTAAAGAAAAGCTGTACACATTATTTTTTCTTTCCAAAGTAAAGGGTATGTATCACTGTCCGTTTTGTTTCTCTCTACTTTATTCTGGGTCGCGAAGGATTGAAATGTTGCAAATAGGGTCGCTCACGAAAAAGTTTGAGAACCACTGGCTTAGAGCAAGCAGACACACCGACTAACTCTAAGGGATATTCATATTAATTTCACTCAGCTGCTGTTCTCACTCTCTCTCTCTCTTTCTCTCTCTCTCTCTCTCTCTCTCTCTGTCTTTGTCTCTCACTTGCTCTCTCTCTCTCCCTCCCTCTCTATTTCTCACCCTCTCTCTTTCTATCTTTATCTCTCCCCTCTCTCTCTTTCTCTCTCACCCTCTCTCCTCCCTCTCTCTCCCCCTCTCCCCTCCCTCTCTCTATCTCTCCCCCTCCCCCCCCCTCTCTCTCTCTCTCTCTCTCTCTCTCTCTCTCTCTCTCTCTCTCTCTCTCTCTCTCTCTCACACACACACACACACACACACACACACACACACACACACTGTCTCTATCTCCATCTATCTCTCACTCTCTCACTCTCTATCTCTCCTAGACGTTGAGGGTCATCCATATTAAACGACCATTGATGATGTCAAGTTTCTGCTCTGTTTTCCTTTGTATATTCGCATGTCAGAACAAACATTTCACACACAACAATGCAAAAGTTTGCAAGCAGTGAATCTTTCGATCTGTGTAGAAAGGATGATAAATGAGTAATGGAGAAAGAAGGGAAGAAATGAAAAGAATAAAAGAACTAGGACTTCGTCTAAGGATGGTCATTAGTTAGCTGCAGGTTTCAGACCCTAAGCTGAACGTGGTCTGGAGGGATCTAAACTTCTGCTGCGGGCGGAGGAGGAGGAGGAGGAGGAGGAGGAGGGCAGAATCTTGATCAAGAGAATCTCCTACCGTTTAGAGGGAGAGCAGACGAGATTTTGTGTTTTCCTTACATTTTTTTCCTCCTCCCCTCTCCTCCACCTCCTCCTCCTCTTCCTCTTCCTCTTCCTCCTCCTCTTCCTCCTCCTCTTCCTCCTCTTCCTCCTCCTCCTCTTCCTCCTCCCCCTCCTCTTCCTCCTCCTCCTCCTCTTCCTCCTCATCTTCCTCTTCCTCCTCCTCTTCCTCCTCCTCTTCCTCCTCCTCCTCTTTCTCCTCCTCTTTCTCCTCCTCCTTGTCCTCCTCTTTCTCCTCCTCCTCCTCCTCTTTCTCCTCCTCCTCTTCCTCCTCTTCCTCCTCCTCTTCCTCCTCTTCCTCTTCCTATTGGGCCTACTCAGACGAGTATACTAACTACTTATGTCCTGGTCTCTCAGGAAAGAGGGAGAGAGATGTCGGAGCTAGAATCCTTCAAGAACAAGGTTGTGCACTTAGGACGGGTCGAGCCCCGCGCGTCCCAAGGCGGTCTTCTCTCGGCCAAGCCCTAACCAGCAGCACCACAACGGACTCCCATGGGAGGCGATAGAGAAAAAGCCGCGGAGGCGCGCGGGAGAGTTGAGGATAGAGAAGTAGTGGAGATGGAACGAAGAGGTAGATGTTCCCGACGACGTTCGGTGGACCATTTCGAAATCAACCCGGTAGAGCAGGATACATTTGTTTATAGTCGCTCGATAGGTTCCACGCGGTTATTTTCCCTCAGAACTGTCGTTCTCGCGGTTTTGATAACTGAACTGGTTCAGTTGCGGGAGCGTCTCCCGGGGGCATTGGGGTCCCGATCTATCCATGACATTCAGGCCGGGGGGCGCGCCCTCGCGTAACTTATCAGATCTAAATTATAAAGTGGCTAACCGAAGGGTTGAGTAGAAAGTAAACAGTTCAAAGATAGTTTGTCCTCCTTACTCGCTCCTTCCTTCTCCTCACGTCGCTCTTCCAGGAACTAGTCCCTCCTTACGTCGACTTACCTGCTCCCTTACTCTCCTTACATCGCCTTACGTGCTCCCTTCTTCCCGTCCCTACTCCCAAAATCTTATTTCGTTTTGCAAACTTCCTGTCTTCTACAATCCGCCGCACTAGCTCTCATACCTGGTAAGCACCACTTTGGCCCTTTCCTGTACCACTTTGTGTTGTCCGCTCGCTGCCCCTTCCTCCTTCCTCCTTCCACCTTCGCCTTCCCCCATCACATTCTCCCTTCATCCTTTCGCCTTCCTCCATTACCTTCCCCATCTCCCCTATCGCCTTCCCCTTCCACCTTCCTTCATCGCCTTCCCCTTTCCTCCCTCGCCTTCCCCCTTTCCTCCACCTCCTTCCCCTTCCACCTTCGCCTTCTCCCTTCCTTCTCCTACTTACTTTCCCCTTTGCCCCTTTCCGTTCGAGGTCTTTTGTAGGCCAGTAACGTACCTCTATATAGTGTTCACCTTCAGCCCTTTGGCTCATGAGGATCCTGTCGGCAGCATCGCCTCGTACGTTTGTCTACTGGCCTCTTCACGGCCCTTTGCCTTTGCCGAATCGCTTGCCTCGCTTTTGTTTGCCCAAGCCGACTCTGCCTCACCCGTCACTCACCTGCCCTCACAACAGTTTACATCATTATCTCAGTTTGGGCTCCTCATTAGCTTAGTTCGAGACCCCTAGTACCTTGTACGTTCCCTTGTTATGTTCCCTTGTTATGTTCTCGTTTTAACTTTATAATTTGATGACTCGTTCTTCCCCTTTACTGTGTATTGTTGATCTATTCATGATGTATACGTTTAAATCGTGTTTACTTTTCATATTTGATACCATTTTTACTTACAAATCGTTTTTCACATTTATATACTAATTTATTTATACATATATGTATTTATATATTTATTTATTTATTTATTTATTACTCGCCTGAAATTGATGTGAAATGGGGAACAGCATGAATTAAAAGGCACGTACAGTTGCCAAACGTAATATTTTACAAAAAAAAAAAAAAATCCACGTGTAACCGCTACGAACACCCTAACCTGACCCATGATACATCGGAACTATACAACGATATCCTTTGTTGTTGAATATCTTATATATATTCTATAAACAGTAGTTCCCTTATAGTTAGGTCCATTTTTGTCGAGAAAATTGCATTGGTGCAACAACGAAAGGTACATGTGTGCCAGTTGCCCAGTAGTATCCGGATCCCTCCTTGCCACCTTGACAACAGGGTTGATAACAGCGCAACTTGATGTCCCCTCGTATGGTAGCAGGCCGATAGAATCTCTGTTTCCACACCACGACGTTTGCAGTCTTTAATCTGGCGAGTAGCAGACGCTTTCGTTCAGCGGTGGTGGAGGAGGAGGGGAGGACCCTCTTGCTAAACAAGGTCTCGATCGAGACCCCACGGTGGTCTCGAGTGCGCCTTTTAATTACATATAATCTCCTGTAATTTTGTTAGTATAGAGTGTGTTAAAGAAGGCTGTCCTGTCTGTGTGCCAGCCTAATACTCTCTCAGCCTTTGAACAGAGGAAATTACACGAAGTATGCCAAGTTGTCGAAGAAGTTAACTAGGTATTCCACATACATCATTGAACCCCTGCCGCATGGTATCCTGCCCCGTAAAGCGAATCAAACCATCTGGTGTTAGCCAGGACAGAACCTGGGAAGTGAGTCTTAGTGCAAGGAAGATGTCGACTGGTCCAGGGCCCTGTGATGATCTGAGATCGAGAAACTGGGAAGATTCCCCGAAGTTCGACTGCCCCCCATGACTTCGCTTCATCCCCTTCTGCAGTCCCCCTCCTTTTCCACGAACTCGCGCCTCCTCCTGATCGAAGTGCGTCTCTGCGCGTAACTCCTTATTTCGTCAACTTGGTGTGTTATATTAATTTCTCTTTCCCGTACTTATGTACACACGCGCACACACACACACACACACACACACACACACACACACACACACACACACACACACACACACACACACACACACACACACACACACACACACACACACACACACACACACACACACACACACACACACACACACACACACACACACACACACACACACACACACACACACACAGACGAAGGGTACTTCCACAATAAAGACGCACTCCCATAAACATTAGTCTTCTAAAGAGTACCTATAGAGTTGCAGCGGCATCATAACTTGTTACTAAAGGGCAGATAGCCGGGGATACCCAATTTTGGTTGTTTGATTAAGATAGTTTTACCGGCCCCCCCAGGGGATTAACTGATTGCAGGGCGAGGATCAGAGGGCGCCACGTTGCTCGGGGGGGGGGGGGATCAGTGCTCGCCGTCCAGGCTCCACTTGGGGGGTGGTGGGGGGCTGGACTGAGCGTCGACTGGGTTAGGTTCGTTTCACATGTATCGACTTTTCGCCGTGCGCCGTCCACGACACGACGCCGTGCTTTCAAATAAGCATGGGTGTCTATGGACGCTTTCACACATGATCGTGGTCGTGACGTATGAAAGCGTCCATAGACATCCATGCTTATTTGAAAGCACGACGTTGTGTCGTGGATGGCGCACGGCGAAAAGTCGATACGTGTGAAATGAGTACTAGATTCTGGAGGGGATGGGGATGGTAGGGGATGGTTTGAGTTATGTAGCAAGTAGAGAACGAGATGCCACCACAAGATCTTCTGTTGGTAACAAGAATAGTTGTGCTGCCGTGGATGATTTGGTCTGGGAGTCGCGCGGCTGCGATCTCGAGGTTCGAACCATGCGAAGGGCGTGGCGGGGCGCGATGACGTAATGACGGCCATGACTTTGTGATGTGATGTCGCAGCATCCGCAGGGGAAGGTGGAGGTTTTGGGGAAGGGGGGGGGGAGGGTTGGTCAACAAACAACTACCTCCTCGAGAGGTGAAGGAGATCTAACTCTTTCGAACTCGTCAGCACATTGAGCGACACACTTCGTAGGTGAGGGTCATGTGGTTTGCGAACAACCCACTTGAAGGTGAGGATGTTCGGTGGTACTCTGCGCAAAGGCCTGCGCAGTAGATAACCCCTGCACGCGCAAAGTCACGCGCGTTTTTGTGACCAACCCCCAGACGCGTTTGGAGGTCCTGCGCAACCCACAAGAGTCATGCTCGTCATCCTTCCTCTTAAAAAACAAAAACAAAAAAAAACATGCATGGACATTTTTGAGTCGAGCGCCACACCGTCGAAATGATGACACGTTCTTCCCATTGATAAATATCGGCGAAGAGTAGACGGGGATTTTAGAGTAACTGACGCAACGATCCGTGAGCAACATTTTTGTGCTGCGAGCGGACACCTGAGACATGAAGTGTTTGGTAGGAAACGGCAGAAAACCCAAGTCGTTCAGCGTGACCAGGATGCCAGTAAGGGCGATTTCGCTAACCTGCTGAATACACACAACCTCACGCCGTAGATGACCCGGAGGTACTCGCTCTTGTCGGAGCCACGTGCTAAACAGGTAGCCGGCGGTCAGCAGGGAACCCCACGTAAATCGCCCCCCTTGCTAAGCAGGTAACCTTATACCGCAGGTGGTTAGGAAGCACTACGCCAGAACTGATGCCCGTGTTTGCGGTCGTGACGTGGCGAAGAACCTAAGAGCATGACGAGATGGGGAACCCGAAGGGCGGACCGCGAGCTCTGTTCGGGAATAGACGCACCAACGCCTAAGGTCGTGGATAGCGTCAAGTCCTCTTGATCAGAGCAAAAGAAGTTTCGTTGTAGTACCTACGGGGACTCGAACCTGACTCGTAGTATGGTTGTGATAACGAAGACTTTTATATATTTATTATTATTATTTTTACAGAAAAATAATAATTGTGAATGCATTACCGTATATGGAAATGTATTAGATACTTAACGAAAGGTCCATATGCGTAGTTCTGATATATCATGGCGTCAGGTTTGGGTGTCCTCGAAAGTACACCGGGTTTCGATCTCGAGGGCTTTTGGAGAATGAGAGGATTCCTGACTCACCTGAATGAAATAGCTAAGTGAATACAAGAATGGAAATAAAAGATGCTAGCTCTGTGCTTGTATGTGAATATATATATATATATATATATATATATATATATATATATATATATATGTGTGTGTGTGTGTGTGTGTGTGTGTGTGTGGTGTGTATGTGTGTGTGTGTGTGTGTGTGTGTGTGGAAATGGTAGTAAGAAGGAAGACTTATCGTCGAAACGTCAGTAGAATGGTGTTCCAGATCCAGCCTGTTTTCCTACCACCTTTTCCACCGAGCTGTCTGACCTTCAAACATATATATATATATATATATATATATATATATATATATATATTTATATTTATATATATATATATAATATGTGTGTGTGTGTGTGTGTGTGTGTGTGTGTGTGTGTGTCTGTGTGTGTGTGTGTGTGTAGTACTGGCGAAAAGTTGTCTTGCTTCCTCAAGCGGCTTCAATAGAGCTGGGATGACCACCCAAGCTGCCGCTGCTGGAGGGGGAAAAGCGACTGAATGTTTTGCTAAGTAATGGGTGTTGCGACCGCACGGGCCACTGAAGCTGAAGAAGGATGAGCCCCAAAGGGAGAGTGGCATTAGTGGAGGCATTGCCACCAGTGCCAGGGGTGTTTGGAGAGGAGGTGGCAGCGAAGGAGGTAGCGTGGGAAGATAAGCTTGGCAGCATGGAAATGTAAACGGCAGATTTTAGCCGAGTTGACAAATATTTTCTCCTTCCTCTCTCCCTCTTTTTTTCGGATTTTGCTTTTATCATCAAAACGAATGCTATCGATTGATGTAAGGATTAACTGTAACTAAGGTGTACTCTGCCGGAAATTATTAAATAGAAATACTTTGTTTAAAATCGTGTTCCAAATATTCCATGCGAAACCGAAGACGACGCGCAAAAACGATCCAGTCGAAACGGTGCGTGATTTCACCAGTGTCGTCGCTTGTTCCTACTGTGTCCAGAAAAGGCTCGCTTTATGCGAGGGAAAACAGAATGCTGAATCTCTCTTTCTATCTCTCTCTCTCTCTCCATGACTGACACGCGACATCTGGCGATACAAGAATTCTTGTGAAAGTTGCTCTGCGCCTTGCGATTACCATCATTTTGTTCTCGATATGGCTTTCGGTTTTTGGGTTCCTACCCACGTTTACAAAGCCTTCCCTCGACCGCATCGTCGCCTGAAGGCAAGCACAGAGTGAGAATCCGGGAGAACATACTGGAGTGGGAGGAGTGTTGTACCAGACACTTGGGGATAATGCGAGACCGAAAGAGACCAGGTAGAAGATACAAGGTTGAGAACGTCGAGTATTACATCAAGTAGAAATGGTGTGAAGGAACGAAGAAACCTGAACGCCTTCAGGAGATACAGGTTACGGAGCTAGTAGGTGTTCAAATCGATTTTGATTAATCCCTCTACTGCTGTTCACTTATACATTGTCCTGGTAGCCCCCAGGAGATCTGATTCAAACAAATGTTACTCATGCACAGCGTATGGCGTTGACTAACTCCGTAGCTTACTTTATAGACTTAGATTTATTTTGGTCGATAGCCAGCGTGGGACGAAGGGCGACCTTGAGTTACCTGTGAATTCTAAAGTTGTTTGGAGGGGCACCCCCTTTGCTGAGTAGAATCGTCTGGCAGCAGCCAGGAAGCTAGCACGATTGCCACCCGCCACTGAATTGATTCGAATCACCCCCACGTGTCAACAGAGAATCTCTGAAGTAACCCACGACATTCAAGGAACGAAAACATGACTATGGGGTAAGATCTGGGGAAGGGTACCAGTTTCATGCAATTGTAGTTAGCAGGAAACTGGAAATGGTTAACGATAGGAAGGAAGCTAGGAAGGCTGAGTCAAGCAAATAGGAAAACATGGGCCGAAGAAGCCTACAAAGAGGCAGACGTGGATTGACTGAGGGGTGAGGTGACCAGGGTGAGAGGTGTGCAGGGGTGAGGTGACCAGGGTGAGAGGTGTGCAGGGGTGAGGTGACCAGGGTGAGAGGTGTGCAGGGGTGAGGTGACCAGGGTGAGAGGTGTGCAGGGGTGAGGTGACCAGGGTGAGAGATGTGCAGGGGTGAGGTGACCAGGGTGAGAGGTGACCAGGGTGAGAGGTGTGCAGGGGTAAGGTGACCAGGGTGAGAGGTGTGCAGGGGTGAGATGACCAGGGTGAGAGGTGTGCAGGGGTGAGGTGACCAGGGTGAGAGGTGTGCAGGGGTGAGGTGACCAGGGTGAGAGGTGTGCAGGGGTGAGATGACCAGGGTGAGAGGTGTGCAGGGGTGAGGTGACCAGGGTGAGAGGTGTGCAGGGCAAGCTAGTGCAGGAGGGTTGGGAAATAGTGGGTGTCAGGCAGAAGGGGATCCGGGAGGGGAGATTTAGGCTGGCAGAGAGGAAGAGTAGTGGGTAAGGAAGGAAGAGGTGAAGAGCTGAGGAGGAGAAGGTTGGGGAAAGGGCGGAATCAAGCGGACCCCAATGTAGGAAAGGGAGTGGAAATCGCGTATTGCCAACACAGAACGGGGGCGTGGAAGGCGAGATGGATGGCAAGAGGAAGAGGTCGAAGAAAAGAGGAGAGATGAATAAGCGGGAGAGTGATCGAATGGAAGACTGAGTAAACGTGTAGTGAGCACTGAAACAACTGGTTAAGAAGATTCTAGCTTTGTAGATAGGAATAATGGGCTGGTAATAGACATGGAACTGCCTAGTGCAGGCCTTATGGTCTGTTGCATATTCCCTTATTCTTATGTTCTTATGAAAGGTAGGAACGATGGCAGTAGTGGGAAAGGGAGGGGGATGGGGAGAACGGAAGGATTGATGTGTAGGGAAGGGGAACGTCCGGTGGGAGGAGGAGGAGCGAGCAACGTCGGAGAAGAGGTACGGCAGACGGGAGGGAGTGGGGTGAGCGGGAGGGGAAGGGTACAGGAGGGGACGGGAGGGGGTGGTGGTGTGTTTGGGTTAGGGCAGGACCCGGCAGGTGGACTAGCCAGTCTTCTTGTTCCATTGAGGTGTGCATCCGTAGTAGGACTGTGTGGCGGTGCCCCGTAGGACCCGCGCTTGGTGTCCTGCACCTGCTGCTACTTTCTCTGCTGTCATTTCTCACGCCCCACTCACACACTTCTGAGGAGCCTTGGACCCCGCACGCGGCAGTAGGGCGCCTTTGGAGGAGAAGCAAGGCAAAGAGAGTCACAAGTGTTGTGGGACTCTCTCAGTAGCATGAAGAGAAGGGAGGAGGAGGCTGCGGTGGAGAGGAGGTAGTGATGGGTTTGGCCCAGACTGGGAGCTGTTGATGTTGGCATTAACGTCTTGAGGTGCCACAAGTGCGTCTCACCATTGTGTGTGTCCGTGTTGTGTCGCCGACGGCTGTGTTTGTGCTCCTCGTGTGATTTGGTGCTACTGAACAGTGTATTAACTCGACGCCGGAGACTAGATGCATTGGGGGACTGCATCAAAGGGGTCTGGGTGAGGAAGGGAGGACAGTGCTTACACATCACGAAATCACCGAGACGCTTGCAAGCGCATGCAAGGGGCACAGCACCTGCGGTCTGTCTTGTAGGCATTGCTGTGTAAACCAGTGAACAGTACAGGGCGGTTGAATCCGCCCGCCATTTGAACCAACCGCCCTTGTTTGAATTGTCACCCGAATACTTCGTTTTATAAAGTGAACTTTGGATTTTTTCTCACTCCCTCTTGCGATGAATCGCCTTGTTTTGCACTAGTGTTTTATCCACATTGAGTTGGAAAGCCTGTGTAGTACTGTCAAATACTTTGTGTGTGTGTGTGTATATATATATATATATATATATATATATATATATATATATATATATATATATATATATATATATATAATGCATAATTTTTTACAATTGTAAATATGTACAATTCACAAAACGCATATACTGGTATTTACGTTGAAATAATTTCCACCAAGTTTGTCCAAGTAGATAACATATCTAAGCCTTGCAAATTAATAAGTGCAACCCTTTGTGAGCACCGCCCCTCAGCAAACACGCGCCCTCCCATGCTCCCACAAGCCGAGGGCGCCATGTAGTCTACGTCCTTCATTTATCATTCGAACAACGTCATTTAACATGATAACTGTGTCCATTGGCCATATAGACGCCATCATTTATCACGCGAACACTTCACTTGCATGCCCATTGTTGAAGCCGTTTTGTTTAGCATACGAACGGCGCCAGGACCCTGCTTGGCCCCCGAAAGAGCAGGAACTACTCGACTCATCGTGACCCCAGACGTATCAACCAAGCAGCAGGAGGTATCGAACCTGTATCAAGCAGCTTATATCCGCATCGACGCCCACGACGTTCACTGCCCAATCGCCAAGGATATTGCCAACAGGATCGAGTCTGGGTACTTGTTTTAGGGACGCGAAGAACTTGGCGTGTCCTTAGCCTTTCAAGGACAAACTGTAGGCAATCTAGGCGTTGCTTCAGACCACAGGGGAATGTTTGGGTGTCGCAGCGATCTGGCCATGGACAGTTACAGATTGCCAAAGGACTGTTCCAGGCTGATTAGAATACTTTGCATTAATCATGGAATGCCTTTTAGTTGTATAGGGGACCACCAAAGATGGTGCCTGGGATGCCCGTGGACTGCTCAGGGCATATTATAGACAATCCCATGATGTGTGTTGACTATCCTTTTTTAATTATTTATGTAATTGATTGTTTTTTTCGTGGTCGTTATTTTTTAAGCAACTAAGATCCCAGCATTGTGCTGAGGTGCCATAGCCTGTTGAAGGTCTGATCGACTCCCACGAACCTCTGCTGCATTTAAGTCAGCTTGAGATCTTTGTGGAGGCAGGATCTGCTAAGCGTCTGCCCCAAGGTTATGTTTGACGCCTGTGAATTGTTAAACTTAGGGCAGGTAGAGCCTACGTAGTAGATTGTTCATGTTTCCTGGCGGGCTATTTGGTTTCTTGTGAACGCAGTGTACTGCAATATGTCTAAAGGATATTGCAGCCCGTTTTGTTTTGCAAGAACAGACTGTTCAACGCTGACCGCGGCTGCTCAGTGGTTAGTGTAGTTAGTTTGCCAAGAAATTGTAGATAGCATCGTGGTCACAAGAGGATGTCTAGAACAAGTTTCACATAGGAGCTGTAAGATTCCATGGCTTAGTATAGCTAACCATCACGTGGCACTAGTCAGAACGTGATATTTAAAAAGCGCTGTTGATTCCAAGGAATTGACGAAGGTTAGGTTAGAAGGGAACACCTGCACCTGCGACCATGAGAAGTAATACTTGTGACGCGCCTTCCCTCCTTTGACAGCTTTGGCATAACTGTTCAGCAGCTCTCTCTCTCTCTCTCTCTCTCTCTCTCTCTCTCTCTCTCTCTCTCTCTCTCTCTCTCTCTCTCTCACACACACACACACATACAGGGTGCTACAGAGGTCTGATCTATTATTTTTTAAGCCTCTCCAACTTGGTAGTTAACACTGCTTAATTTACAATATATACGTGTGAATATATATATATATATAATATATATATATATATATATATATATATATATATATATAGAGAGAGAGAGAGAGAGAGGATATGGGATTGCCGTAGACAAAAGGGAGAGTCCAGAATCATGTCAGTTGCGGGTCTTCGCCGAGGCTGATGAAATTGATTAGCAATTGTCAGCACGGATAATATAAAGTGTGTCGATGTTCTGAAGGGGCTAAGAATTGTAAGCTGTCCATGGCGCGGCTGTAGGGACTGGCTCGGTACAATGGCGTCCTCGTGGCTTCATCTACATTTGCTATGCCGCCCACAGGGCAGTGGCCTGGTCGGTTTATTGGCTTTTCTGATCGGTTAGTCCTGCATGTTAAGTTTCAGAGCTTTGTTGTTTTAGTTTCGGTTAAGTTAGACTATACGAAAACTGACTTATCCTCTGGCATGTCGAGTGGAGGTAGACCAAACGACGATGGTACTGTCTGGTCGCCTTCCGTATGTTGTTGTTGATGTTTTTTTCCTGTCTGAATTCACCCGCATTTTGTTTTGTCGTCTGCACTGTACGTACATTTTTCGACACCAGTATTAGCTCATCTAATTCAACTGCCGTGTCACATTTCTTCCCATTTACGTCAACCTTCCACTCCGTCATTCTTCTGGGTCGTCCATTGTACTAGACCCACCTTCATTTGATACATCTTTCCACATCTTAGTTTGCACCTTCCTGTTTACCAAATTATAGAAAGGTAAACTAAGATGTGGGAAGGAGATGCATCAAATGAAGATCAAAATAACCGCGAGTAACTTGGCTACCCCCCCGTGTAAGGGGGAAAAAGCCTTTGGTATATGTATGCATGTAAGTAACTTGGAAAGATGTGTATGCTGTCTAGAACAATGGATGACATATTAGAAGGACTAGTGTGGAAAGTTGACGAATATGGGAAGAAGACTGACACAACAGATGAACTAGAGGAGCTACTATTGGTGGCGAAACAAGTGCACGCACAGTGCAGAAGACAAAAGATAAAATCGGTGAAATAGTCTGACTGGGAAAAATAAATCAACTACAGAAAGCAACCAGACAACACCGTCGCTGTTCGTCTACATCGAGTCGAACATCGCAACAGTCAGCCCACAGGCCAGTCAGTATTCATATTGTTTAGTTAAACCATATTGGTCTAACATAACCTATGCTAATTCAACAAGTTTATAAAATTGAACATACACTATTAACCGGTCAGAACAGACAACAACAAATCGACCAGGCCACAGACCTGTGGCCGGCATGGCAAATGTAGATGAAGACACCAAGACAATACTGATCGGACTAATCCCTAAAGCCGTGCTTTGGAGAGCATACAGTATTTCTGAACACCTTTCAGGACGCTGACGCACTTTATCTGTGTTGAATACTGAAAATTAATTTCATTCAGCCTTGAGGAAGATGCCAACTGAGTTGGTTTTCGACTTCTGCCTATAGTGCAGCCTTAATATTTAGTGTTACCTATAAAGGTGAAGAAGCTAAAGATAATTGAGCAGGCCAACGATACTTTGCATTCTCTCCGTGTGTATGTGTGATACACATTTTCCATGCATGTGATGACTTCTGTAGTTTTAATCACCTTTCACCATCCTTCAAGCGTCTTTAGTGTTATGATATTTTTCTCGTGTCTCGTTCGCCCACCATTTCTACTTAAAATTTAATTAAAAATTTTGCACGTAAAACAAGCTTCTGCAAGCCCTAGTCAGAACGACGTTCAATTGTGTAACCATTGTTCCACTTCCGTTTGAGTTCATTCATGCGAAGATGAATGGAAGCACAGAGGAGTGGCCGGTGCCACTTTGGCGGGGAAGATCGGACCCCGTGAGGCAGAACAATGCTCGTTATTGCAGCCGACTAGACTTATCCGCCTGCCGTCTGCTTGTGCACGGTGTCTATGTGAAGCTGCGTTCAAGAACGTGCGTAGGAGGCTAGTGCAAAGACTAGCACACGTGTGCTGATTTCGGCGATGGTATAAGTGTATTGGCATTGTGGACAGGTGCTGACAAAAAAGTGGTACCAATACAAAAGGAAGTGGGTGGGTTCTTCAACTAAACAGTGTAAAAGACTGCTTAAATCGGTGACGAACTTCGAAAGTCAAAGTTGCAGTGTGTTTAGAAATTGGATCTACGTGTTTGCAGACAAAAACACACACGTTACAGCAGTGTTTAACTGTAGACGCGTTTCAGTAACCGAACAAAGCGTCTGTTCTTCAGACTACGAGATGCTCTCAACAGTTGGAAGGTTGAACCGACAGAGTAATGTCGAGGTTGTGACTGCGAGGTCCATTTTGCCAGTGTTGTGAATGTTACACGTTAACTAAGTTCGTGTTTATTTTAGTGACCAAGTGATTCCCGATTTCAAAGTTAGTGATGCAGCAAGAAATGAAAGAGTGCTGGAAGGGTGTGTTCAACCTTGGTGGTGGGGCGAAATAATGGCGGACAGTGACTTGTCTGTTTTGATATTCATTATGGGTTTATATTGGTAGTGTTGTGTTTTGGAAATGTGGAGTGGTAATGTCTTGTGAAGCTGAGTAAGTAACAATACGTTGCATTATATATTATGATATTGGAAAATAAAATGTTGAAAATGTTGGCAAGTTAACATTAGCAACATTGGTGGTAGTTGGACGCGACTTTTATCTATTTGCTTATGTATTTATTGATTTATGTATACATTCACTGTACGCACACACACACACACGCATATATATATATATATATATATATATATATATATATATATATATATATACAAGACATTGGGAATAATGATCTGATATAGTCATGACAGTGGTGTCGAATGTCGCGGTAGCTACATTTCAGATCTTGTATTGTTGAATCGGTTGACACTAAATGATTGATCCGCCGATGATGTGTTGTGGAAGATTATGTTACTGAATGAAAGAGCGCGATAAGTATTTTCATGATTAAGATGGATAGCGGTGATCATATCACGAAAGTACAAGGCGGGTGTTTCTAGTTGAAGGCATTTTGGTCGGAGGGGCAGCCGAAAATTGATACTCTGGCACGCATGAGATGAAAGAATAAACATTATTTTCACTCGGTAGTGAATGGTAGATTAGTGGGGGGTAGTTGGCAGTGGTAACCATGCAGTTGCTGCAATGGCTGCATGAACAGCAGTTCCTTGACGGTGGTGAAAGTGGTGCTGGCGGACAAGAATGCCAAGGGCTCCGTTCATGCTCAACCTATGACAGCAATGTTGGCTCGCCTGGGGCGCTGTCGAGAAGCGTCGACCGACGCGCTCCACAGCCGACATGCCCGGCCATACGCGAAATCAACTGGACCACTTTTCAAGACATTGACATCCGCATTTCGCACATTTTCTCGTTTTGACAGCGTGCTTTCTAGCACACTAGACTTTCTACTATTTATCGCATGCCACTTTAAAGTAGTACTGAACTATTGACGGGCGACGTGATGCAACTGAAGTCCGCTTAGTACCTGCTCGCTCGGTCCTCATGCTTTGTCCACACCACTTCGTACAGTAATAACATTGCAATGTACACGTCCCTAACTAGTATTACCCATACCATTATCACGCTGTACACTATATCTAGTTGTTCATTTCACCCTCTTCTTGCTGACTTGAATTTTAAAGACTTCATATTCCATCTGCAAAGTACATGTCCTGTTATCACCTATCAGTTCAGTCATCCTTAGATCTCTGTTTTTATTTCCTGGTTGAAATTAACGGCACGTTTAACTGGAATTTTAAATGTTCACCAAACCCTTCGATATATATCCTGTGAATATTACTATACGAGTACTCGCAATATCCAAAAGATAAAACATATTTTATGTCTATTTTACGTATCGATCTGACCCTGACGTTATTTGTATAGGTTTTCAGGCTATTACTGTATTATATTATTATAGCTATTATTATAGGTATAGAATATTTCGAAAGTTCCCGGCACACAACATAGGCCAATAGATCCCACACGCTTCACCCTGATACAATACTAAGACGCTATTACGCGCATGTTTTCCGTCCTTTGGAATTATCAATAGGGATCACACGAAATAAGTCGTTTTGCATAACTACTGCCAACTACCTGGGCTCACAAAACTTTTACGACCTTGAAGAATGGCCATAAAGTGTTAGAATCCAAACTTTCGAATCTCTCTTCAATAGATCACTGCAACAGTCATCCTAACAATGTAGTCTTGTCTTCAGTTGTTTTGTATTTCATTGTAATTTAATACTGCACATTGTCAATATGCTGCAACAATTAATTGTAAAGAAATTCGAAATATGTGGTACGTTTCCTTTACAAATTTGGCCGTAACATTTTGTGATTTCGGGTTTAGTTAGATTTCCAATTTTAACCTACTGTGTCTCTATGTTGACATTTCGTACTGGCAGCAATTTTCCGTGACGTCAGGGCGAATTACATTTCGTGGCGACCTCTCCGATGTTTGTAATCAGTTGTCAGGAATTACATTATTTCTAGAATGCCTGAAAGATGTGAATCGAGGCACCAACATCATGTATGAAAACGTTTGAAAGTTTATTGAATTAGTTGTTGGTGATGTATGCCATGTATATTCAACGTTTTGTAGTATTTGCGTAGTGGCAACTGTTCGAAAGAAACGTGCAATTTTTCGTCTGACCACGTGAAGCTCGCTGGAAACTTTAGATGACAGTGGGTGTTTATGATCACATAGAAATCCAATTCACATTAAGAAGGTAGATGAGGCGCGGCTATTAGTATAAAATATAAAGGGGCGTTCGTAAGAAAAAAATATAGTATGTATTAAGTACAAAAAAACGACTCTAGGACAGTTTCCCACAGAGAACAATTTCGCCCCGTTGAGGTCAATTTCGCCCCTTGAGGTCAATTTCCCCCGTTGACAATTAAAAAAAATACAAATACAAATATGTACTCTGATACGAAACTCGTGAAGTAACTTATCCAAATATTGGGATAGCAGCAACCAGTACTTGCAAGAAAACTCCGGTCATCCCCCAACTGAATTGTTTGTACATTGAAGCTCTTCCCTCGCTCTGTCGTACATGCCCCATAGATGTCGAACATTGGTTCTCGTCGCCCTCTCCTCCTACAAGGCCGTGCAACATTACTCTTTGTCTTAGGCGTCTAATATTAGGGTGCAAGTGATGAAGAGAGGTCATTTTAGTTGCTAGTTCTTCACTTAAACCTATAACTGCAAGAGAGATTAAGTGATGAGAAGTTTCTTGCAAACTTTCAGCATGCACTTTGTTTTACTCAACAGCAGTAGCAACTTCATACTTTGCGGAATCGGGCGCATGCTAATGAATGTGAAGTCTTCCAACAACTTCATTTTCAAGTATTTTCGCTTTTGTTTTGCATGCTGCCTTATATCTGCTTTGTTCGCACGCATTTGATACATGTGCTAAATCCTTTTGCTTGACATACATATAACCTTCAGACTCTAATATGTCATGTCCTTTTTCACTCTTAATGAACTGCATGCTCATGGGTTGTGGACACAAAACAAATATTCTTAAATTCACCAGGAATAAACCACTTCACATTGTAATGAAACTAAGAGAGTGAATCCCTGACGCAATGAAGCATAAGCTTAAATACTGTTCAGCGAGGGAGGGTAAATTCTTCTAAATTCGAAAACATATAAAACTCTGACAGAAGGTTTAATACAGATCCGCTTATCGTCATAAAGGTTTATATTTTGCCGATACAAATAGTATATATAATATAACCACACAGAGACTTTAGATTATTAAATTACGAGAAAAAAAAGTGACAAAGTTTAATACAGATCCACCTATCGTCTTAAATTTTTAGATTTTGTCAATACAGATAGTATATATGAATTATTACTTAACAGAGAGACTTTAGGTTATTAAATTGCGAATTTTTAGTGTGTATAATTCAAATGTCAAAGGGGGAAATTGACATCAAGGGATTGTCCTATGAGGACATCTGACAATGACGGGGGGTGGGGGGAATTGTCCCCGCGGAGGAAATTGTCCTGATACGAAAAAAATTATAGTGTGACAGTTTTTATTCCATTATATACAATTTTGTCACCATTCATGTGTCCTCTACATTCCACATACTTCAGTGGAGTTCACGTAGTGGTATGTTACTAAAGATGCAAGAAGGGTATAATGTACATTTAGGAGCACTGCGAACAGTTTGCTTACGTATTACAAATCTAACCATACAGAATATTACTGCTAACATTTTTATAGACATTTACATATTGATATGAGGAACATAAAACTATTAACAAAGATAGATTTCCATAAGGCATGCCCCAGCGGGGGTGACAATTATTAATACAGAAATTAATTACGGTACATTAATGTAATAGAAAACGAATTCTTCAAGGCGTGACCTTGCTACATTGGCGCATCAAATAATATACTATCAGATACTTAACGTGGTGTCCATCCTAATTCCGTTTTGTGCGTCACTCAGCTTGATCGTGCTGGCGGCCCTTCACACTGCCGTGGCATCGACTGCATTACTGAAGGGTTGAGTTGTTCTGATATCTTCAAGGCCAGCGTTTTTCAAACTTTTTTTTTTTTTTTCTGCGACCCACAGCAAGAACCAGTTTACATCGCGACCCACAATACTTAGGTGTAATAATATATATATATATATATATATATATATATATATATATATATATATATATATATATATATATATAGTACGACATCTAAAAGTGCGGAGTTCTGAGTTGACTAAAATTAGTAAAGACTGACAGGAATATAAAATGTAAGCATATGAATTTAGTAGACAGGGAAAAGATGAAAAAAAAAGATTGTACGGAACTGTCGACAACTCGCTATTTAATCGTTACTCATCAAATACAGGTGTTCCAATATTGGAACAACCTTATATGTACATATATACATACATACATATATATATATATATATATATATATATATATATATATATATATGATAGAGAGAGTGAAATAGAAGGAAAAAGGAAAAGAAGGGGAAAGGGAGAGGGAAAGAAAGAAATAAGAGAGATATTTCAGGAAACGTTCATTTTTCATCATCATCTCTTCCTCCTCCTCCGCCTTGCTCTCACTTGCGTATTTTTTATTTCCTTTCTTTTTTGTCGCGACCCATTTTATTTTTCACGCGACCCACTGAAGGGTCGGGACCCACAGTTTGAAAAACGCTGCTCTAGGCAATGTGTCACTCGATTAGTTAGTTAGAGGGCAGGATAGATATGATGGGGGAGAGGGTGGGAGGTTTTTTTGGGGGGGTTTAGTGTACGGAAAGAATTAAATGGAAGGAAGTTAGAGTTATGATAGGTGTGGGGCAGACCCACTTCCTCGGTTATTTTTACAGTCTCGTGGACTTTTGTTACTCGACAAATGCGAAGCCTGCAAATATTATATATATATATACAGATATATATATATATATATATATATATATATATATATATATATATATATATATATATATATATACATGCCTAACGTATGTCACAATACAACCCTATTCCATCATGTAAAAGTGCTGATAAATCGGAAACTGTAAGAATTAGTTTGAAGATGGCTAGGACTAGCAGAAGCGGACATGTACTGCTAGGACACTTTTTCCTGTGTCGTATGTATTTTACATTCCTACTTCATCTTGGTTATTCACTTAACGTCATGGACGTAGTTACTGAATATCTACATCACATTCGTCATTCACATACCACTGCCCCCCAACCATTTCCCATAAGTACGCTTGATATGCCAGTTATAGAGAGTATTCTATGACACCCGCGACTATCAAATCTTATATTAACATACTATTCTTGATGGTTAGGGATTTAGATTTTTAAGACCGGTAAATCAACGTGAACGCACGGGGAATTTACGAGATTTTCGAAACGATGAATCGTCGACATAAACAAAATTAGACCAACTGTCAACTCCATTAGCTTCCAATAACTGTTGAATGACGTGATTTCAAGAAGCACATCATGTATTTACGGATGCCAGTAATTCATCGTAAAATTGATGAAGACAAGAACTCTGCCTTTTCATTGGTGCCGAGGGTGTTGGATTTTTAGTGGCTAAGATTAATGTCTGCTCACCTTCCATGACAGAACCTGTTCGCGCGCGCGCGGAAACACACACACACACACACACACACACACACACACACACACACACACACACACACACACACACACACACACACACACACACACTACGTGGATTTAAGGCTAGTCATTTTAAGTTGGAAAATAGGAGACGGGACCCAGCGAACGTTGCTCCTTTCTCTCTCTCTCTCTCTCTCTCTCTCTCTCTCTCTCTCTCTCTCTCTCTCTCTCTCTCTCTCTCTCTCTCTCTCTCTCTCTCTCTCTCTCTCTCTCTCTCTCTCTCTCTCTCTCTCCTCTCTCTCTCTCTCTCTCTCTCTCTCTCTCTCTCACACACACACACACACACACACACACACACACACACACACACACACACACACGCACGCACAAACAAACAAACAAAACCACTCGATGGCGCTGTGGTAGAGTTCCCAGCCGCCACTACAGCGGTCCGGGTTCGAATCCCGTCCAGGGCTGAAATAATTTCAGTATCGCTGCGCTGCGAGTCGTTACTCCACCTCGTGGGCGGGGAGTTGGGTGTGTGTGTGCGTGTAAGGTCACAGTATTACCAATAGATCGGTCATATATGAGCTCGAGCTCTCCTCTGGGAGGGAAATAGCTGTCGATCATGAGTTCAACAGGCGCGCACAATAGCAAAAATACGTGAAAAAGTCATGAAAAGTAGACGTATTAAACATCTGGAAGAAAATAATATACTGAATCCAAAACAATTTGGATTTAGACACGAAAAATCATGTGCCACTAACTTGATTTGCTTTTACTCGAGGCTAATAAAAAAATAATACAAGAAAGGGACGGATGGGCGGATTGTGCTTTCCTAGATCTACAAAAAATATTTGATAAAGTACCACACAAAAAGCTACTAAGAAAAATTAAAACAATAGGTGGTGTACAAGGAAAGTTATTGGAATGGATGGAAGATTTCTTGCACGGGATAAATATGAGGGTGGTACTTAGAGACAAAAACTCGACCTGGGAAGATATGCTAAGTGGAGTCCCACAAGGTTCTGTATTGGCTTCGATAATGTTTGCCATATATATAAATGACATGGATGAAGGTGTGGAATGTTACATGAACTTCTTTGCAGATGATGCAAAACTACTCAAGAAAGCAAGTACAGAAGAAGACTGAATCACTACGAAAGACCTGGATAAAGTCTGGGAATGTAGTCAAAAGTGGGAAGTGAAATTCAACATCAAGAAATGGAGTATACTGGAGTCTGGAAAAAGTAAAAATAGAATATCAGGGCAATATAAAATTGATACAAAGGAAGTAAAAAAAAAAAAAAGTTAGCCTCGGAAAGGGACCTACTAAGTATTTCAGCGGCTTTGACCCATCGTTTTTCGCTCATATTTCCGAAATAACCATTCACATCAGTATGATATATTAGCACAGCCTAATTCACACCCGGCCATAATTTTTGACGTTAGAGTGCATTTACAAGTGTATTTAATTACGGCGTTTACTCTTGATATTAAGTGTGTCGTAGCCGACACCCGTGAAGTAAATCGAACAGGTGAAGTCGTGACGTCATCACAAACTACCTCGTGTATCCCAACTTCACTTGTTCGATTTACTTCACGGGTGTCGGCTACGACACACACAATATCAAGAGTAAACACAGTAATTAAATACACTTGTGAATACACTATAACGTCAAAAATTATGGCCGGGTGTGAATTAGGCTGTGCTAATATACCATGCTGATGTGAATGATTATTTCGGAAATATGAGCGAAAAACGATGGGTCAAAGCCGCTGAAATACTTAGTAGGAGTAATTATCAACAAAGACGTCACCAGACAAGCATATCAACAAAATAGTCGGAGAAACCTTCAATGGGCTTTGGCTATTTGGATGAGGAAATGGTAAAGAAAATATTAGTCACACTGATAAGGCACTATGGACACCCAGTACTAAAAAGAATATAAAGAAATTAGAAATAATTCAAAGAGCAACGACAAAGATGGCACAAACACTCGAAATTGACATACGAACAAAGATTGGCCAAACTGGAACTACCAACCCTGGAACAAAGAAGAGAAAGAGGGGATCTACTGACCATTTACAGAATCATGAAAGGCATGGAAGCCCTTGATAGAGAAGACTTATTAAAGTAGGATGAAAGAACAACAAGAGGACATGAAAAGAAACTCAAAAAGGATAGTTATAGAGGAGCTCTGAAAAAGAATATTTTCCCACCGAGTGGTTCTGGAACAAATTGGATGAAGCAACAGTGCGTGCAAAAACTATACAAGAATTTAAGAACAAACTAGATGCTGAGAGATACAAAGACAAGCCACCACGACCATAGGCCCTCTTCCCGTATAATACAACTAGGTAAAATACACTGCACATGGATTTATTGTTAGGAATGATGAATTGTAGGGTAGGAGACAGGACTCGGCGAACGTTGTAGATTATATATATGTATATATATATGTGTGTGTATATATATATATATATATATGTATATATATATATATACATATATATATATATATATATATATATATATATATATATATATAGTGTACCACCCATTTCCAGCATCATTTGTAAACAGACCAAAGTTTTTAATTTCCTCAGTGGCACATGAGCACGAAACGAAACACAAGTTTTCATTTGAAAAATTTGCATTTTCTCCATCTATAAGATTCGATCTTTGTTAGTATCGTAGATAACGTGCCCTGCCATTAGTCTGGTGCATTGAACCATGTAGTGGCTGTAAAGTTCTATGAGACGCATTATGATTTTTTTCACGCCATTTAGCTTTCTCAAAACCGGTTGTGCAAATTGCCTTGACAGTCATGATATTCGTGTGTAAGAACTTTGAAGAAAAGCGTTAATCAAGAATCATTTTTACGAAATTAAATCTACATTCCATTTATCATTCGGTAATCGTCCTAGGTAATGGGAGTAGGACAACATTAAATGTTTTTAATGATTATAATAATTTACAACAAATCACTGTCTTGGAACACTCCTCCCTCCCTCCCCCCCCCCTTCTCTCTCTCTCTCGTCTTCATAAAAATAAATCGTGGATAATGCAGATTTTTTTTTTACTTTTATTTTCGTTATTGAAGCCTTAATTCATAGCACAAGACTTCGCTTTATCTGGTCTCGGACAGAACGCTCATCAAATACTGGTCGTTTTAACCCCACTAACGACGGGAAAACCTGCAGGAGGCGGTGACACCATCGGAGGCATTGCCCTGCCGTCCATCTTCAAAACCCGCATTCTTTGTTCCAGACTGAAAATATAATCCCGAGGGACTGGCGCTCAGTCTTCTAATTTAGTCTAAACTATCTCAATCAGTTTAGACTGCATTTCCACCACTTTTTCACTGGAGACTTTCCAACCGACGACTGTGCGCCCCCCCCCCCCCTCCTGCTACCACAAGCCGGAAGCAGAAACCGTTCAACACTAATATAACACGCACATTAATCCAAATATTCTTCTTAGGGTGATCTGTGGTTAGGACCGTTGCCAACTGCTTTGGGGATGCAGGTTTCCAGTCACTGATATTCGAGGTAACATTTGTCACTCTCACACACACAAACACACACACACACACACACACAGATGAGACCTATTAACTATCTATAGAATTATGAAGGGAATGGAAATCTTAGATACGAATGACTTATTGAAATGGGACAATGGAAAAACAAGAGGACTTGGAACAAATTTGACAAAGAAACAGTGTGTGCAAACACTATTCAAGATTTAAAGAAAAAAACTTGATGCTGAGAGATACAAAGACGGGTCTTCACGAGCATAGCTCCCTTCCCGTATAATACAACTAGGTAAATACATACACACACACACACACACACACACACACACACACACACACACACACACACACACACACACACACACAAAGTGGCGCCCCTGGGGACTACATTAAAAACGGGACCTCTCAACAGTGCTACAATAACAGGATAACTAGGTTGTGTTGAATGGGAAGAGGAGCGCTCGTGGGTGCCCGAGGTAGATTAATACAGCGAAAAGAAATGAAAAGCAGGCCAGATGAGACCTCTAGTGGCGGAGCGGCGAAACGAAAGGTAAAAGCTTAGAGACCCCAGTAGGCCTGAGGAGATTATTAAAAAACAAAAAAGAAAGTCAATTTTCTGGATTTAGGCGAGAAAGAGGTAACACGAGAAAAATTGTAGACAA
Organism: Oratosquilla oratoria; assembly: GCF_046742065.1. Lineage (NCBI taxonomy): Eukaryota > Metazoa > Arthropoda > Malacostraca > Stomatopoda > Squillidae > Oratosquilla > Oratosquilla oratoria. The sequence continues at coordinate 9,949,717 of NC_134796.1, read as the reverse complement.
GGAGAAGGAAATAAGAGTTTTAAAATATTGAGTCTCAGGGGTCCTTGAACAACAACATATATTGTGTCAAGAGATTAGTGAATTAAGGAAAACAAATGGGGAAGTGCCCTAAAAAGAATTTGTTAAGGTAAAACGTGAAAATGAGAAATTGAAAACGAAAGATACCGTAAATGAGGGGAATGAACAAATGAAGACAATTACCGAGAAAATTGGAGGAAGTATAGGCGAGGAAAAGATACAGGAACTCAGGAAGAAATGAAGAAAAATCACAAGGATAAGCTATCTTTTAAGGAAATTGTTCAGTAAAAATACAGGAGAACGCAAAGGAAACGGTTATTTAGGTAATCGAGGAAAAAGAAAATTTGGTGAGAGATACAGTAGACTAAAAGAAGTGTATAGTAGTATTTGGTCTAGAAAAACAGGTTCGTGAGAGACAAAGAGAAAGAATTAGCAAGAAATGTTTTGAGAGTAATGCAAGATGAAGAGCAAGAATTAGAAAAGGAAATAGAGGAAGTGCATAGCATGGGAAAATATATAGAAGGAAATCGACCCCTAAAGAAAAAAAATTAAGGTCACAAAGGGTAGCGGAAGAGATACTAGCAATAACAGGAAAGTTAGTAAATATTGAACGCTAAAGATGTATGGATAAAAAGAGATGAACCTTGAGGAAAGAAAAAGAAAGAAGATATTAAGAAGTGAAGCTAAAAAAAGAAGAAGAAATCGAGAAAAGAATGTAGACCTAGAAAATTAAGTACTTTTGGAGAGTGTTAGACATGATATTGAGACAATTGTATGTTCAAGAAAAGGAAACAAAAGGAACAGAAACGAGATGGAGAGTGCAGAAAATTAAAAGTAGCTTATACTTATATAAATGGATTCATTTCAGGATTAAATGACCTTAATGATTACTTGTCAGAAGTAAAGAGACATAATGGGAATTGTAGAGACAAAATTAAAGGGTCCACTATCACCAAGCAGTGTTAAAAATTGATTATATAATCACTGGCTTAGAAATAGACAGGAAAAACAAGATGGAGTAATGTTCTTGGCTAAGAAAAAAATAGTGATGAAGGCTACAAATGGAGGGAACAGTGTGGAAATGATTACAGTAAGAGTTGAAGATAATGACATGAAAAATAGAGTGTGATTTATGTGCCCCCAAAAACGGGTTCTTGGAGACGGATTACTCTTAAATATTAGAAGATACAAGGATTTCATTAAATGGGGTGCTGAAAGATGGAGGAAACGTGGTACTTATAGGAGATTTTAACAGCAAAGAAATATGTTCAGTGATGACAGTGAAATGTGGAGAGGAATTATGGGAAAATGTTTTACTTGACATGACTATGGAACATACAATGACACAATGGGTAAAAGAAAACACCAGATATAGAAATAATGAAGAACCATTGAGACTAGATTCTTTATGTCAAAACCTGAAATAGTGGATAAAATTGAATACAAGACACCAATGAGAAGAATAACCACATATTACTTGAGCTAGAACTAAAGGAGGAAATATACATGGAGGAAAATGAGAAACACAGAAAAAAACTGGTACAGTATATTGTAAAAACAGACTTTGGAAACTTAAGAAAAAAAATTCAAGAAGAGAGTTACGAAAAATTCTACAGTGAAGAGACAGAAATGGAAGAAAAATGGAAGATTCTGATAGAAATCTGTAATGAAGGGGTGGATAAACAAAAACAGGAAAAGGTGTATATTAAGTGCTGGTTTAACAGAAGGTGCAGCAAGGCAAAAGAAGTGATGGAAAAAAGAGAAAATCCCAAAAAGTTGTAAATATATATCAATGAAAGGAATGAATATGTAAAAATGTGCAGGGAAGAAAAAAAAAATGATGAAAAAGACATAATTGAAAATTGTAAGGATCAACCAAAACTATTTAATAGATATGTGAACAACAAATTGAAAAATAAGGAAGAAAAAAAAAAACACCAAGGGAACATGGAATTCACAGAATATATAGAAATGGCTGAGGTCATGAGTAAACATTTCAATTCTGTTTTCACTAGAGAAAATGTATGGCACTGGGATGAAGGGTAAGAAGGGCGCATGTGACACAACTTCATGGTGCTACTGGTAGCGTTTATAGCTGCCATTATGGTGGTCTGGGTTCAAATCCCACCCAAAGCTGAAATAATTTCAGTATTGCTGCTCTGGGAGTCATTGCTCCAACTCTCATGGGCAGGGAGTTGGGTGTGTGTGTGTGTGTAAGGTCATAGTATTACCCATAGATCAGTCATATAGCTTTGGACACCCAGTACAATAAAAAACATAAATTAGAAACAATTCAAAGAGCATTGACAAAGATGGCACCAACATTTAGCAAGTTGACATATAAACAAAGATTGGACAAACTAAACTTACTAACTCTGGAACAAAGAAAAGAAAGAGGCGATTTGATAACCATCTACAGAATTATGAAAGGGATGGAAATCCTTGATAGGGATGATCTACTTAAATGTGACAGAAGAAATAAAAGGACACAAGAAGAAACTGAAGAAGGACAGTTACAGAAGAGATTTGAAAAAGAACAGCTTTCCACACAGAGTAATAGATACATGGAATAAATTGAAAGAGAAAACAGTGAGTGCTAAAACTATACATAATTTTAAGAAAGAACCGGATGCGGAAAAATACAACTGCGGGTCAGTACTAGCATAGCTCTTCTCCCACAAAATACAACTAGGTAAATACACACACAGGTTTCCCCATGGCGTGGTGGATGTATGGAACCTACTAGATGAAACATTAGTGTGTGCAAAAACAATAGAAAAAATTTAAGAGCAAATTAGATATGGCGAGATACAGAGATGGGACACCACAAGCGTAGCTCCCCTTCCTGTAAGATACAACTAGATAAATATGCACAGTTCTTAGGTCAAGAGCTTTACATTGACACCAGGTGCTATGTCGTATTACTGCAGTAAGCCTTTCGTGCGTTGCAATAGTGGTGGGGTCTCAGGAGAGTAAGTAAATTTAGTCTAAGGTTTTTGGCACTATGCAGTGTGAAGAGATAAACTTCCTTGTTTACATAGTCTTTGCCAAAGAGCCTGCGTTATGTCCACTGTTTACGTGCGATCATAACACTGTAAGGAAGATATAGTGTAAAGGTGGCAGGACACTAGGCTAACATGCTATTTGCTCTTGCTACTTCAGTTGAGTGGAAAAGACTTTGATTACAATATTCTAGACTTCTGTAAGAACATCTTAACAATGTGTCTAACATTTGTAGGTTTAATTTCCCTTAGTTTGTCATTTGTTTTGAAAAATTATATCGTGACCGACATTGTTAGAACTCAAAGTAGCAAAAGCAAATAGCATGCTAGTGAGAAATCCCTAGTGTGCATTATCTGCAAGCTTGTGACTTGTGATTTGTCTATATTGGAATGCACATGATTAACTATTATCATGAATGATTATAATAGTTGTAACTTATAACATTTTAATGTGCATATTTGTACTACGGTACTTCATGCATTAGATTGTGCAGTGTGCTCGTGGAGCTCTCTCACCCTCCATACCTCGATCCCTCCTCCTCCTCCTCCTCCTCCTCCTCCTCCTCCTCCTCCTCCTCCTCCTCCTCCTCCTCCCCTCACCCTCCTCCCCTCACCCTCTTCCTCTTCCTCTCCCTCTCCTTTTATATAAACATTCAGTTTGTGTTATTTTAAGAACACGAACTATTGTAAATTTTTCTATATTACTTATTTTTATTTGGTTTGATTCGCTTCATCCGACTGCAAATGAGATGAACAGTTCAGTGATGCGGTTTATGCTAAAGTAATTCATTGAATGTAAAGAAGCTACAATCATCTTTGTGGAATTCAGGCATTGGCAATATAGCAGTGAAACTTAATATAGAGATTATGCAAAATGTGTAAAGTTAATGAAGAGATCTTTTTTAACAGGATATTAAGTGGACTTTATGATTTGACTTGCTTTAGTGAAACCATGATATATGCCATGAAACAATTAATTGATTTTGACTGTTGAGTGCAGACCACAAGGAATTAAACCAGATGGAAGCAAATGAAAGACTTGTGAATATTTTGAAAGGATTTGTGAATTTGGTTGAAATTGTAAACTAAATGGAGGCAGGTGATAAAGATTGTATTGTGATGGATGTTTTGAGATTCACACTTATTGTGTTTCTTCGATGAAGCTCTGTGAGGTACTTGGTTTCTTGCGAGAAGGGGGAAATGGGAAAGGGAGGGGTGCAGGGGGAGGGGAGGGGCAAGGAAATGGAGGTACAGTAAGTGAAGCAACTATTCCTATAAGTCCTCCAATTCTTCTTCATTCAACATACTTGCAGTCTGCCCCTGACAGCCACAAAGTACTGAGGAATAGTAATAATAATGCACCAGTGTTCAACTCTGAAAGTAGGAGCAGGAGTCCAGTGGCCCAGCACTGTTCTCTTCCCAGGCCATATGGAGAAAAGACAAGTGCCTTTCCTTTATTGCCAGTGAAACCAGATAATAAAAAGGTGTTAGATATTAAACAAGGATCTCCAGCCATCTTAAGAAAGGATCCAAGTGCCAATTCAGAGGTTCCCAAAAAGAAACGGCTTGTAAGGGGAGGACGGCTATTTTCATCCTTTCGTAGTAAATTGAAGAGCCCCAAGGTTGAGAGAAGGTACACTAGCCCAGGACAAGAGAGTCACAGAGATGAATTAGATTCTGAAAAGAGTCATGAATTGAGAAACAATGTAACTACACTTCGCAATATTTCACGATCTCTGCCTTCTATATGTACAGTTATTGATGCACAAGGGGATGATATGAACACCAGTAGCAGTATCCATGACTCAAGTAAAGGTAGCCATCAATTCATACCTGAAGAGTGCAAAACTCTCAATAACCAAATAAAATATGATGGTGGATTTCCCTTTAATGTAGCATTGAAATCACAGACAAAAACTGCTGAGGAATGTGCTCTCAGAAATTCTCGACCAACTTCACAACCCCATTATACATATAATGAAAAGCTTAAGAAATTAACTCGAACATTGTCCTATGATGACCCCTCAACCCAACAATCGGAGAATGGACAATCCAAGAAAGGAAAGAAAAAAGATGCTGGTAAAAGGAGTCGTCCTTTGGTGCATTCACAGAAATCTTGGGCAGAGGAAAGAAGTGGTTCCAGACCCAATATAAACCACCACAAGAGCTTGCAATTGAGTCCCACATATCAACAGCAAGAGGAAGATGAGTGCAAATCTTACCCATCAGTCAGGCAATTGCTTGAGTTGTACGAACAATTGCATTTGGCCAGACAGAAAGCTCAAGTGTTGGAACACAAACAGCAGCAGGTAGACCACTGCAACTGTGCAATCCGCAAGACAAGACCAGTAGGATTATATATTCATGAGACTGCTGATTGTGATGCAACATCAACAAGTTCAAGCCGAAGAAAATTTGGAACAGATCTCTTGGACTATGATGAACCTGGAAGGCCTGTAACTGTTGCTATGGACAATTGGATATACTTAGATAAGGATAAGTATAAGGAAATGAGTCATGCTGCAAATAAACGACTGACTCAAGCCGGCTCTGAAGAAAGTCAAATGAAAAGGGATAGGTCGCACAGAAGGAAACGATCCAGGAAAGTCAGAAGTAAACCAGAAAGAAAAGATGAAAGGGATGGAAGTGAATACTGTTTTGAACACTTAATGAAAGGGAGGGAAGATATTTATGGAGAGGATAGAACATTGAACAGGAAAGGGGACTCGTTAGATGAATATTATGGGAATAATCACTTAAGTTTTAGTGGGAAGTCCATGAAAGATGCTTATGAAACTTTTAAGTATGACGAAGAAGTTTTGCACAGCAGAGGCAGTAATTCTGAATCTTCTGAAGATTTTGTAGATATAGATGATATACTGTTGATACACCCTGATCCTGGAGATGATTTTTGTGGACCCACAAATATCACAACAAGGTATTTGTATTGATCAGTCTTTAATAGTGTATTTTTCTGTTTCATATACAGTACTTAAATTAATTCTAAAACTTAGGTTGAATATAAAACTAAGAGCATATTCAACACATTATTGAGTCCAGAATGTATTTTTAAGTATTGTGTATTAAATGTCAGAATTGATTTTAATAATGTTTTTCCTTTTATATTTACAGGGGCGAGGATGACAGCTTGGGGTGTGGGCTGAGTTATCTGCCCTCTGCTGCCTCCACCACACGCTCTCCACCTGCCACACCACCACCCACACTCTCCAACATGAGTGGTTGTGGCCTCCCTACTTCAATACCTCCTGCCCTGCCCCCACACAGACCTCATGGCCACTTAGCACATCACAACAATTTGATGGTGAGTAATAGGGGTGGAAAATACCATTTTTATTCATGTAGTTGTGGTTATATTTTTTATGGAAGAGAAACATGTACAGATGTTTTGGTGATGGGCATATCAAAAGATATTAATGATTGTAATAAAGAGCTGTAACCTCAAGTTTTATGGACTGGAAACCAACACCTGGTAGTGGGCATCAACCCATTCCAAAAAACTATCTGAGAAGTAATGTTGGACTGTTGTTTGCGTTGCACAAGTGTAAGACATTTCTTTGTTACCAACTTGTAATTGGAAGAAGTGGAGAGGAGTAATTACTGATTGTTAGTTCTACTAATGAAAAGGTGGGGGAAATGTTGTTGAAATTGATAGAGAACTGGGGCCCAGTCCAGAGACTGAGTGTGAAGCCCTCAGGATGGCACCTCCAAATGGAGGATGAGGGTGTTGATGGGTTTTAAAGATGAGCATCTGAAAAACCACTGACACAAGTGTTATTATTGGTACTTTTTCAGTGGTATAGGAGTAAAGCTGTTAAGAGCAGTTAAGAGTTCTTTATGAGAGTAGTAGAACCTGTGTTAGAATTGGAAATGGGGAGAGTAAGTGGTTTGGTGGGACTTTGCCAGGGATGTGTTATGTTGCCTTGGCTATTAAATTAATGCATGGATGGGGTGTTGTGAGAGGTAAACACAAAGGTTGGGCTGGAGACTGGAGATGGTTAAAGAAAATGAAGAAAAATGGGAGATAAGCCAATTTTTGTTTGCTGATGACACTGCACTTGTAGCAGGATCAGAGAAAGGATCAAGGAAGTTAATGACAGTTTGGGAAGGTGTGCAAAAGAAGGAAGTTGAAGATAAATGTGGATAAAAGTAAAGTGATAAGATGTACAAGGGGAGAGGATGACAGCAAATTAGAAGTAATTAGTAAGGAAGAGAAGCTGGATGAAGTGGGTAGCTTTAGATACTTGGGGGCAAATGTGACGGGAAAGGGAGGAGTGGAGGTGGAGGTAGAATGTAGATTGAGAGAAGCAAGTAAATGCCTTGGGGGATTAATAAGTGTAATGAGAAATAGACATTTGGGAATGGATGCTAAGTGGAGATTATATTTACCTAGTTGTATTTTATGGGAAGAGAGCTATGCTCCTAGTGACCCACTTTTGTATCTTTCAGCATCCAGTTTGATCTTAAATTCTTGTATAGTTTTTGCATTCACTGTTTCCTCATTCAGTTTGTTCCAGATATCCATCACTCTGTGTGGGAAGCTAATTTTTCAGACCTCTATTGTAACTATCCTTTTTAAGTTTCTTTTCGTGTCCTCTTGTTTCTCTTCTATCCCAGTATATTAAGTCATCTCTATCAAGGACTTCCATCCCTTTCATAATTCTGTAGATGGTTAGCAGGTCTCCTCTTTCTCTTCTTTGTTCCAGAGTTGGTAATTCGAGTCTGTCCAATCTTTGTATGTCAATTTGGAGAGTGTTGGTGCCATCTTTGTTGTTGCTCTTTGAATTCTTTCTAATTTCTTTATGTTCTTTTTAGTACTAGGTGTCCATAGTGTCGCAGTGTACTCCAATTTTGGTCTTATCAATGTAACTAATATTTTCTTTACCATTTCTTCATCCATGTAGTCAAAGGCCATTTCCATTGATCTTAATAGATTGAAAGTTTCTCTTGACTAATTTATTGATATGTTTGGTGCCATGTCATTGGTGATAGTTACTCCTAGGTCCCTTTCTGAGTTGCCTTTTTTAACTTCTTTTGTACTAATTCTATATTGTCCCCATATTCTATTTTTGTTTTTTCCAAATTCCATTATACTACATTTCTTGATGTTGAAATTCACTTCACAGTTCTGACTCCATTTCCAGATTTTGTCCAGGTCTTCTTGTAATGATTTGCAATCTTCCTTGGTACTTACTCTCTCTAGTAGTTTTGCATCATCTGCACAGAAGTTCATATAACATTCCACACCTTCATCCATGTCATATATATAGCAAAAATTATTGGAGCCAATACAAAGCCTTGTGGGACTCCACTTATCATTTCTTCCCAATTTGAGTTCTTGACAAAGGAGATGACAGATAGGGCTGATGAAAGATGGGATGGTTTTGGTGTGGAAGGTAGAGGTCGAGGGAGTGAACTTGAGGGGATGACTGAGGATGAAATGGATGGATGGGGTGAAGGGGCATTGAGAAAGAGGGGAATATCAGTTGAGCAAGAAACGGAGAAGGCAGGAGATAGGGATGAGTTAAAAGTTGCTTAGATGATACTGTTATGCAAGGAAGGGAGGGGCAGGGGATGGAGGTAGGGGATACTTGGGTGTGAATGATATTTTGACACAACCTGAAGGGATTTCCCCCATGTTCTCCTTTTCTGCATGAGGGGATGGAGAGAGGGGAGTCACTGGTGAAGTGAAGTGGCCTTACTGTGGATGTACTCTATCTTGCTACATTGCTTCTGACCCAGGGCAGTGAGCAGAATACAATAATGACCCATCATCCATGAGGAGCTAAGATGAGAGGGAGGAAGGGATGGTGGAGGGGAGTGTGTGTGTGTGTGTATATATATATATATATATATATATATATATATATATATATATATATATATATATATATATTTCTCTTTCTCCATTACATTATGTTACATTACATACTGCCAATAGTACTGGTGGTGCTTTGTTATGTAAAGAGATGGGTGGGTGGTGTTTAGGGTTGTACAATTGGTAAGATATGGTGGCTCTGCAAGATGGACAGTATAGCTGTCCATTTTCAAAATCCATCAACTGTCTCACCTCCATCAGGAGGCCCAGCCCTTAGAGGCTGACATTTGATCTCTGGACTGGACCCAGAACCAACCCTCTGTCAACTTCATCTCCATTTTTTACACATTTTCACACATGAGGAGCTGACAATTGATGACTGGTGCCTTTCCCATGCCACTTAAAGCTGGTGACATAGACTGTGTATGTGTATTTACCTAATTGTAGTTACAGGAAAGGAGCAATGCTCATTGGGTTCCATCTCCTGTTCTCTAACTTTCTGACATACCTAGACTCAAATTCATGTATAGTTCCAACTTAATCTATATCCTTGATTTCTATTTACCATATATAGATTAGAACTCGTGTATTGTTTGAGTTTGGGCTATATCACTTTCAAAGCTATTCCACATATTTATACATTTGTATGGTCAACTTCTCCTTTTATGCATGGGGGGACGGAGAAGGGATGCCAATTTAATGAAGCAGCCTAGCTGTGGATGTGCTGTGACTTGTGACACTGCCTCTGACCCAGGGCAGTGGACAAGGTGCAGGGATCACGTGTCATCCAGAAGGTGCTAAGATAAGAGGAAGGATGGAGGGGAGTGGAGTGTATTTAGGGATGGAATGGGTGGGAATGATTTTGTGCCTTTTTCTTTTTGGCTACCTCCCTTGTAAAGGGAAAAAAGCCTTGGTATATGTATGTATGTATGTATGGTCAACTATATTTCCTCACATCCTTTTGACATGTCTTCCTTAATTTACTCCTGTGACCTCTTAAATCCCTCCCATCTTTAATCAGGAGATCTCTTCTGTCAGTCTAATCTGTCTCCTTTAGTGACCTAAATACTGTAATCATATCACATTCTTTCTCTTTGATCTGTCAGAGTTGGCAGACCCAGTGTGTTTAGTCTTTCCTCATGGTTTATCTGCCAGACTGGGGACCAGTTTGATTGCTACCTTTTGTATTCGCTCAATCTTGCTTATAACCTTTACTCTGTGTGGGGACCATGGTACTGACACATATTCCAGTCTTGGATGTGTCAGGGTTTAAACGAGTTTTTTCATCATCTCTTCATCCATATAGTGGAATACCACTTTAATAATCTTCTGCAGTAGTCCATATGTCTCTCCTACAATCATGCTGATATGTCTGTCAGATGACAGGTTCTTTTATCAACACTCACAAGTCTTTCTCCTCATTTGCTTTTGAAATGGGTTCACTTCCCAAGGAATAGTTTAAGGATGGCCTTTTGCCACACTTACCCATTTCCAGTACTTTGTATGTTTTGGTATTTAACTATATTTCCCATTCTTGGCCCCATGCAAAAGTAGTATCTAGATCTTTTTGCACTAGTCTATTGCCCTCCTTGTTTTTCACTCTATTCATGATTTTTGATCATCTACAAACATGTTGGCATAGCTTGTTCCTTCCAGCATGTCATTGACATAGATAAACATTATTGGTGCAAGCACTGAACCATGTGGAACTCTGCTCAATACTGTTCTCCAACCTGACCTCTCATCCTTTACTACTGTCCCCATGTATCTTTCCCTCAAAAAGTCTTTCATCCATTCTAGTGGTTTGCCACTCATTCTTCCAATGTGCTCTTAATTTCCACATGAGTCGACTTTTCTAGGTATGTGTAATATATATATATATATATAATTTTTTTTTTTTTTTTTTTTTTTTTTTTTTTTTTCCCAACATAAATACAACCTTTAATTTACTCTCATGACCTCTTAAATCCTTCCCATCTTTAATCAGGAGATCTCTTCTGCCAATTCAATCTATCTCCTTTCTTTGGTGACCTGAATACTGTAATTATATCACATCTTTCTCTTCAAACTTTCAAAGTTGGCAGACCCATTATGTTTAGTCTTTCCTCATATGGTTTATCTGACTGACTGGGGACCAGTTTGATTGCGACCTTTTGTATTCACTAAATTTTGCTTATATCCTTCACTGTGGGGTCCATACTACTGATGCATATTCCAGTCTTGGACATGTGAGGGTTTAGATGAGTTTTTTCAACATCTCTTCATCTATATAGTGGAATGCCACTTTAATCTTCTGCAGTAGTCCATATGTCTCTTCTACAATCCTGCTGATATGTCTGTCAGGTGACAGGTTGGCTTTTATCAATACTCCCAAGTCTTTCTCCTCTTTTGCTATAGTCATCATTATGTAATAACACTATTATTTGATAACATTGTATGATTTATGATTTATTACATTGTATTTCCAAACTTTGCAGGGAAAGTCTTTGTCTCAGGAGAATGGAAGTAATGTAGTCACAAGGCTTGCTTCACCAGAACGACCTGAGAAAAGCATCACAGTACATTATAATTCTGCCTTCAATGTTGTCAAGTTCGGGGATGGCACAGATGTCAAGGTGAGCCATTTAGAATTGTGTAATAACTTCAGACTGTTCATGCTGAAGTAGAAGCCTTTGTTTTCTTAGCTTATGTGTCACAACCATTCTCTAGGTGACTAATTCAGTCTTCCAGTTCTGTGGTTGTGAATTTACAGCCATATAAAATTTGTTGCTTTATCCAGTAAGATGTTGTGGATATCTATTTCTTCTGCAGAAAATGAAAACAGTATGAAAAAAGAGAGGTTTAGCAGTTTTTATACCAAAAAAGAAATATTGACTGGTTTCTAGTTGTCAAAATTAAAAGTATATTGATTTTGCCATGAGCCATATGTTTGAACTGTATTTTTGTATGCATCTTGTCATATATAGAGTTGGGCATATTATATTGGAAATTCATGATTAGATGTTGTCCTCTAACCCTTGTTATTCAGTATAAACAAAGTTAGGTCGCCACTCGTGTGTTACAACCTTAAATAACCCGACTGTTCTTCCATTTCCCTCTTATAGGAGCCCACCATTAAGGTAACACCTCTTGTTGTCTCATTTGGCTGCAGGGCAGAAAGCTTGTGTCCTTACCCTTTCCAACTCCTTAACTGAATTGTGAAACGGTTAATTATAAATTGGAAATTATTAGTGTGAAATGATTCAGTATTGTACATACCTTTTTTTACCCATTTACTCCCGCATATTTTTTTTCTGGGTTTGTTTATATATCTTCATGTGACAGATGTGATTTAATTTCCCTCCTTTTCTATGTGGAACATCATGCATGTATCTTGAATTGCATGATGACAACTTCATGCCCTTTCTCCATAATATTTGTTTTTGTAATTGTGTATGAAATTTAACCCATATAAAGGCCATACCTCCCAATTTAAAGGAATGTGTAATTTTAATTTAGAATAAATTTTCATCCCTTGGAATGAGTTGTTCCCATAGCAGCTGTAGAAATGTATGAAATAAATTATGATTCTCATTAATGTTGGTGACTTTTAGCATGGTGTGGCTGTTTAAGACAAATCTTTTCATATGTAAGAATATGAAACAAAATTTTGTACCCAAATCATATCATTTATATATATATATATATATATATTATATATATATATATATATATATATATATATATATATATTATATATATATATTATATATATATAGATATATATAAAATGTTTCACATTGCACATTTCAGTTAGTATTGCACTCTAGTAAGCATACACTTTGATATGTACATTATAATGAACCACCACATTTTTTTTTTTTTTTTTTTTATATCACTTTTCATTTTGTTATTACAGGGCATTATAAATGTAGTAACAAGTCGGCAAGCTCCTGGTGAGCGTCCCTTTGAGGGTATGTTTGCCATCAGATTGCGGAACTTGGTTACACAAGAAGTGCTATGGCTTCATCAAGATCTCACCATGTACCAGGTGAGTACATTGACTTTAAGCTCAGCCTAGCTTATAATTTGAAACTGTAGCTTCATTTTATTGGTATAATGGTATCTCCCCCTAGAGTTATTATCCTCACCATCTTCAAGGCTAATGCAAGGCAACTATGAATTAAAAACACACTCTATAGTAAAATTAAAGGCCCAGTCCTTCCATTAGAAAAGAACCCATAAATTCAGGGTCCAACATTTGATACTCTCATAACATTTAGCCTACGTGTCAAGGACCTGACAGCAAAATCAACAAGGAACCAAACCTATTAAAACCATCACTAGCACTGACTTTGGACAACAAAAAGAAACTAATAACACATAAATGTGAAAAATATGTATAGTTGATCGACAACATATAAATATGGTGCTCATTTATGTGTTAATTATATAAAAAATACTAATATAAAAAAAAAAAATTCCACTGATTCTAATACAGTAAGTCCTCGTTATACGGTACATATGCGTTCCTGAAAACCTTACCACAAATTGAAATTACAGTATACCGAACCCATTATAACACGTGATAATAGGATATGCGTTCCAGCACGTCGAAAGTCACCCCTACAGACATGAAAATACATGAAAATAGTCACATAAGAAAATGTAAAGTACTGAACAAAAGAAATAAACAGAAAATGTTTTTATTTACCTTTCACTCACCATGTATTCTATAAGATGATGTCCATTCTGAGGCTAAGGGACAGTAGGGATCTCAGCCCGCTCATCTTATGCTGAGTGGGCAGATGAAGATGAGGGTGAGGCAGGAGGCTGAAAACCCTCAAACACTTCGTCTGTTTGTTGTGGTGGTCGCACGGCGTGGTGGCACTACAGTATGGTGTAAACAAAAAAATGAACAGGTACCGTATCTGAATTTTTCTTACTGTAAATAGAATCAAGGGTAGTAATAACCAAATACCGTAACTGTGAATATACCGGATAAAGAATTACCGTATAAGGAGGACTCACTGTAGCCAAAACTTATGCCTTTATTTTTCTCATCTGTATGGGGCAGAAACATGGAACATAAGAGAGGAAGAGTTTGAATGTGTTTGAGATGAGGTGTCTGAGAAGTATAATGGGTTACTAGGCTAGATAGACAGAAATGAAGAGGTGAGGAGGAGAACAGGGGTGGAAAGGGAGTTGGGAGATGGGGTTGATGAAAGAGTATTAGGATAGTTTGGACACATGGAAAGAATGAGTGAAGAAAGATTAGTAAAAGAGGTGTGGAAGGCAGATGTGGAGGGAGTGAACATGAGGGGACGTCCTAGGATGAGATGGATGGATGAGGTGAAGGGGGCTTTGGGGAAGAGGGGAATGTCTGTTGAGGAAGGACGGGAGAGGATAGAAGATGGGGTGAATGGAGAATGGTTGTATATGGATGATGTTGTGATGCATGAAGTGGAATGGGTGGGGGGATGGGGGGTGAGGTAGTATGTGTGAGCAAAATTTGATGCAGCCCGAAGCATCTTCTCCTTTTATGCATGGGGGGACAGAGAGGGGGGGTCGCTGATGTTATGAAGTGGCCTTGCTGTAGATGTGCTGTGCCTTGCAACACTTCCTCTGACCCAGGGCAGTGGACAAGGTGAAGGGATGACCCGTCATCCAGGAGGTGCTAAGATGGGAGGTAGGGTGGAGGGGAGTGGAGTGTATTTAGGGATGGAATGGGTGGGAATGATTTTATGCCTTTTTCTTTTTGGCTACCTCCCTTGTAAGGGGGAAAAAGCCATGGTATATGTATGTATGTATATATTAAGTTTTCTCAATTTTGATATTTTAGGGGTCAAATCTTGACCTCAATTTTTTGCTAAAGGGGGATTTTTTATTTTTCGACCTAACGTTCTAAAACTGATATTTGGATTCCTTGTCTTTTTCTGATTCTAAATATATGTTTATGTAACTGACTTTTATCACCTTCGTTATTGGTTGCCAAATGTGAGTAACCTCTCATATGACTTAAAATTATCAGAAGTTATATCTCCTGAATGGTTGTATGGATTGACCTGTTGGAAGAAGATGTATTATACGTCACAGGACATCACTACACACCATAGGACGTCATACTACAAGAAGATAGATATCGAGCATACAATGTTGTGTACATCACAGCAGCAGCACCAAACTGCTGTTGAGCGTCAGGTCTAACCAGAACTCGACCAGAGGCCACTTAACTGGACTTTGGCCAACCTGACCTTGACCTCTTAGGACATCTAGTTGCTTGAGATGCAGCCATTGAGAAGCATACGTCCACAGAAGGAATTACCATTATATTTTATTTTTCATCAAGTATGATTGAAATATGCCATGTCGTTTCTATGTATCATAATTGTAAATATCTTTGATATTGAGTGTATCACTCAACCATGTAAATACCTACTTCTGTCACATTGTAGATATTACTGTATGACCAAAAATTGATGTAGTGGCAACCGTCACAGTTTTTGTCTTGTTTCCTAGTGCAGATTTCGATTGGCTCTGGACAAGACATCTGGCTATGATTTACTAGAGTAAATCCATAGAACAAAGCAACCTTTTACTTGCTCTGCTACTCACATTGCCTCCAAAGTGTGGATCCAACCTTCCACATTTTCTGGTACCAGCCGCTGTGACTCCAACCTTGTCACAACCAAACATTCTCATAGCATCTCCACTCCTCAACTCAAGTCTACCGAGGGACTCTATCCAACAGAGCCAGCAGCATTACTATAAAGCAATCAATTCTAATTTAGCCAGAAACATTACTAGAAGGAAATCAACTCTCAACATAGCCAGTAACATTATTTATGAGACAACCCCTCTTTGCAGCATTGTCCAGCATCATACTTACAAGGCTACACCCAATCATCACAGGCAAAAGCCCCGTCCCAGCCCCACTACCACACGCGGACAATTTGACCGCCCACCTGCCATCGCCCAGCAACACAGATAAGGCTACACCTTGCCTGCATGGACAAAAGCCCCGTCCCAGGACCACTACCATGTTCGGACAAGTTGACCACCCACCTGCCGTCACCACACACCAGCCTACATCCAGACTCGTTTTTCCAACCCCTCAACGGCCCCTCCACCATTTCAAAGGAAGAATCTTTCCACACTATGGGTCCAAATATATGTATATTTTAACTGTATTACATTGTAAATTTTCACATTTCATCTTACCTGTATTCATACTCATTTTGTTTTACAGCATTGTATCATCTGTGTTCATCTCACCTCACCACAAGCCAAAATACCTCATCACTCTGTAGCCAGACCATTACTATATCATCTTTGGTAAGTAGATACAATTTCCGTGATAGGTTTCACCTAGTGGCTACTCTCTGTTACCTTTGTGTTTATATTTCATGATGCAGTCCCAAACATCTCAACCCACACACAATTATTGTACTCATTTCAGTTCTGCCAAAATCTCACCCACTCCAAACATGTCTACCACTTCCAATAACAACTCTCCACACACCCCACCAAAGACACAAAATCTCGTAACAATAATCAAGGAAGAAAATAGTTTACCAACCTACCCTACAAAGTTAAATCTGAAATCACATGTAGAAGTGTCATAGATGACAAAACCAAAATTTCCATTCTTAAATCAAGGATAGATATCAACAAGACACTCTCAAGTGATATAATCCAGTTCAACATTTTCAACTTGGCTCACTTTCACCCCTCTACTCATTGGCCACAATATACAGTACTGGCCCTCATGAAATAATGGAAAGAGCAGTAAAAATTGCATCCACTTTCAAAAGTGAAATCAGAGAAAGCCTCAAAAACTCAGACTGGGTTGCAGATGACAAAATCTTACTCGAGCACATAGTCTCACTGCTAGCCTATTTTCAACTACTTTCTCAATTACACCCAGACACACTCCAAAAAGCTAGCACAATTCCATTCACACCAGGCACCACACTAGGAGAATTTTCCAGGAAATTCTCCAATACAAAAAGAACAATTGCTCACATCCATAGTCAGTGTGTACCTATCACCCCCACCCACACAGTAGCTTAAGTAACACGATCATGTGTCACATGACGTCAAGACAGATGTCTCGCACTCGCTACTACTCACATCAGTGCTCTCCATCATGAACACCATTCTTTTGCACCTACTGCCAAAAACCAGGAAAAAGCCCAAACAGATGCTACTACAGTTCCTGTCTAGGATTGAAATAATTTCAGCATTGCTGCACTGCAGACTGGCACGCTAATTCTTGTGGGCAAGGAATTATGTATTTGCCTTGATGCATCTTATGGGAAGGGGAGCTATGCTTGTGGTGTCCCATCTCTGTATCTCGCAGTATCTAAATTGGTCTTAAATTCATGTATGGTTTTTACACACCGTATCATTTCATCCTATTTGTTCCATATATCCACCACTCTGTGGGGAAAGCTGTTCTTCTTCAGACCTCTTCTATAACTTTCCTCTTTGAGTTTCCTTCCATGTCCTCTTGTATTTCTCATATCCCAATTCAGTAAGTCTTCTCTATCAAGGACTTCCATTCCTCTCATGATTCTATAGATGGTCAACAAGTCTCCTCTTTCTCTTTGTTCCAGTCAGTAATTCTAGTTTTGACAGCCTCATTTTGTATGACAGTTCTGAGAGTGTGGAGGCCATCTTTGTAGTTGCTCTTTGGATTCTTTCAATTTTCCTCGTATTCTTTTTGGTATTGGGTGACCATAGTGTCACTGCATACTCCAGTCTTGGTCTTATTGGTGTGACTAGTATTTTCTTCACCATTTCTTCATTCAGGTAAGTAGATGCCACTTTTATTGATCTCAGCAATTTGTAGGTTTCTCAGACAATTTTGTTTCTCTCTTTATCATGGGACATGTCATTTGTGATGATTACTCCCAGGTCTTTTTCAAATCCCACTTTTTCCAAATTCTGTTATACTATATTTCTTAATGTTTAAGTCCACTTCCTACTTCTGACTCCATTCCCAAAGTTTGTTCAGATCTCTCTGCAGTGACTCAGTTTATTTCAGTGTTCACTTTTCTCAATAACTTTTTCACAAATTTTGCCGACAGTACTTGTAAGGGAAACTGGTTTGTAATTTGTTGGGTCTTCCTTGTTACCTCCTTTATATATTGGGACGATGTTGGCCTTTTTCCAGTCTTCTGGTATTTTTCTTTCTTTTAGCAAAAAACCTAATACATATTTTGCCTACCAATTCATCTTTACACTCCTTTAGTATCCAGTTTGCAATTCCATCTGGGCTGTGCAATTTCCTGACATCAAGGCATGTTATTTGATCCATTATTTCTGCTAGTGTTGCTATTATTTCCCCCATAGGGATGGAGGGGGGTTAGGAGAATTTCACTTCCCACCCTTCATCCCAGTGCCAGACTTTTTCTCTAGTGAAAACTAATTTGAAATGTTTAATTGTGACCTCAGCCATTTCTGTATCTCTCTGTGTATTCCATGTTCTCCTTACATAGTTTCTCTATTTCATGCTTTTTTTTCAATTTACCATTCACATGTCAGTAGAGTAGTTTTGCTTAAAAGTGGCAGTTTGCCGACAAGAGTAGTTTTGGTTGATCCTTACATTTTTCTGTTGTCTTTTTCATAATTTCTTTTTTCATCCCTGCATATTTAAACACATTCCTTTCATTGATATATATTTCCCACTTTCTAGGTTTTTTGTCGTTTTTCCTTCTTTTCCAAGCTTTATTCCTTTTTTACCTCTGCACCATCTGTTAAACCAGTTTTTATTATATTCCTTTTCCTGTTTTTGTCTTGTTACATATTTACCCCACTCATTATAGATTTCCATCACAATCTTCCATTTTCTTCCACACGTCATTTCATTGTGAAATTAATCCCAACTCACTTCTTGATAAAATTTCTTAAGTTTCACTAAGTCCATTTTACTATATACCAGTGTCTCTTTTGTGTATTTTTCATTTCTCTCCATATATATTTCCTTCTTTAGTTCAAGTTCAAGAAATATGTGGTCACTTCCCAATTGGTGTCTCATATTCATTTTATCCACAATTTCTGGTTCTGGCGTGAAGAATAAATCCAGTCTTGACAGTTCTTAATTATTTCTATATCTGGTGTTTTCTTTACCCATTGTGTCATTGTATATTCCATAATCATGTCAAGTAGTACATTTCCCCATAATTCCTCTCCACCTTTCACTGTCATCTCTTCTCAACAAATTTCTTTGCAGTTAAAATCTCCCATAAGTATCATGTTTTCTTCATCTTTCAATACCCCATTTAATGAAATCATTGTATCCTCTAACATTTTAGAGCAATCTCTCTCCAAGAACCCATTTTTGGGGGCACATAGGTCACCACATTCTCTTTTTCATTTCCTTATCTTCAAATTTTATTGTGACCATTTCCACACTGTTCCCTCCATTTATAACCTTTGTCACATTTAAATTTTTCTTAGCTAAGAGCATGACTCCTCCACCCTGTTTTTCCTATCTATTTCTAAGCCACTGACTATATAATCCATTTCCTACACTGTTAGGTGATAGTTGACCCCTTAATTTTGTCTCAACAATTCCCATTATATCTGGGTTTGCTTCTGACAAGTAATCATTATTTAATCCTGAAATTAAAGCATTTATAGTAGTATAAGCCACTTCTAATTTTCTGCACTCTACAGCTCTTTCTTTGTTCCTTTCATTTCCTTTTCTTGAAGATACCATTTTCTCAGTCTCATGTCTAACTTTTTTTTTTTTTACTTTGCTTCTTAATGTGTTCTCTCTTTCCTCAAGGATCCTATCTCTTTTTTCTATCCATTTATCTTTATAGTGCTCAATATTACCTAACTTATCTGTTCTTGGTAGTATCTCTTCCGCCGCTCTTAGTGACCTTGGTTTGATCTTTAGAGGTCGATTTCCTTTACATACCTTCCCATTTTATGCACTTCCTCTGTTTTCTATTCTAATTCTTGCTCTTTATCTTGTATTACTCTTAAAACATCTCATGCTAAGTCTTTCTCTTTGTCTCTCACAAATCTAACTGGGTTCTTTTTTTTCTTTTGAACCAAATACTACTATACACTTCTTTTTGTTTACTGTATCTCTCACCAAATTTTCCTTTTCTTTGATTACCTAAATGACTGTTTCCTTAGTGTTCTGCATTTGTTGTTGATCAATTTCTTTGAAAGATGCCTCATCTTTTTCATGATCTTTCCATTCTTGAATTGTAATATTTTTTCCTTGTCTATACTTTCTCAATTTTTTTTTGGTTATTGCCTTCATTTGTTCATTCACCTCCTTTATGGTCGTATTATTTGTGGTATCTTGGCTTTTCAATTCCTCATTTTCATGTTTTACCTTGGCCAGTTAATTTTTTTAGGGCATTCACTTCCTGAATTGTTTCAGCATTTTCTCCCTTTAATTCACTAATCTCTTTGTAATTAATACATCATGTTGATCCCTGACCCTTGAAATGAATTCTTTTAAAGCTCTTATTTCCCTCTCCAAGTCTAAATTTCTACTCGAGTCGCCTTTTTTGTAGTGAAAAACCAAAAATGGCCTTCATAGTTCTCTAATGATCTTATGCCTAATTGGGTCTCCATGCTCTTGTTTATGTTTCATTTCGCTGCTCCATCACCAGGGTCTCATCTGGCCTAATTTCATTTCCTTCCATTTTCTTTCAATTTTCACTATATTAGCTTACCTCAGGCATCCATGAGTACTCTCCCTTCTCATTCAACACAACCTAGGTATCATAATATTATAGTACTGATGAAAGGTCTTCATTTTTAATGTAGTCCCCAAAAGCACAAATTTTGACGTGTTGACAGGCTGTCGATTGACAAGTGTGTGCGCTTGTAGTGACCCATTGTTGTATCTTTCTGCATCCAGTTTTTTCTTAAAGTCATGTATAACTTTAGCACTCACTGTTTCCTCTTTCATTTTGTTCCAGATATCTATCACTTTGTGTGGAAAGCTATTCTTTTTCAGATCTCTTCTGTAACTGTCTTAAGTTTCTTCTTGTGTCCTCTTGTATTTCTTCTGTCCCATATAAGTCGGTCATCCCTATCAAGAATTTCCATCCCTTCTGTAAATTTTTATCAAATCAACCTCTTTCTCTTCATTGTTCTAGGGTTGGTAAGTTTAGCTTATCCAATCTTTGTTTGTATGTGGAATTGCAGTATTGGTGCCATCTTTGTCGTTGCTCTTTGAATTCTTTCCAATGCGCTAAAAGCTTAGAAACCCATTCATGCATCACATTTCAACCCTGTAGAATTTCTTGATGTGCAAGTGGACTTAAGTTACTATTTGCAACAATTTTTAGACATACCATCACAATGCCAAGTGAACCCCTTGGAGTAACAAACCTTATTCAGCACCATATACCCCTTTGGGAAATGCAAAACCACATTACATACCCACATACAGATTACCACACAGTAAATGCATGATTGTAGATAGCCTCATAACAGACATGATTGAGCAAGACATAATCAAACCTTCAATCTCTGAATGGAATTTCCCTATCTTTGTTGTTCCCATACCTGATGGTTCCTTCCACCCAGTTGTGGATTTCAAAGAATTAAACTATCCCAGAAAGATATCTCATTCCAGTATTACAAAACATCTTGCACTCCGTCGGTGAAAACAACATGGTTTTCACAACCTTGGACCTGATGTCAGGATAATTCCAGCTTCCCCTTGATACAGAGTCTAGACCTCTCACACCATTCAGCACAAACAATGGACACTTTCAATTCAAATGCCTTTCTGTGGGTCTTGTTTCAGCCCCCTCTGTTTTCACACATCTCGTGTACACAATACTTGCAGGCCGCCTAGGAGAGTTTTCATCTATCTTGATGACAATATCATTGTTTCCAAATATGTTTGTGAACACCTACACATGCTTAACACTGTTCTCTCACAACTAGCTAAGGCAAGACTCAAACTAGAGTTTAAGAAGTGTTCATTCTGTCAGAAAGAAATGTGCTTCCTAGGGCATGTCCTCAATTCTCAAGGAATTTTAACCTCGCAGGACAAAGTCAAGGCAGTCATTGATTTTCCATGCCCTGCTTTTGTTGACCACATTCATTCCTTGATCTATCAGATTTTTACAGATGGTATATCAAAGGTTACACTGGTATAGCAGCACCCTTAACTGCCTTACTTAAGAAAGACACTCCCTTTAACTGGACACCTAAACAAGCCTTAACAACAGCACCTGTCCTTGCTTTTCCAAACCACAAGCTTCCTTTCAGAATATACATAGACACTTGCTACACAGACATTGGTACAATCCTCATGCAATAACACAACACAGAACTCAGACCAATTGCCTATGCTAGCCGCACACTCAACAAACATGAACAAAATTACTCAGTAACGGAAATAGAAGCACTAGCTGTAATATATGCCCTTAAGCACTTCAAAGAGATTCTTGGTTATGAGATACATATCCACACAGACCACCAACCAACCTTACACCTCGTCAAAGGGAATAATCTCACAGGTAAATTAGCACCTTGGTTTCTCACCATACAAGAATTCATGCCAACATTCCATTTTATTCACAGAAAAGCAAATGTGGTGGTAGATGCCCTCAGTTGCCACATCGCTTTCATCAGTCAAGATCCCCCTCTTGTCGACCTTGTGCAACCGTTGCACAGTGCAAAAGCAGATCCCCTTTGGAAATGTGTTATATACTTCCTCACCTCTGATAATACAACAGACACAGATGATTTTTCTCCAAATATTGACAACTGCACCTTAATAGATGAAGTACTGTATCACCCCACAATACTGAAGAACAAACATGAACCCAACTGTTCAGTGCTTCAGCTTGTTCCTACAGAACTCATTCTTGAAGTTCTGAAACTCGAACACAATTCACCCATCGCTGCCCACACAGGAAAGGACAAATACTTGACACAAGCCAGAATGTAGTACTTCTGGCTAAACACGAGGAAAGATATTGATGCTTGCCATTCATGTGCTTCACACAAAGGTCATATTAGTGGTCATGTTCCCATCGTAACTTATCCTGCCCCATGCAAATCTTTTGACACAGTAGCTATTGACCTTAAGTTACCACTCACCCCCAGCAGAAACCAGTACCTCTTTATGTAGACCATTTCTCCCGATTCTGTATTTTTTCACCCTTACCAGACAAGACAGCACAACACATTGCACAAACATTTGTTGACGAACTTGTGTACCCCTACACTACATCCAAACACTCATTTCAGACAAATGAACAGAGTTCAACAATGAAATTCTCCCAAACATTTGTAAACACTTTAACATCACCAAATGCAACACAACTCCTTATCACCCTAGCTATAACAGTTTAGTTGACAGACAACTGCAAAATCTTAAATATTCTCCGACATCTTGCCTCTGACATACATTCTTCTTGGGATGAACATGTACCAATGATCCAAGCTTGCATTAATAGTGCCATTAACAAGTCAGTATCGGAGTCCCCACATTTTGTTCTCTTTGGCTCAGTCAAAAAACTCCCATATGATCTTATGTCAGACTTAACCCCCATTTACAATTTAAACAATTATGTCAAAGTAAAAGTACAAAATTTCAATACTCTTTAAGAGAATTCACAATACCCTTACTCTCTGCAGAGACAATATGGTACGGCTTTGTAATACAGGAGAGAGAGATTGCATAGTTGAAATTGGAGACCTTTTGTACACCCTCAACCACATTCCCACATCAAAACTTTCTCCTGAGTTCATGGGACCCTTTTGCATTATTGGCCTAGCACCAAACAAAGTCAAACCCCTTAGTTTGCATAATTTAACAGAGGCAGTCCTACACAAAGATAATATCAAAGTAGTACCTCAAGGCCTAGACCTTTGGCATATCCCATCCCCAACAACCACTCCATCACAAGATTCTCCCATCTCTCCACTAAATCCACCTACTCCTCTTCCTAGATACAGCTTATGCAAAAAAGCCACTATATAGGATCAAATCTTCTAGGTGAACGGAATTGTATCTACTTTTCTCATGTCATTAGATTTAAGTAAACATTATTAAATTATCTTCTATGAGCAAACCACTGAGGGATGTCACTGATAGCCAGACCAAATGCTGTTGGAAGAAGATATATTACACATCACAGGACGTCACAACTACACGTCACAGGACACCAAACTACGAGAAGATAGATATCAAGCATATGATGTCACATACATCGCAGCAGCAGTCAGAAACACCAAACTGGTGTTGAGTGTCAGGTCTAACCAGAACTAGACCAGAGGCCACTTAACTGGAATTAGGCCGACACCTGGTCCGTTTGAGATGCAACTGTTGAGAAGCGTATGTACACAGAAGGAATTATCATTATATTTTATTCACCATGTATGATTAAAATACACCATGTCCTTTTTATGTATCATAATAATAAATGTTTTTGTTTAATATTGAGTGTATCACTCAACCATGTAAATACCTACTTCTGTCACATTTTGAATATTACTGTACAACCAAAAATTTATGTCACAGCCTTCATGGTCATTTGCCTTGCTTCCTAGTGCAAACCTCAACTGGTTCTGGACAAGACAACTGGCTATGATTTACTAGAGTAAATCCATAGAACAAAGCAGCTTTTTACTTGCTTCGCTAGTCACATCAACTCCAAAGTGTGGATCAAACCTTCCACAGACCTTTAAACTTCAGAAATGTGTTTAGGGCCCTAAAACTATGTATAAAACAAATTTCAGCAAAATTGGAGAGATGAGTGTTAATTCTAATTTTTTGTTGATCTCGCAGAGAATGCCCCCATATCTGCTTTACCACAAAAATCTGATCCATGCAACCCCTACCTGTCCTAAACCCACACTGTTCCTTACCAATTACTCCTTCTGTTCCTCACTTTATCCTCTCAATCAAAACCCTCCCATAAGCCTTCCCAATTCCACTGAACAAACTGATACATCTGGAACTATACTCACACTTGTCCCCTTTTCCCTTGTAAAGTGGAACCATACAGGCACTACTCCAGTCCTCTAGCACTCTACCCTCTTGTAGACAAACATTTAAGAACCTCACCAGCCAGTCCACCATCATTGTACCTTACATTCCACCTGATACCCATCCAACTCGGGTGCCTTACCTGCTCTCATCATTTTAATAACTGCTTTCACCTCATCTTTTCTTATTTCTCCATTTTCCTCATTCATCACTGTCATTTTCTAAGTGCTTTCCACTGCAACTACATATCCCTCCCTATCCTCTTTCACATATAGCAACTCCCAAAAATACTCAGCCCATCTTCCTCTTACTCTCTCTTCCATTATCATCTCTCCATCTGCACCTTTAAACCTTTTCTTCTCTACTTGATTCGCCTCCTCTTCCTCTCTTAATTTCATTCCAAAACATCCTTTTATTACTTTCAAAATTTGCTGTCATACTCTTACCCCATTTCACATCTGCTCTCATCTTTGCCTCCTTTATCTTATACTTTACTTCTTTTCTTTGTACCTCTCATATGATTCTCTCATCCTATTTTGTAACCAATCTGTGAATGCTTGCATTTTCTCTTCTATAACCTTTGCTTCATCCCACCACTTGCTACCCTTCCTTCTATTTCCTCCTGTCCTTGTTCCTCACACTACCTTTGCACACCTTGTGATTCCCTCCTTGAACCATCCCCATTCCTCCTCCAGTCCTAGTTCTTCTCTATCCTTCACTTTTCAGCTTCCTGTTGTACTCCTTTTCTTTCTCATATACTCTAAGTACCTCCCTACCTTCTGTCCTTTTTCTCTTTCTCCCTCTACCACTCTAAACTTACCTTCCACCAAAAAATTATCTGGTATTCCTCCCCTCTCTCCCATTAGAACATGTACATCCAAAAATTCTCCTGCTCTTCTGGTTACCATTATATAGTCCATTAAAGCCCTATCTACCACCCTTCTATCCACCACCCACTCCCATGTGTACTTATGCTTGATGTTCTAAACACTGTATTTGCTATCATTAACTCTCTAGACACATCTCCATTATCTCTCCACTATGATTCTTTCCTGGAACTCCACACTTCCCAACCACTCCATCTATAGGTTCATTTCCTACCCTAGCATTAAGATCTCCCAATACCACTACATTGACATTTCTCCCTAAACCCTCTATGCACTTGTTTAAATCAATCCCCCCCAAAAATTCCTTTCCTCTACACTCTCCTCGCTACTAGGCCCATATGCACATACAAAAACCCACATTTCCCTTCCCAGTTTCACCTTAATCCATATTAACCTTGAAGAAACCTTCCACTCCACCACACACCCATCTCTTCACTAATATAGCCACCCCTTCTCTTCCTCATCCTCTCTTCACTCCTGAAACCCTCCCAACTACACTCCCAAACTCAGACTTGCCCCTCCCTTTCAACTTAGTTTCACTCGATGCCAACACATCCATCTTCTCACAAACATACTGCCTACCTTTTCCCTTCTACTCTCATCTGTACCACATCCATGCACATTAAAAGACACAAACCTTAGGGTTCTGGTTGGAAAAATCCTTCCAGACCCTCTTATGCCTTTGATTTATTTAGGAATGTCCCCTTTGAGGCTACAGAGAATAGGATGCCTAGTATTTACCTAGTTATATTATACAGGAAGGGGAGCTATGCTCATAGTCTTTGTATCTCTCAGTATTTAGTTTGTTCTTAAATTCTTGTATGGTTTTTGCACACACTATTGTTCTGCCCAGTTTGTTTCAGACACCCACCGCTCTTTTTTTTCAGATTTCTTCTATAACTATCCTTTTTGAGTTTTTTTTTTCATGTCCTCTTGTTTTTCTATTATCCCACTTTGATAAGTCTTCTCTGTCAAGGACATGCCTTTCATGATTCTGTAAATGGCCAGTAGATCTCTTTCTCTTCTTTGTTCCAGGGTTGGTAGTTCAAGTTTAGACAATCTTTGTTCATATGTCAATTTTGAAAGTGTTGGTGCTATCTTTGTAGTTCCTCTTTGGATTCTTTCTAATTTTTTTATATTCTCTTTTGTGCTGGGTGTTGCAGCATACTCCAATCTTGGTCTTATCAGTGTGACTAATATTTTGTCGCATTTTACCGCTCAAGTGGGGTTCGGTGAAAAAATAAAATGAACATTCAGAGAAGTGGTACAGGACAGCATTAAGAGTAGGGGTACAGCATAACGTAGGGACACTTGCAGTATAATAAAGTATAATCACTTCTCTATGAATAGAGATTTCCTCTATCACAGACAAAATGATGTGTGGCTTTGGTCCATAGGGAATCCCCATGTAGACCATAAAATATCAACTGCATGCTACTGAGCAGCTTTTAACCCCACAATAACATGCAGCCAATACCCCAGACACCTAAACCACACAAACATATACTCCACATCAAACAAAAAAGAAAAACCATCAAACTACAACAACAACCCCTATAAATCTCATGGAGAAAACCTTCCCACACCTGACATTAAGATAAAATCAACACAGTAGGCTTGGCCACAGATTCAAACTCCCTTAGATGTAACCACCACACAGAAGACACAGAAAACCTCATACTATTTATCTATGAAGGGCCTCTTCGCCCCTTATAAGGGAGGTAGCCAGCCAAGGCATGCACCCACTCCTACCCATTGCTTCCCTCTCATCTTAGCTCCTTGTGGATGAAGGGTCATGCTTGGGTCAGAAGCAATGCAACACAACACAGTACATCCACAGCAGGATCCATATGCATTCACAAAAACCCACATACAGCCAAGTCATAAATTTCCTTTCTAAGGAACACGTATCTGTAATAAGGTATATGGAAAATACCTTTAAGAAAATAATTAATGCACAACTAGCCATCACTTTTAATGATACATGCATTAGAGAAAACTCAAATACATCCCCCATCCCAGTTTTCACCTTCACCCACATTAACCTTGAGGATACTTCCGTCCACTCCACCAAGTACTTTTCTCATCGTAAACCAGCAGAGATACTCTTTCCCTCTCTCACCCCATCATCCCTCCTGACACTCTCCCCACCACATTCCCAAACACAAAATTGACCCTCCCTTTTATTTTAATGCTAATATATCCATTTTCCTTCTTCAAAACATACTAGCTATCTCTTACCATTTACAACCACACATATTTAATGACCCAAATTTTATGGTTCTGGTTGGAGTTCTCTCAGACCATGTCTTCACTTCTCATAGGATGAACATACAGAGAGCAGGATCCCTAATCCCATCACTCCATCCCACTTTGTTGCCTTTAACAACTTACATGGAAATCATGATGGCAAATATGATCTATAGTCATACAAGTGATAAGGGCAGTTTCAAGGGAACAGCTTAAGTGAGGGACAGTTGTCGTACAAAAGTAGCATCATTCCTCTGTGAGTAGAGGTTTTACTCCAATGTAGACAAATAATGTGTGATATATATTGTTGCCTCAAATTTCACAGTGGAAAACCTGCAACCCCACAGTGATTTGCAATAGTACCAGAACCCTCCTACAGGTTTCTTTCAGAAGAAACTTTGGACTCTTGTCTGTGTTATTGATGTGGGACTGTTTCTATATCATTTGCTGAAAGTAGTTGGAGAAGATGTAAGAAACTTAGTTGAAATTAACAAAGAGCGATCCCAAATCTAGTCCAGAGACTGAGTATCAGTCCCTCAGGTCTTCCCCATCTGATGGAGGTGAGGGACTTCACTGGATTTGAAAATGGACAGCTCTGTTGTCCATCTTGCAGGACCACCACAAACACTACCCATCATTGGTCCCAGAATATATTCCTAGAAATATGTATATATTTGTTTATATATTTATTTACTTGACACACAGGAAACCTAGTCGGAGAAAATAAACTTCGAATAAAGAAGAATCCTATATTTAGGCTATCAACTGTAGCCCTCTTCAGGAAAGTTTATTTTCTCTGACTGTGGGTTTCCTGTGTGTCATTTACAAATGTGCTACTACATTTCTGTTTAGCAATCTATTTACTTGTTTATTTATTCTCTCAATCTATTTCTCTAGGTGGAAGAAAAGTACCCACAGTTTCATGAAGAAGATTGGCGGTTTGAGCTGCGAGTGAGATACGTGTTGGCAGACCTCCATCGTCTATATGAAAAAGACAGGAATACTTTCTGCTACTTTTATGAACAGGTATTTTTCTCTCTTGTGATGGAAGCACAAGTACCAGATTACTTATCTTGACTACAGAAAACTAAAATTACCAGAAACCTAGCTGTTTTTTAAATTGTTCAATTTTTAATCTGTTAACCCATACAGTAAATTGCCACTTGGCTCCTTTTGATTATCATGGCATGCACTTCACAATGCATAAACTCTTAATAGCTGAAAAGATATAGCCTAAGCTAAAGCTATATCATGCAATCTCTCTCATATATATATATATATATATATATATATATATATATATATATATATATATGTATATGTATATATATGTATATGTATATATATGTATATATATATATATGTATATATATATATATGTATATATATATATATGTATATATATATATGTATATATATATATATGTATATATATATATGTATATATATATATATGTATATATATATATATGTATATATATATATATGTATATATATATATATGTATATATATATATGTATATATATATATATGTATATATATGTATAATTTGAAGTTTCTTGCAATTTTATTTATTATTATTATTTATTTATTTATTGTATTTATTTATTTATTTTTTCAGGTCAAAAATGATTATCTAGGTGATGACAGTAAAGCCGTTGAAGGTCTTGATCAGGATAATGTAATTCAACTGGCCTGCATCGAGATCAAAAGAATGTTTAGAGTAAGTTGCTGAAGTGAATTATGGTCATAAGCATTGCCATATCATTGTATTTGAATTATTTACATATTTGGCTTAAGATTTATGTTGGAATTAACATTCTTTCAGGATATGAACAGTAGTGCACTTGAGAAAAAGTCCAATTTAGAGTACCTGGAGAAGGATATTGGTTTGTCCAAATTCCTTCCAGCCTCCTTCTTGAATACGCTCAAACCCAAAACTCTCCGAAAGTCTTTACAGCAACATTTTAAAAAATATGGTCAACTTTCAGAGTTTGAATGTTATTTTAAGTTTCTAGAATTACTAGGAAAGGCAAAGAGATATGACCAAGAAGAGTTTTCGTGTGCTCTTGGGGTAAGTACAAATATTTTGTAAGCACACATGATAGTATTTATGTTTACTTTGAAAATATTTTTTCTTGATTGCTATTGTTATGTATTGGAAAAACATATTTCCCAATGTGGGCTCAAAGCCAGTAGTTCAGAAAATGTAATGAGAAATTATTGCATTAATGATAGCATCATGTAGTTGGAGAAGTTTAATCAAATTAATCAAATGATTATATGGTTATTTCTCAGTGTTATCATAGTAAACCTACATAGGAATTTGTGTTTTGTTATTTAGTCAGGGTGGTCCATTCCTGTTACGTTGGTGGTGGGTCCCACTGTGGGGATCTCCTACACAACAGAAAGTGCTTCAAAGGTAAGTGCCTTGGTATCCAGCAAAAGTCATAAATCATTTCATGCTGTGATATATGGTTTTGTTTATTTTCTAGTGGTTCTTTGTGAAAGAAATTGATATGAGAAAACATATCTTCTATTTATTCATTTATTTATCTTTTACTCATTTATTCCCATTTTGGTAATGAATGCTAAGAGGAGATTGCATGAAGGGGTGATTGTGCAGACAGCACTGCATGGGCAGGAACATGGAACATAAGAGAGGAAGAGTTTACCTCTTCACTCCGGGGCACATTGCACGTCTGGCAGCATTAGCTGCCCGACATGCGATGTTGCGTCATAGTAATCGCATTATAAAAAATAAAGTCAGTGCTCAATCGTTCGCTCTCTTTCACCCGTGAATTTTGATAACCATAGAAAATATGATGAAGCCAGTTTAGAGAGAATGGAGGTTACATAGGTACGACTACAATAAATATAATCAAGACGCCGACGTCGGCATCATCGCATACCCACTTGCACCTCATGACGCCTACGTAGGCGTCACCGTATGGAAGTGGTTAAATGTGTTTGAGATGAAATGACTGAGAAGTACAGTAGGGGTTACTAGGCTGGATAGAGTGAGAAATAAGGTGAAGAGGAGACCAGTGGTGGAAAAGGAGTCGGGAGAAAGGGTTGATGAAAGAGTATTGCGATGATTTGGACACATGGAAAGAATGAAGAAAGATTAGTAAAAGAGATATGGAAGGCAGAGGTGGTTGGAGTGAACATGAAGGGGTGACCAAGGATGAGATGGATGGATGGGGAAAGAGGGGAATGTTTGTTGAGGTAGGAAAGGAGAAGACAAAAGATAGGAGTGGAGAATGGTTGTGTATGAGTAGTGCTGTGATGCATGGAAGGGAGTGGGTGAGAGATAGGGGTGTGGGGGTGAGGGAGTATATGTGAATGATATTTTAACACAACCCCAAAGGGATTTCTCTCCGTCTTCTCTTTTTCTGTGTGAGGAGAAGGAGAGGGGGGTCGCCGATTAAATGAAGCGACCTTGCTGTAGATGTGCTGTGTCTTGCTACATTGCTTCTGACCCAAGACAGCAGGTGAGATGCAGGGATGACACATCATCTAGGAGGAGCCAGGAAAAGAGGGATGGGTGGGTGGGTGGTGAATGGAGTGGAGTATGTGGGGATGAAATGGATGGGAGTGAATTTATGCCTTTGACTTTGGTTACCTTCAGGAGGTTATCCAGGAGGAGCCAACACGTCCATCTTCTCACAAACATAC
Source organism: Oratosquilla oratoria (assembly GCF_046742065.1). NCBI lineage: Eukaryota > Metazoa > Arthropoda > Malacostraca > Stomatopoda > Squillidae > Oratosquilla > Oratosquilla oratoria. The sequence goes on along the minus strand of NC_134796.1, from coordinate 9,918,075 downwards.
TGCCTATCTCTTCCATTTTACTCTCATCTGTACCACAACCACACATATTAAAAGACCCAAACCATAGGGTTCTGGGTCTCTTTCTCTCTCTCTCTCTCCTCTCTCTCTCTCTCTCTCTCTCTCTCTCTCTCTCTCTCTCTCTCTCTCCTCTCTCTCTCTCTCTCTCTCTCCTCTCTCTCTCTCTCTCTCTCTCTCTCTCTCTCTCTCTCTCTCTCTCTCCTCTCTCTCTCTCTCTCTCTCTCTCTCTCTCTCTCTCTCTCTCTCTCCTCTCTCTCTCTCTCTCTCTCTCCTCTCTCTCTCTCTCCTCTCTCTCTCTCTCTCTCTCCTCTCTCTCTCTCTCCTCTCTCTCTCTCTCTCTCTCTCTCTCTCTCTCTCTCTCTCTCTCTCTCCTCTCTCTCTCTCTCTCTCTCTCTCTCTCTCTCTCTCTCTCTCTCTCTCTCTCTCTCTCTCTCTCTTTTTCTTCTTCTTCTTCTTCTCTCCCCCTATCCCTGTCCTGTTGTTGTTGCCTTGTACAACTCAAGTGGGAACACTTAACAACATTCTTTTTCCCCCACCACAGGGTTTGGTGTAAAAGGAAATTAATATTCATAGGGGTGCCCCATATAGACAATAACATATCAGCTGCATGCTACTGCACAGTTTTTATCCCCACAATAATATGCAGCCAATACCAGATGGGGAAGATTTGTTATTGAAATAGATTAAATTATTGAATAGATTTGTTAATTATTGTAAATCTCTTTCAGCCCCATCACATGGCAAGTTTTGAGCAAGTCCAGAGTGTGGAGACACTTACAACTGATTGTGATACTCATAGAAAAGCTCTAGTCCAACTTAAGGTGAGTTGATGTTGGTACATCCCATGCCTTTCTAAATCGTTATTTTTCAGATGAGGTTGCTGGCCTTCAATACTTTGTATTCCATCTAATACACCTCATTGAACCAAGAATGGGTACCTGCACATGGTGATCCTTTGAAATGGAACTAAGAGAGATTAGTCACCCTGCTTCCTGTCTTCAAAACCTGTCGGCACTCTTGCCTCCACCTTGAGTTGTAGCTGACACTCATTGCCTGAATATTACCTAAGATCTTCATAATTTTTATTGTATTTCCTCCACCTTTTTATATATTGATACCTGACAACTGGCAATTGCTGCCTTCCTATTGCTGTAAGCCAGTGACAGAGAAACGGCCCCACATTGATGTTTTTCTCTCTCTCTCTCTCTCTCTCTCTCTCTCTCTCTCTCTCTCTCTCTCTCTCTCTCCCTCCCTCCCTCCCTCCCTCCCTCCCTCCCTCCCCCCCTGAGATCTATGGTAGGGTTTTCAGTTATCAAACCTTCAGGCAACAGTTATTAGTATTACACCTCTGAAAACATCAAGATGGTGGAATTCATACTAAATGGATGAAAAAATTATTTGGCTCAAAGGGACATTCTCATCTGCTTTATAAAATACTTGGGATTAGGAGGGGAGTTTTCACATGATTAAACAGTTGGGATAAACCAACTTTAGCTGTCATGCCCTACCTTCTCTGGAAGAGCTGTGCTTTGCTGTATTACCTTTAATCTGAGTAGTTTGATGGGGGATAGGATGACTCTTCATCCACAAAGTGCTGAGATAGGAAGGGTACTTGAATTTATTTCAGCTGTTTATGCCCTTAAGTTAGTTAAGTTGATCATTATCTTTAGCCCCACAAAGGACTACAAAAAATTGTGCATGCTCTTGTTTGTCATGGATGAATTTTTATTCATTTAAAAATTAGTTGATACTGCTCTTGTTTCTGATTTATTATTGCAATTTCCTTAAAGAATTAAATCACATCAGAGCAAAAGAGTAATGGCAAGCTTGATTACCATTTGAAATGCTGTATTTACCCCCCCATACTGTTATGATATTGCACATGTGACCTATTTCAACAGATGATGATTATATTACAGGTGGCCGGTACAACAGAAGCCCTCACCGTCACTTGTCCTTCACTGTCCATTGCAGAAAGTTTAGCAGACCTTATTGATGGGTACTGCAGACTTGTCAACAATACACGCACATCCCTGTGGAACACAAAAGGTATTGTCATAGATTTGATAAAGGTGAATGAATATTTGATAATCCATTAATTTTCATATTTCCTCTGTGTCAGACGTACAGATCTATTCATGTCTGTATACCAGTGCTGTAATCAGTGATTGCTACCTGCAAGTGGTAATCATGAGAAGTTTATGCCAGGGATAAATCTCCCTGCCACTCTTCAAAACCTGTAGGAAAGAGGCCAAACGCAGAGTATGGGATCCAATATATTTGACGTTTCGCCCAGCAGGGCTTCTTCAGATATAACATGTTATTTCTGAAAAAGCCCTGCTGGGCGAAACGTCAAATATATTGGATCTCATACTCTGCGTTTGGCCTCTTTCCTACAGTGCTGTTGCAGTCGTTGGTGCTTTTGCTCATCTTCAAAACCTGTCAACACCATTGCAGCCCCAAGGAGCTGACAATTGTTCCCCAGACCACATCCAAGATAGCTCTCAACTTTGATTATATTTCCTCCAATTTCTTACACAAGGAGACCTGACAAATGGAAACTGCTCCTCTCTTACTCCTGGAAGTTGGTAACAGAAACAGCCTCACACTTGGACAACACAAACAACAGTCTAGCATCTTTTCCTGAAAAGATCTGTGGAGGGCCCAGGAACCATTGCCAGCTAATATGGGGCTGTTCGTTTCTGTGAAACTTTAGACAACAATTATTATTTTATGATTTATGTACATGGATGGGGTGATGTGGGAGGTAAATGCAAGGGTAAAGGGCAGGGGGAGATGGTTAAAGAAAATGGAGAAAAATGGGAGATAAGCCAGTTGTTTGCTGATGACACTGCACTTGTAGCAGGATCAGAGGAGAGATTAAGGAAGTTAATAACAGAGTTTGGGAAGGTGTGCAAGAGGAAGTTGAAGATAAATGAGCTTAAAAGTAAGGTGATGAGATGTACAAGGGGAGAGGATGGCAGCAGTTTGGAACTGAGTATTAAAAGAGAGAGGCTGGAGGAAGTGGATGGTTTTAGATACTTGGGGGCACATGTAGTGGGAAAGGGAGGAGTGGAGGTAGAGGTAGATTGTAGATTGAGAGAAACAAGTAAATGCCTTAGGGGATTAAAAAGTGTAATGAGAAATAAATATTTGGGAATGGATTCTAAGAGAAGAATGTATGAAGAGGTGAGTGTGTTGACAGCACTGTATGGGGCAGAAACATGGAACAAAGGAGAGGTAAAGTTTAAATTTGTTTGAGATGAGAACGGTTGTGTACGGATGATGCTGTGATGAATGGAAGGGGGTGGGTGGGGGATGGGGGTGGGTGAGGGAGTATGTGTGAATGATATTTTGCCACAGTCCAAAGGGATTTCTCCCTGTCTTCGCTTTTTCTGCATGAGGGGACAGAGACAGTAAGGTTGCTTACTAAGTGAAGTGGCCTTGCTGTACATATGCTCTGTCTTGCTACATTGCTTCTGACTCAGGGCAGTGGGCAAGATGCAGGGATGACCTGCCATCCAGGAGGATCCAAGAAAAGAGAGAGGTGGTAAATGGGAGTGGAGTATGTAGGGATGAAATGGGTGGGAGTGGATTTATGCCCTTTGACTTTGGCTATCTCACTTGAAAGGGAGGAAAAATCATTGCCATATAAATTATATATGAAGATGATGATAGAAGAGGTGTCAGACAGGTTATAATGAGTATAAATTGGGTGTGTGCCTTGCCTCAGCCATCCCCCATATATAAAAGAGGAAAAAGTCTATGTTATATTTATTATTATTAGTACACCTAGGTCTCTTAATCCAACACTCATCAACTGCCACATAAGCAGATGTTTGGGCCCAGGACATAAAACCAACTTGGGAATTGGCCCAGGACATAAAACACCACCAATTCCTAAAGTGGGTTTATGTCCAGGACCCAAACATCCACAGAAGTGGCAGTTGGCGAGTGTATATTTCTCAAATGGATGATGGTGAGAGGGGTATTACCATGTGAATTGGTGGGTATCAATTTTGGCATTGGGACTTGCTGTGGTGGTGCAGTGTTTATGCATTGCCTCAACCCAAGCAGTGTGGCAGGGGACGGAGTACCCTTCATCCATGAAGGAATGGACAAAAGATTGCATTCATGATGGGTGTAGGGTGTATGTATGCTTTAACTTCACCACTCCCTATGTAAGAGGGAAAGGGTTAAAATAAGGGGGATGGGACTTAGAATTATCTATTGATAACTAATATTAGGAAAAAGAACCTTTTGGTATATGTACATACAGTTATTCCATGTTTTGAACACGTTTATTTTTCTTTAGTGTTGTTGATACCTGTCATAGCTTGTAGATCTGACAGTTTTTGTCATGTTTAACATGCTTGCTACCTGATTAATCAGGTATTTCATGTTCATGGTACATTGCTAAGATTAGGCCATCAGTTGATTATGGGATAGTTTGGATTCAAAGTGGCTTATGTTATTCCAGATTTTAAGAACTACCTCTTGTTTCATCATATCCTCCTATTGTGTTTAAATGAAGTCATAACAGTAGTTTTCAGTGATAAAAAATCCCCCCCCCCAAGATTTTCCTTTTGTCCCGACATTTAAATTTTAGTATGTACCTTGTACTTAGAGATTTCACATGTAAATTATACTCTGCACTGTGCTCATGGGAAGTGATACATTTACTGTAAGAACACAAGTGCATTTTTCTTAGTACTGACTACACAGTGTTTTTGTGTACATTGATATGCTATCACACTCAGCCCATATAAAGACTTTACATTCTGCATTATACTTTGGTTCATGTATGTTTTACTCTAACATTACTCTTTACTGTGGCCTTGCATACACAAGTACACATGCAATGACAATCTCACCGCTATTACTAATTTGGGTACTAACGATTATTGCCTCTCATCTGTGGTGCCTCTGCCTCTTGTTGCTGTGGGTTGCTGTTGGCTGGTTTGGCTGACTGCCTCACGTTGCCTCTTTGCTCCTCCTTAGCTCATGTGTGGAAGTTGTTGCCGTGTGCGTGCCACAAGCAAGAAGGTTTGTGTCTTTGTGCCCTTAGACCTTTCCACATGGTTTGCATTATTCTGGGGCTGCAAATGGCTGCCTTTTCTGATTGTCTTGGTTCTGCATGTTCTCTTTGATTGCTTCTCATAAATATATACAGTGACATTTCTATCCCGAAGTTTTCTGGAACCAGTACCAGACTGCTCTAAGAATATTTGATCCTAGATTATAAGATTGAGAATTTACATCATCAAAAGAGATTCTCCTCTTTCTAATTTTTTCTAATACTTTGCTGAGTATACCTCTGTGTACTATTAAACAACTACAGTAAATAGTAATATGAAGATGCTTCATTGGATGTATGCTTTGAATTTTTTTTTAAATACACATCTGTCATAGTAAAATAATCCTTTGAAGTACAAATGTCAAATAGTCATTTAAGTGTACTAAAATACCACCAATGAAGGGCTGAAATGTCAGTGTATATCTTACCAGTTTCCTGCTGCTATAACCTTAGTTGTTCATCCTGATTTGTAGGCCTTGATAGCTGCCAGATTTTAAGTATAGGTATGACAGTAAAACTTGTTGAACTTGGTAAATGTATAGTATGAGTAGATGGGTTTGATCTACAGAATTTGGAAAAATGTAATTTTTGCAGGAAAATTAATTTTTCCCTGATACAAACCTGAGGTACTCCTTACCCAAGGATTACTTCACGAAGCCGAAGTTTCTACCGCTAACACTGTGTGTTGTTTGAAAAAACACCTCACTCCATGGGTCTGGGCAACCATTATCCTCGGTAAGGGGCCCTCCTGGGGCAAGGGGGCCCCCCCTTCCCCCACAAGCATAGGTCGCAAAGCACCATTGTCTGAGCCAGGTATGAAATTAATCACGAGGTTTGACAGGCCAGGTAGAAGGAACTATTAGAGGGGTGGCTGAGGAGGGCCATTAGAGGTAAGGAGTACCTCAGGTTTGTATCAGGGAAAAATTAATTTTCCTGAGAAAACTACATTTGTTCCGAAATATACAAACTCTTCGGTACTCCTTACCCAAGGAGACTCGGACTTAGGAGGGAAGGAAGTAGTTATCTAGCCTGGGAAACCTCCGTAAGGAAAAAACTTTTGCGCTAAGACCTACGTTGACCAGACCCTTATACATTTCCCTCAACTGTGAAGGGTACCTAGTTCTGTTCCCAGGAATGGAGACAGACAGGGTATACTCACTTTGTACCACTTGCAGGGCTTGAATTGATTCCCTTGGAATGCTTGAGAGCCCTCGGTGCGGTAAGGGAATGTAGGAGTATGAGAAGGACTTTGGATAGGGATCACGGTGGTTGCCGAACCAGAACCTAGATGAGGTCTCAGGGTTGGCTGTGTGCCATTGGTAAGGGGCATGTCATCTCAGGACTTCCTGGGCGGCCACTATGGGACCCAGAGAGAAGGTCCCTAAGGATTCCCACATGACTTCTTTGAGGTAAAAGGAAGTGAACATAGTCTGGGACTTCCATATACCTGCTTGAAGGACCTGGTTGACCGACAGGTTCTTTCGGAAGGCTAGGGAGGTCCCTATTGCCCTGAGGTCATGAGCTTTTGCTCTAGGGCAATCCGTGGGGCTCATGGTGTAGGCCCTGCGGATGACTTCCTTGATCCAGTAAGAAATGGAAGTCTTAGTGACGGGCTTGGGCTTAACCCTGGAAGAGACGAACAATCTTGGCAAGTCTGGTCTAAGATGCTTAGTCCTCCTGAGGTAGGTACGGATAGCACGTACCGGGCATAGTACCATTTCTGCATGTTCACCCCCTACAAAGTCGTATAAGGAAGGGATACTAAAGGACCAGAATCTGGGGTCGGCTTTGGCCGGATCCTGGTTTTTGGCAATGAATTGGGGCAGAAAAGTGAAGGAGACCTCTTGCCATCCTTTCGAGTGGGCGACCCTCTTGGAAGACGCAAGGGCCAAGAGAAAAACTGTCTTCAAGGTGAGGTCCTTCAAATGAGCATCTCGGAGGGGCTCGTAAGGGGGACCCCGCAGAGAGTTCAGGACTAATGCCACATCCCACGGAGGAGAAGTGATCTCCCTGGGGGGGCATGATTTTCTGAAATGTCTGAAGAGCATGGAAATCTCTGGGGACAGGGCCAGATCCATGTCCTTCAGAGAAAACACCTGATTAAGAGCTGCCCTATAGCCCTGCACTGCCGAGAGGGAGATCTTCTTGGACTTCCAGAGGAAGTGGAAGAAGGAGGCAATCTGAGGAATGGTGGCTTGATCTGGGATTATTGCCCGGGAGTGGCACCATTCTGCAAAGGCATTCCATTTCCCTTGATAAAGGGTAGCTGAGGAAGAGCGAATAGGGGAGGACATGTCTTCCGCCACTTCTTTGGGGAAACCCTTCTCTAGGAGGATCCGGACCATAGTCTGAACGCGTGAAGCGCCAGAGCTGACGGGTTCTTGTGCCAGGCCCCATTGACTGGTTGATGTAGAAGGTCGGATCTTCCCTGAAGGGCCAGGGGCTCCTCCACCGCTAGCTCGAGGGCGTCTGGAAACCATGGGGCTTCCGGCCACCAGGGAGCGATCAAAGTCATCCGAAGGTTGGATGCATTTCGTACTCTCTGGAGCACCTTCTGGAGCAAGGGAAACGGTGGGAAAGCGTAGGTGTCGAGGTTGTCCCAACTTTGCAGAAGAGCATTCTCTCCTGCTGCCAGCGGATCTGGGAGAGGGCTGAATTATACTGAGAGCTGGTGATTCCATCTGGTGGCAAAAAGGTCTACCAGAGGGGAGCCCCATTTGTTGATGAGGAAGGTCGCCACTTCCGGATGGAGGGACCACTCCATGCTGAGTACCTGATTCCTTCTGCTGAGGTGGTCCGCCCAGACATTCTTCTTCCCTGGGATGTAGCGAGCTCTGAGTGCCACTTGGAGATTCTCGGCTAAATGGAGGATGTCCATAGTGAGATGGCAGAGGTCCTGGGAGACTGTGCCACCCTGCTTGTTTAGGTAGGCTACTACCGAGGAATTGTCCGACATGATGCCCACAACTTTCCCCGAGATCTGATCCGAGAAGTGACGGAGAGCCAGTAGTACAGCTTTCAACTCTAGCCAGTTGATATGGACCGTCCGCTCGACTGTGGACCAGGAACCGCTGACGTGATCGTCGTTGAGGTGGGCCCCCCAGCCCTCCTTGGAGGCGTCGGAGAAGAGGAGGACTTCGGGGGGGAGATGGGCCGAGGGGCATCCCCCCGAGCAGGTTGCACGGGTCCTTCCACCAGAGAAGAGAGTCCTTGACTGCTCTGGTAAGGGTGATGTGTTGGCGGGTTTGACCCCTTAGCGGGGACCACTGGGACTTGAGGAGCCACTGTAGAGGTCGCATTCGTAGTCTGCTCCTGGGAATTAACCTCTCGACGGAGGCCATATGGCCCAGGAGGACTTGGCACTGTTTCGCCGTCAGGAACCCGGTCGATAGTGCTTGTACGACAAGAGAAGTGAGATTCCGGATTCTCTTCTCTGCTGGGGAGGCCTTCATGAGGGAGGAGTCCAGAACCATACCCAGGTACGTGACTCTCTGTCGTGGGATGAAATCCGACTTTGTCTGGTTGACTATAGAGCCCAATTTGCGGATGAAGGCTAGGACCGTTCCCAGGTGGTCGCGGCATAGCTGGGCGGACTGTGCCAGGATCAGCCAATCGTCCAGGTAACGGAGTAGGCGAATTCCTCTGGAGTGGGACCACGCTGAGACGAGTTTGAACACTCTGGTGAAGACTTGGGGTGCTGTGGAGAGGCCGAAGCATAGGCAGGTGAATTGAAAGGTGGTGCCCTTGTGGACGAAGCGGAGGAATTTTCTGGATGAGGGATGCACAGGTATTTGGAAATAGGCATCCTGGAGGTCCAGCGACACCATGAAGTCCCCTTCCCTGATAGACGCCCTTACAGCCTCAGGGGTGTCCATCCAGAACTTCGTCAGGGAAAGGAACTTGTTGAGAGGAGACAGATCGATGACTGGTCTCCACCCCCCTGTTGCCTTTGCTACGAGGAATAGCCTTGAGTAGAACCCCGGGTCCGGAGTCGAGACTTCCTCGAGAGCTCCTTTCTGGAGCAGAGCGGAGATTTCCTCTGCTAGGGCCCGCCCGCGATCCGAGTCCGGATGGTAGTTGCTGACTTGGATGGGATAGGGGGAGAGGCTGGGGAAGGTGTGAAAAGGAAGGCGATAACCTGCCTTGATGACCTGGATGGTCCAGTCCTCCGCCCCGGCAACCTCCCATTCTCTCCAGTAGAGAGAGAGGCAACCTCCTATCCTGTGCGGGAGGGCAGGCGAGTTCCTAGAATTTCCTGCGTTGGGGTCCGGAGCCTCTATGGTGTTTGCGCCCCTGTTCTCTATTGGGAAAGGGGCGGGGCTGTCCTGTCTGGGCTTTCGACTTCGAATGGGGGTGGGGCCTGTCTTCTCGCTTAGGAAAATGAAAAGGCTGCCTCTGCGTCTGAGAGGACCGAGGTGTCGATGGGGGGGTGGTTCTTGGCCTCGAGCTAGGGACGGCTGTTCTCTCGATGGCTCTGTTGTGCAGCAACTGGTGTGCGCTAGTGATTGCCGAGTCCACCATATCCGGGGTAATCGGCGTGTGGGTGAGAAGGGGGGCCTTCCTCAAAGGAGCAAAAATCTCCCTGAGGAGGGGGTCACTGGGGTCCCCAAGGATGGTGTCTCTCCTGTGGGACTCGAAGTTGGCCCAGGACGTTGAGAGACAGGAGGCCTGATGCTTCAGGGCTCTGCTCGCGCTTGCCAATAGAGTCTGGAGGTCGCATTCTTCCTGGGGTTGGAGTTCGGGTAAGAACTCCCTTGCCGAGGCAAGGAGGCGTTCTAGCCAGGAGTTCACTGCCAGAGACAGCGCCAGTGATTGAATGTGGTCGCTGACTTCCCTGCCGGAGAGGAGGACGCTTCTTCTGCGCAGCGATTCCACGTCCGCTTTAACCAGCTCTGGTAACCTCACTGGGATCGAGGCTTCTTTGAGGGTTGACCCCGATGGGGTGTAGAAGCGCTTCTGGTGTTCCACTGGAACCGAAAGCCAGCGCGCCTTCTCGGTTGTCCTTTTTGCGAGAGCGTCGGAGGCCTGGGCCATGGCTCTCGCTGTCTGCGTACTCCATGGAAGGTGGAGTGGAGGAGGCTGTGCTTTCTGAGAGTTGGCCGTCATAAAGATCTCAGACTCGAATGTGGCTTCCTCTTCTTTCGGGGGGCCCAGTCGATTCGCCCTCCGAACTCTCGCGAGGATGTCCGAGAAGGAAGGTTGGACCACCATCGGGGATTCCGACTGGGAAACGGGAGGGGAGAGGGAGCGTGTCCCCCCCCCCCCCTACGGCGCTGTGGACATCGTCGTCAGAGAGGAACCTCGCGCTTCCATCATCGTTACTGATGGGTTCAGGGGGGTTCTGATCAAGTGGAAGATGGTCGAGGGGGGCCCTTGGGGGCGGTGACTCCTGACGAGCTTCCGAGCGGTGTACGCACCGCGCTTGAGAAGCGCAGAAAAATTCCCGTTGTTCCTCCATCTGTTCCTTCAGCGTAGTGAAGAGTGAACAGAGAGTGGGGAGGAGGTCCGGGGAATGCCCGTTTGGCGAGTCCCGCCTGGGGGCGGATGGTCCGGGAGACACAAAGGGGAGACTGCCTTCTCTGGACGAGGAGGGGTCACCCGCGACTAACGCGCGCGTGGGTACACCTCGGGCCTCCTGCCCCCCGGGCATAGAAAGGGTTCCGTGGATGACCCGGCTCGTCTTACGATGGGAGGAAGGCGGACTGCGGGACTCCCGAGGAGGAGGAGAGGCCGAAGCGCTCATCGGGTCCTTTGTCCGTGGGGGGGGTGAGCTGCTGGGCCGCGTCGCGGGGGGGCCGCCTGCGGACGCATCGAGGAAAAAGCTCGTACTCAGGGGATAGTTCGCGGGGGCCAGAGGCGCATGCCCGTCGAAGCTAACCGCCTTGGGTGATGGAATAGGAGGTAATTTGGCTTGAGACTGACTCGAGGTAGCCGATGTACAACCTTTCCGTCTACTACGTTTTGGAGGAGGGGGAGAACTGCCCTTGTCCTCCGCCAGCGCAGCATGCCTTCTCTTTGTTTCGGGGGAGCGGGGAAGGGATCTTCCCTGCGCGCGTACTTCGTTCTTTGCCTGCACTTTCTTGTGAGCATGAAAATACGCGGTCCACTGCTTATCGTCCCAATGAGCGCACGTAGTACATGGGGATGAAGGGGAACACTCCATCTTCCTACAGTGGATACACCAAATGTGTGGATCTACGGGTGCTGGCGGGAGAGCAGCCCGGCAGAGAAAGTCGCCGTGGGCGAAGGCACACATCCTATTGCGAACAACAACACTATGACCAGATTCCATACTTACAGAGAAGCGTAGAATACTCGGTGGAGGTTAAGGAGAGGAATGGGTATAGGAAGAGGGTGCTCAAGTACTTCCAGGCGGCGGGATGGCGTCGATGCAGGACGCTCAAACACAAAGGAAGCCGTTGGAAGGTTGGAGATGGCCGAAGCAGGGTGCCCTAATGTCGTCACAATCTCAAGAGGCCGGGAATTGGGCCGATTGGGAAACGTGGAATACGCAAGGGCAAGCACCGCACTATAACTGGAGGGAATACCGTTCCCCGACCGCACTTCGAAATTGTTAGCTGGTAATGTGAGAGATGTTGACTCTATCCGTACCGCGAAGACAATGGTGCTTTGCGACCTATGCTTGTGGGGGAAGGGGGGGCCCCCTTGCCCCAGGAGGGCCCCTTACCGAGGATAATTGTTGCCCAGACCCATGGAGTGAGGTGTTTTTTCAAACAACACACAGTGTTAGCGGTAGAAACTTCGGCTTCGAGAAGTAATCCTTGGGTAAGGAGTACCGAAGAGTTTGTATTCTTCGGAACAATTAGTTTTTGGCCAAGTTTGAAACATAGATTGAAAGGTTTGATACTTTGATATTTGACCATTAAAGATACTCCTGTTGTATTTTGGCTGATAATGCCAAAAATATTATGATTTAGCCTGGATAAAATGTCTAGTTTTTACCCTGCTATCTTGTAATGTAAGTACAAACTTATATGCAGTTACTGAAAAAAGTTAGTGCATGGTAGTTTACAATGTTTTATTTAAATGAGCAGCTGTGGCCTTTGGTGGATGAGCATTTACTCTAAATATATGTTTTGATTGCTACTCATGATAGTTGAGCATGCCTGCCTAATTTAAACATTTACCGAATCTTTTTAAAGGAGAAATTGCATTAGTGTGAGATAGTCATGAGTTAGTTGGAATTTAAATGTGAAATGCAAACATCAAAACCTATTAATAATTATAATATAGGTGGATTTCCTTACATAGGTATATTATTACATTTACATTTTATAAGGTTCTTTAATAAAAGGATACCATATGTACTTGTGTAATAGCCAGTCTCATGCAAAAGTCTACACCTAGTTTTTCAGGGCTCTCCTTACCATAAGCATATTACATATATTGGTGACAAACCTAAAGAAATTCATCATCCCACTCCTACGAAGTTGAAGTGAGAACTCCCTGGTAGGGCAAACCCTGTCAGATGTGACAAGCCACTAGGATTTTTAGGCCAATGTTTAGATCATCTCCCCACCTGACCAGAGCTGTCAGGAATCAATGCAAGAAGCACACAGCGGGTCTTGGGAATCGAATTCACAACCACCTGCACATGAATTTGACTCGGTATCTATTGAGCTACCATGATATTTAACTATGTTGGATGGAGTAAGAAACAAGGAGGTGAGGAGGAGAGCTGGGGTGGAAAAGGAGATGGTAGGTAGGGCTGATGAAAGAATATTGTGATGGTTTAGACATATGGAAAGAATGAATGAAGAAAGACTAGTAAAAGAGGTATGGAAGGCAGATGTGGAGGGAGTGAACATGAGGGGGACAACTGAGTATGAGACGGATGGAGGAGATGAAAGGTGCTGTGAGCAAGAGAGGAATGTCAGTTGGATAGAGTAAAAAAAAAAGAGGTGAGGAGGAGAGAAGGGATGGAAAAGGAGATGGTAGATAGGGCTGATGAAAGGGAATTGAGATGGTTTGGACACATGGAAGGAATGAGTGAAGAAAGATTAGTAAAACAAGTGTGGAAGGCAGAGGTGGATGGAAAGAACTTTAGGGGACGACCGAGAATGAGATGGATGGGGTGAAAAGTGCTTTGAGCAAGAGGGGAATGTCTGCTGAGCAAGGAAGAGAGAAGGTAAGAGATAGGGGTAAGTGGATAATGGCTTTGTATAAATGATACTGTGATGCAAGGAAGGTAGGGGATGGGAGATGGAGAGGAGTAGGGAGTGGTTATGTGTGAATGATATTTTGATGCAGCCTGTCTTCTCTATTTTCCATTTGAGGGGACGGAGAGGGGGGGTTGCTGATTAAGTGAAGTGGCCTTGCTGTGGATGCACGGTTTTGCTTCATTGCTTCTGACCCAGGGCAGTGGGGAGGAAACCGGGATGACCCTTTATCCATGAGGAGTTAAGATGAGAGGGAGGAAAGGTTCGTGGGTAGCTTTTTGACTCGGCTACTGTAAGGGGAGAGGAAAAGTCCTTAATATATAGATAGATAGATATTCATCCACAACATGCTGAGGTGGAAGGGGTGCTAAATAGGTTTTATGTATGAAATCAGAGTGTGCCATACACCTTTGGCATATATATATGTATATATATATGTGTGTGTGTATATATATACATATATATATAATGAAAAATTAGGACTTTTACACAAGTATATATGGTACATTATGCAGGTTATTTAATAGTGTAACCATAGGTATGTTTTGAAAGACACTAGATTTAAACCCTTCATATTGTGGTAACCTATGCTCTTCACATTCATCTCTCTTGTGCAACAAAATAAGAGTACCGTAAAATCCACAAAGTCACAGTTGCACCTTCACCCATGCTTAAACTGCTTAGCAGACATTGTTTTTAGATTTTAGTTGCCTGTACTTTTTTCACTTATTTTTTCATTACTATCATTCTTTTAATCTTCTCCATGTTGTGATTTATTTAGAGTGTAGGCAGGATTTGTTGATATGCTTTAGCCATTTTTAAATATTTTTGGCTTTGTTATTTAGGTTTGGCAATTTTTTATGTGTCTTTCAGGTACAAGAAAACTGGCAAATATGTATGATAATTTATTTTACTTTTGTATACAATTTATTAACTGTATGGACATCTTGAAACTTGTTACTAAGTAATTTGATATTCCTCTAGATGGCTCAGTTCGAGGAAGTTCGAGCTCAAGACAAAGTAGTGAAACTGGAGACTCCAAAAGGGGAGGAGCCTCTGAAGATTATGCAGAAATTGTTGATGAAGAAGGAGATTATTCTACCCCTGCCAGTAAGTCATGGAGTATAAAAAGCAGCTAGGAAAATATGTACAAATAAACCTTTCACCATTGGTAGCCCTATTACTAATAATTGCATGTTTATCTTGCAGCCAAAGATTATGAATTAGACCGAAGTAGCATTGAATTAAATGAGATTATTGGTGAAGGACAGTTTGGAGATGTACACACAGGGCGATATCGTGCTCGAGATGGCACAAGTACTTTAGTAGCTATCAAGACCTGCAAAGTGGAGTCAGATGGTGCCATGGCAGAAAAGTTCCTTGAAGAAGCATGTAAGTACCCATGGAAGAGAAGCCAGTTGTTGTTTGCTGATGACACTGTATTTGTAGCAAGATCAGAGGAGGGATTAGGAAGTTAGTGACAGAGCTTGGGAAGGTGTGCAAAAGAAGAAAGTTGAAGATAAATGTGGGTAAAGTAAGGTGATGAGATGTACAAGGGGAGAGGATGGCAGCAAATTGGAAGTGAATATTAAAGGAGAAAGACTGGAGGAAGTGGATAGTTTTAGATATTTGGGGGCAAATGTGGCAGGAAAGGGAGGAGTGGAGGTGGAGGTAGAATGTAGATTGAGAGAAACAAGTAAATGCCTTGGAGGATTAAAAAGTGTAATGAGAAATAGATATTTGGGAATGGATGCTAAGAGGAGATTGTACGGGGGAGTGATTGTTCCAGCAGCACTGTATGGGACAGAAATATGGAACATAGAGAGGAGGAGTTTAATGTGTTTGAGTTGAAATGCCTGAGAATTATGGTAGGGGTTACTAGGCTAGATAGTGTGAGAAATGAGGAGATGAAGAGGAGAGTGGAGGAGGAAAGGGAGTTGGGAGATAGGGTTGATGAAGGAATATTGGGATGGTTTGGATGTATGGAAAGAATGAGTGCAGAAAGATTAGTAAAAGAAGTGTGGAAAGCAGAGGTGAGGGATTGAATATGAGGGGGCGACTAAGGACAAGATGGATGGATGGGGTAAAAGGGGCACTGGGAAAGAGGGGAATGCCTGTTGAGGAAGGAAGGGAGAAGACAGAAGATAGGGGTGAGTGGAGAATGGTTGTGTATGGAGGATGCTGTGATGCATGGAAGGGAGTGTGTGGGGGATGAGGGGTTAGGGAGTATGTGGGAATGATATTTTGCCACAGCCTGAAGGGATTTCTCCCTGTCTTCTCTTTTTTTGTATGAGGGACAGAGGGGTGAGGTTGATTAAATGAAGTGTCCTCGCTGTGTCTTGCTGCATTGCTTTTGACCCAGGGCAGTGGGCAAGATGCAGGGATAACCTGTCATCATGGAGGAGCCAAGAAAAGGGGGAGGGAGGGGTGGTGAATAGGAGTGGAGTATGTAGGGATGAAATGGGTGGGAGAGGAATTATGCCTCTAACTTTGGCTACCTCCTTTGTAAAGGGGGAAAAGCTATTGGTATATGCATGTATCATGATTTTTAGTTTATGACTTAGATAAGTATACTCTTCAATTTCTTCAAGATCCTCACCCTCAGTTGTGATTACTTTACTTTAGAACTTTCGAATTAGATATTAATTTCATTCTTGTTCATTTTAATATCTACTACTGAGACCAGTGACTTACCTACAGGGACCAATGATGTGCATTTGAATGTAGTGATCCTGCAAAATGAGCACATAAGCTGCCCATTTTCAAAACCTGACAACACCCTCATCTCTATCAGGATATGCAACCCTGAGGGGCTGACATTCTGTTCCCAGACTGAGCCAAATCTATAAGTTTATAATAAAGTAACATTTATTTCTCTTCACCTGTTGCAGATATCATGCAACAGTTTGACCACCCGAACATCATCAAGCTCATTGGCATTTGTTCAGAGTCTCCCATCTGGATAGTGATGGAGTTGGCAAGACATGGAGAGATGCGTGCATATTTACAAAACAACAAACATCGGCTAGAACTTTCAACTTTAATACTATATGCATATCAGCTGTCCACTGCATTGTCATACTTAGAAAGCAAAAAGTTTGTTCACAGGTAAGATTATGACAATGTTAAAAATATATATTAAGGCAGTTGAAGGTACTAGTGTTTTTGACAAGCAGAGGCAAAGTCTTCATCCTATTCCATGTCTTTTGAGTTTAGGATGGTGGGGGCCTAAATATTTTAGTGCTAAAAATGTGTTTAATAAAGTAGGTGTTAAGTATATCTTACAATAGTATAATGGCTACCTTTTCCACCCAGGGACATAGCAGCACGAAACGTTCTGGTATATTCACATGAAAATGTGAAATTGGCAGACTTTGGTTTGTCCCGTTGGGTAGAAGAACAGAGTTACTACAAAGCAAGTAAGGGAAAGCTGCCAATCAAGTGGATGGCACCAGAATCCATAAATTTCCGCAGATTCTCGACTGCTAGTGATGTGTGGATGTTTGGTAAGCAGTCTTAAATGTGATCTCAAATTGTACAAATTGTAATCACACTTTTTACATTATAATTCTTCAGTTGGTTTCGGGAATATTTGCCTAATTTATGATCCATGAAGGACAAGGCTGATTTATTATATTGTTCTCCTCCAGCTGTTTTATCCACCTATTTTTTATCATTTCCTCACAAATTTTGGCTACCATACTTGTAAGATAAACAGTCTGTAATTTGTTGGGTCTTGTTTTCTCTTACATATACTAGTACAATATCATCATTTTTCCAGTCGTCTGGTATTTTTCCTTCTTTGAGTGAGCAACTTGTTATAAATATTTTGTGTATTAGTTCTTTACAATCTTTTAATATCCAGTTTGCAATTCCATCTGGGCTGTGCAATTTCCTGACATCATGGTTCATTATTTGGTCCATTATTTCTTTTCATGTTACTATTATTTCCCTCATTGGGGGGAGGGGGGTCACATGTTGCCCTTCATCCCGATGTTGTACATTTTCTCTAGTGAAAACCAACTTGAAGTGTTTGCTCATGACTTCAGCTATTTCTTTGTCTTTTGTGTATTCCATATTCCCGTAGCGTAGTTTCACAATTTCTTGTTTTTTAGTTTACTGCTCACATATAGAATAATTTTGGCTGATCTTTACATTTTTCTATTATATCTTTTTCATAGTTTCTTTTTTTTCTCCCTGCATATTTTTACGTTTATTGATATATATTTGCCACTTTCTAGGTCTTTTTGTCTTTTTTCCATCTTTTCCAAGCTTATCTCTTCTATCACTTCACTGCACCTTCTGTTAAACCAGCACCTAATATACACCTTTAACTGTTTTTGTTTTGGTACATATTTATCCACTCCTTCATTATAGATTTCCATCAATCATCCATTTTTCTTCCACTTGTGTTTATTCATTGTAGAATTTTTCCTAACTCTCTTTATGAAAAAATTTCCTAATTTTCTCAGTGTTTTACTACATCAGTCTTCCTATTCTGTATTTCGCATTTCTCTCTTTATATAATTCCTCCTTTAGTTCTAATTCAAGTAATATGTGGTCACTCTTCCCAATTGGTGTCATGTATTCAATTTTATCCACAATTTCAGGTTTTGACGTAAATAATAAACCTAGTCTTGATGGTTCTTCATTATTTCTATATCTGGTATTTTCTTTTACCCATTGTGTCATTGTATGTTCTATAGTCGTGTCAAGTAATACATTTCCCCGTAGATCCTCTCCACCTTTCACTATCATCTCTTCCCAACAGATTTCTTTGCAGTTAAGTCCCCCAAAAAACACCACATTTCCTCCATCCTGTAGCATCTCATTTAATGAAAGCCTTTTATCACCTAACATTTTAGAATAATCTCTCTCCAAGACCCCATTTTTGGGGACACGTAAACCACCACAACTTGCTACTTTTCTTGTCACTATCTTCTCATATTGTGATCATTTCCACCCTGTTCTTTCCATTTGTAACTTTCGTCACATTTAAGTTTTTCTTAGCCAAGAACTTGACTCTTCCACCCTGTTTCTTCTGTATGTATCAAGGCTGTGCCATCTAGATAGGCAAGGAAGGCAGAGGCTAACCTGAATAAAGTAGATAAGCATCTACACTTTCAATCTGGGGTACAACATGCACCTTATCCAACAAAATTATGAAGGTTACTCTGATAATTATGCATAAAATACAAATTATTTTTATAAAAGTCACCAACTGCTTACCCTGAGTAATTATTGACATGTGCCTGGCATATATGTATATACATGATAGTAATGGAGATTGTTTTTACACAAATTTTCTTTCCAAACAGGGGTCTGTATGTGGGAGATCCTCATGCTGGGAGTCAAGCCATTCCAAGGTATCCGTAATAATGATGTCATCAAGCGTATAGAAAATGGAGAACGGTTAGCATTGCCCCCAGGATGCCCCCCACGCCTTTATTCTCTCATGTCTATGTGCTGGTCTTATGAACCTTCAAAGCGGCCATCATTTAAAGATATTAAAGAAACTCTAAGGTTTGTTATTACATAATAGTTTGTCATATCACAAATTTCATTGTCAGATACTTCACTTGATATCCTTTCAATTTGCCTGTCCTGTTTTCATTACTCTAAGTACTACTTGTATCTCCTTTGTAGTAGCCACATCAATCTCATTGTCCATCAGTCATTTTAGCATTTCCCACCTCAACATTCAAAACCTCCCTGTCCACATTCAGCATCTTCAAATACTCTACCCATCTCTCACAGCCTCCTCTTCTATTAATAACTGTTCATCTGCTCCTTTTATTCTATTTTCTGTATCTGACTCTGTTTCACTCGTACTTCCAAAATATCTTTTCATTCCTTCCACCTTTATCAAACACCTTCCCTACCATTCATCCACTCACTTGTTGGCCTCCACCACCTTGGACTTCAACTCCTTACTCTATCTTTCATATACTTCCTCATTTCTTCTTTGCAATCATTCCTTGTATACATATTTACATATACCAAGGGGTTTTACCCCGTACAAGGGAGGTAGCCAAAGTCAAAGGCATAAAACCACTCACCCATTTCATCCCCACATACTCCGCTCCCATTCACCACCCCTCCCTCTCTCTGTTCTTGGCTCCTCCAGGATGACTGGTCATCCCTGCATATCGCCCATTGTCCTGGGTCAGGAGCAATGTAGCAAACCACAGCACATCCACAGCAAGGCTTTTTCACTTAATTGGTGACCCCCCCCCCCTCTCTGCCCCCTCATGCAGAAAAAAAGAGTACAGGGAGAAAACCC
This sequence comes from Oratosquilla oratoria, assembly GCF_046742065.1. Classification (NCBI taxonomy): domain Eukaryota; kingdom Metazoa; phylum Arthropoda; class Malacostraca; order Stomatopoda; family Squillidae; genus Oratosquilla; species Oratosquilla oratoria. The sequence continues at coordinate 9,898,517 of NC_134796.1, read as the reverse complement.
TTCAGTCTGCATCAAAATATTTTCTCACATATCCCACCCATTCCCATCCATGCATCACATCATCCATACACAACTGTTCTCCATTCACCCCTATCTTTTGTCTTCTCCCATCCTTCCTCAACAGACATTCCCCTCTTTCCCAATGCCCCTTTTACCCCATCCATCTCATCCTTGGTCGCCCCCTCATGTCCACTCCACCTCTGCCTTCTACACCTCTTTTACCAATCTTCACTCATTCTTTCCATATGTCCAAATCATCCCAATACTCTTTCATCAACCCTATCTCCCAACTCCCTTTCCATCCCCACTTTCCTCCTCACCTCCTCATTTCTCACACTATCCAGCCTTATAATCCCTACCATACTTCAAATACATTTCATGTCAAACACATTTAAACTCTTTCTTCCTTTTTTATGTTCCATATTTCTGGACCATACAGTGCTGTCAGCACAATGAAGTGTTTAACCACTTAAGTATGATGAAGCCTATGTAGGCATCTTGAGGCGCAAGTGGGCACACAAGGATCCTGGCATTGGTGTCTCGATTATATTTTTTTGTAGTTGTACATAAGTTACCCCCAGATTCTGTGAACTGGTTTGATCACATTTTCTGTGTTTATTATTACTTTGTAAGAGAATGAGTAAATGCAAGTAGTGTGATGCAAATTACATATGTACTGAAGTGGTTAAAGAAGTATGGTGGATGTTATGAGGATGGAGAATTTAAGAAATTTGGAGGTGAGAGCTGGAAAGAACCTATTCTTTACCTATTCTCCAACTTCTTTCTATGATCCCCTAGATAGTAATGGTGGTTTTGGTGGTGAGGTTGGGGATGGGGAGAGAGAGAGAAAAGACTGCTACTACTATGTTTTTATGCTTTATAGATGACTGAATAGGTGTGGGATCTATTGAACCCCAACTATGTATTTCATTTCTACAAAAAGAGGGAAATGGGGATGGTGGATGGGAGTGGGTGCATGACTGGCTACCTCCCATGGTGTATAGACAGACAAAAAGTTGAGGTATATGTATACAAACAAATTCCTTGGCAAACTGGATGCAATTGTGTATTTCATTTTTGTGCCTCTCAATTTCAGTGAGATCCTTCATGAGGAGAGGTACCAACAGCAAGAAACCATGCGAAGAGAAAATCGGCGGGTGCAGGCCATGTCTTGGGGTATGTGATAGTTACAAATACTGTAGTCTACTACTTGAAAGAAAAAAAAAAATTGTATTCTATTGAAAATAATATGAAAATTATATAAAGTTTTCATGTTCTACACATTTCCCTCCCTATTTGGTCCGGAAAACTTTAATATACTTCAGCCATTTTGACTCAACTTTACTTGTTCTTTTTAATCTGTTGTCATTCATTCAAAAAAGTCATATGGCTAGATCTAACCATTTGCTTAGCTAGCTTTAAAACAGTTTATTTCTAATATAAGTGATTTTCAAGATGTATTATATCTATTTGCCTTTTTACTTAACTGTGGTTTAGGATATTGTATTATATTGTGATCAAACCACCCCCAAATATTTCCTAATTGCTTCCCAAAATTGCATATGTTTGATCTGTGCTTGTGCTGGTGCTCTGCTTGGTTGCCCACTGACCATCAGGTTCCTCAGGATCAGATGAGCCTCCCCCCAAGCCTGCGCGTGTTCCTGTGCTGAGTGAGCGGTGCTTTGCGTCCACCCCTCCCCCTGGCGGACTAGGAGGTTCAACATCGGGCATGTACGCCACGTCGCAGGTCAGTAGTGGCGTGACCACCTACATCGTGGCTCAGAACCCTGAGGTGCTCAGCAAGCTCATGAAGGAAAACCGGGGAGCCAGTGCCCCCGGATCTTACACGGCCCCTGCCTCTGCTCTGAACACCCTCCCTGTTGATTTTGTTTCCCCAAAATCCCCTCCCATGTCCACACCACACTCTCCTCATTCCACTCTCTCCAACCCACATTCCCCACTACATTCTCCTGTACCAGCCTCCCCAAAACGAAGGGGAGGACGAGGCACATTGGACCGAGGAGCTTCTGGTGGGCGGGGGCACCATTATGATGGCACTGGTTCGGGTGGCTCTGGTTCCTCGTCACCGGTACCATTCTCACCACCATCTACTCTAGTCAAGGTTTGGTGTTGCTTATCTTACATTGGCACTCTTGCCACCAAAAGCCACTCCTCCTGCTGCTACTGCTGCACGAGGCACCGATCAGGACCTGCATGAGTCCGCTTGAGGCATCAACACTTGGAGCCAGGGGGATGCTATTGCTGCTTGGTTGTAGTTTGGGAAGTGCAGATGGTTTGGGTAAAGCAAGTAGATTGGACGATGCATATGATTTGAGTAGTATAGTGTCTTGTGGAAAAGCATTGCCTCCTCCTGTCACCCATGTGTTGAGTGCCGCAGTGACAACATTAATGTAGTCGCATGAGCACCCTTTCGTAAGTAAGTCTTTATTTTTTGTTTGTTTATTGAACTTTTGTTGGAATGTTTTTTACATGACTTGAAATGTTAGAAGCACGATATGTGATGGAGAACCACCTGGGATGTCCTCCTTTCCATCCCTCCCTTGCTTTATAGTTTTAACTAAATAATCTACATCCTCCACAAAAAAGAAAAAAAAAAAAAGCAGCATGGGATTTTTTGTTTTGAATATTTCGTGATGCCAGTACTTTTTATATAGCTAAGAGAAATGGTTGTTTTATTATGATCCTAAACCTTACATGGACCAATGATAAATACCTGTCAACAGTGATCCTGTAAGATGGATATCATAGAAAATTATCTCCCTAACACTGTCCTAAACTCCTATCACCACTTGCACCTCCACCTGGTGGTGCAGCCCTTGGCATATGGTCTCTGGATTGGGCTGAAGAAATATCTATCTTTTAACTATCTACATAGTCCCTCCTTCTCATCCTCCTTTTTCTCTTCTTTAACCCCCCCCCCCCTCATCCCTCACCCCCAAGAGACATCTATGGGAGGGTCCACGGACCATTGCTCGCTACAGTGTGGCTATTGGTTTACAGTCAGTGAAACTTGAGGCAATGAATAATATCATTAATCTTTATATTCCAGGACATGCTTTGTATATATATATGTATATGTGTGTCCTTTGATTAGTTTGACTTGTACAGCTTATTTGATAAACATTTTTTTAGTTTGTTATATTAAATCCCTAGTGTTAGATATTCTTGACAGATATAATGTCCACATCATAATAGATTAAGTAGTTAAAGTCTGTACAGGAATTTTCATTTATGTAAAAGCTACAATCACCCTTTTGCACAGGCTTTTAGTTGTGTAGTGTTGTCACTTATTCCTTTGTTACATACATTCTCATTGGGAGTGACTTCTGTATAAAACTGACTTAGCTAAACTATTAAATGAGATACTGGTTTATAAGTGCATAGACCAATGAAAGCTGTGGAATTTACACAACATATTTCTGGGAAGAAGACATTGACTAATGTTCCTGTTTATGTTCAGCGTCAAGGTGGTCCACAACTCCATGAGTCAGGTGAATGGCTGGGTGGAGGAGGTGGAAGTATGGCAGTTTCAAGCGGACAAAATACCTCCAGTAGCCTAAGCACTGCAAGTGTAGGTGCAGACATGGCTGAACTACATCAGAAACTTCGGCAACAAAAAAAACAAACTGAAGAAGATAATCGCTGGTTAGCTAATGAAGAGAATAATATGGTATGTCAGCTTAAGTATTATTTAGATTAGGGAACTAGGGACTACGTGTTTATCTTTCTCTAGCCGAGGGTCAGGAAAAAATATTTTGTGATGGTCAACATTATCAGTGTAGCGCTGTTAGACGGGGTTCATGGGGATAAGCAAAACCTGATGTACAATACTTGTTATACATTTGTACAAGGACCCTGTGGTCGTGGCATGGTCAATATGCAGTAATGATGGTGGTTGTAATAGTAATGGGTGTTGGTGGTGCCAGTGATGGATGTGGTAATGGCAAAAGTGATGGGTATGGTGGTGGCAGTATTGATGAGTGTGGTGGGTTGTGGTGGCAGTAGCGATGGGTGCAGTGGGTGGCAATAGGTGTTGTGGTGTCAGTAGTGGTGGGGTTAGTGTATGATGGTGGCAGTAGTGATGGATGTAGTGTGTGGCAGTGGTGGAAGTGATGGGTATAGTGGGTAATAATGGTGTGGTAGGTGGTGGCAGTAGTGATTAGTGGGGTGTATACTACCACAAATACACCCGTCCCTATCACCACACCCAACTCGACCACCACTACCAAATCCATTGCTACCACCACACCCATCATGCTGATCACAACTACCACCACCACCAACCACACCCATCACTTTCACCACCACCCAGCTCTCGAGGCTTCTGAAATAGTAAAGGAAGCCATACATCAAAATCTGGATAGTTTATTGTGTGACAATACCTATGTTTCTCTTGATGGCCAAACATTAATGACATCTGTTCCATAATTGATCTTCCTTGACCAGCTACCCAAATACTAAACCCTGTCCTAAATCATACTCACAGCGCAAGCGCATGTCATTCGTCACAAGTGCATCAGATCGTAGCGATTCAGACAGTGATTCCCCTGTGGCCCATCCGCCCTCTTCCCCATCTCCAGCACGCTCTGAAGACCTACGCCAAGAGCCACCACGGTCAGCCACACCTCTATCAAATGGGTCTGGTGCCAATGAGGATCACAATAAAATTGTCATTAAGGTTGGTGGCCACCAAACAATATATCTAGGCCACCTAGAATTCTTCTCCTTAATTCCCACCCCCCTCTCTCTTTCTCTGTCTGTCTGTGTCTCTCTCTATCCTCTCTCATAATTCAAGCTGTGGCTTCCAGCTTGCATTCTTACATATAATAAAGTATACCATTTTGTGTAACAGAAAAAAAAATATATATATATACAATATATGGTTCAACAGCATGTAATAGTGGTGATAGTGCATGTATCACACTTGACTATAGGTGTTGATTTTTGCACCCACAGCAAGTAGAACCAAATCCTACTGCAGACCTGGACCGAAGCAATGACCCAGTATATCACAAGACTACCTGTGTTGTGCGAGCAGTTATGACTCTCAGTCAAGGTGTGCAGGCTGGTCAGTCTGACCTATACCTTGAACATGTGAGGATTGTAGGACTTGAACTTCGAACTCTATTATCCAGTGTAGATCTGCTTATGCCACAATTCCCTGCAGAATCACACAGAAAGGTGAGTTAATTTTACATTCAGAATAATTTCTAGAAATATCTAACACTTGAAATTTCACTACTTTATATATAATTTTTTTTCTTCTTTTTTACCAGATTGAAATGGCTCACAAAGTCTTATCAAAGGACATGTCTGATCTTGTTGATGCCATGAAATTAGCCCAAAAGTATTCTACAACTACCTTGGACAATGAGTATCGCAAGTAAGTGCCACTATTTATTCCACCGTCATTCCTCTATATATCAAATATTGATTCAATTAACTTGTTTATATAAATGATCCTTTTGTCCTTCTGTTCTAGACAAATGTTGGCAGCCGCTCATGTTCTCGCAATGGACTCCAAGAACCTTCTAGACGTGATTGACGGTGTGAGGCTCTGCCATGGCATTCTTTCCATGGCACTTACACCTTCCACACATTCCAGCCAGTAGCCACCATGTCATGCCCACCACCATGACCTCATGCTTTTGTAGCAACCAATATTCCATGGTTGCCCAAAAATACCTGCCTCACTTGGGCAGGATGCTCCCTAGTAGGAGCACGAGGGGCACAAGTATGTGTGCATGTGTGTATGTGGGTAGGATGGGTGGTGGTGCAAGACAGACGAGGCCGACACAAGTGTTAGTGGCCAAAGTAGTGCACTGAATGACTCCTTCCCTATTGTATGCTTGTGTTTACAGCTTCATGATGCAGATGCTGCTCTTTTTGCAGTTTCCTTCTTCAGCTGCAAATACTTACTCACAGCCACTCACCCTGACATTGAGGACACTAGTGTAATATAATGAATTTGCCTGTGCTGGCAAGAGTTGAGCACAGAACTGTATGTGTATGTACCATAGGTGCTCCTTGGTGTATATATTAATATAGATCAATGAGTGTAATTATTTAATTTGACGGGCCTCACAAATAAACTAAGAATCTATTAACTGAGTTTCAAAACCTATAAAAGAAAGAAGAATTGTTGGATAAAGCATCTGTAAGACTATACTTAAACTTTGGGAGATCCTATTGTTCAAAGTACAAAGAAACACTGAAGTTGGAAATTTTCTAAGGATTAACATAGTTGGCAGCAGGAATGACCAAGTATAACCCAGCTCTAGAAGTTATCAGTTGAGAACAAAGAGTTGCAAGGAGACTATGGAGTCTTACAAAAATAAACACTGATTTTACTCATATCTGGTCTGCACAGCTTGTATGCTACTTCCAAACAATCAGCCTTATGTCCTACATCCATAATTGTTTTTGCATTGCTTCTAAACCAATCTTATTTGACCCTAAAGTGGATCTGGTTCATAAAATGCTCCATCATCATGAGCTGCTTAAGATAGTCTGTAGTTTCTATGCCCTCTGAACATAACCTCACCACTCCCTCCTTGAAATACCCCCATTCCTCTTCCACTCCTACCCCTACTCAATCCTTCACCATCTCCCACACTTCTCTCTGTTTCTTTCCCTTCTCATTTAAATAGTTTAATCTTAAGTATCTCCCTACTGTATGTCATATGTGTGCAAATAAAATGCACATATAAGCGTACAGGAGAGCGTTAGATGCTCTCTGTATGGGAGACTGGTACAGACTGACATGGGGCCAATGTCTCCCTATGCCTAGTACACATGTATAAAGGCCTTGTGGCCATGACAAAGAGTCCTTGTACTGGAAAGTGTCTGGTGGTTGGGGCACACTACAACACTACAGTGCCTTACTTGTATCCAATGCTACACACACCTCACCCCCACCCCCACCCCTGCACTCACTTGACCATGGCGAGAGGTATGCTTACCTGCAAGCCGGGGTGGAATTGGGGGGATCCGTGCATGAGGACTGCAGGTTCTCCACTGAGGGATGGGACATGACAGGGTGGCATCTCCGAGGCCGGTGGTCGCTCCCGTGGATGGTGGAGGCAGCAATGCTTTGGTCGGACAGCACCAATCCTCATCGGCGGAAAGAGCATTTCGGAGCTTTCAATATGGAGTGATGGAGTTGAGTAGGGTGCAGCAGTCTGACAGGAGCCAAGAGGTCACACAGGTAAGTGGGTGGCCGTAGGCAAGGGTTATCCGTGCCATGATCCGTAGTCTCCAGAGCGTCCCGTTATTGTTGTTGTTGTCGTTCCCTAGACTGTCTGTCCGAGCAGTCCCGTCTCCCCAAGGAATGCCATAGCCGAAACTGGGTTTTCCCACAAATCCTTTATAGAGCATATGTTGTGTTGTTTGCATGCATGATTGTGTATAATGCAGTCTTCCATTATGTGTTGTATGGTATGGGGTGAAGTGTTACATCCTGGGCAGCTGTTCACAATGCGGTCATCCAGCCTCTTCTGGTAGCTTAGAAGTGCTGGGTGGTGACCGCACCGCAGTCTGGCCAAGTGGACTCTGTCCTTTCGTGGGAGAGAGGATTCAGAAGGGTGGATATCAGGGGGTCTGGCATGCAGCAGTGTGTTGTCTTTCAGTGTGTTAATGGAGCGGTGAGTGATATGAATATGAATATGTTTCCGGAGGCTGGTATTTGGTGGTTGTGGAGGAAGAGAAGAGAGTATCTGTGCGTGATAAAGGTCTTTGGGTGTTGTTTTAATGTTTCTTGGTGTGTGTGGGTGTTCTGCTATGTAGTGTAGCGGTGTAATGTGTTTGTGGTGGCTGCGGCAAGTGTTTGTGTGCCTCTCATGTCGAGGTGGTCCTTGACTTTGAGGACTTTTGTTTCATGGTGTAAATGGTCTGTAGGTGTTGTATTTGTGCAGCCTGTAATTGTTTTTAGGGCTTTGTTTTGTATGATTTGAAGGGTGTTGTGGTGTGTCTCACTGAGATTAGGAGCCCATGCAGGACTCGCATAATTCAACACTGAGCGTATGCATTGTTTGTATATTGTTATATTAGTTTCTTTGTTTTGTCCAAATGTTGTTCCAGTGATTGACTTAAGTGCGTTAAGTCTGGGTGTGCATTTGTTTTTTATGTTTGTGATGTGTTGTTTGAAAGACATGGATGTATCGTATGTTACACCAAGAATTTTCGGTGTGTTTGTGTGTGGTATTAGAGTGTTGTTGATGTAGAGATGAGGTGTGTATTTGCGTTCCATTGGTGTCGGTGGCAGGTGACAGGTCATCACCACAAAGCACCGGCATTGCCGGTGGTGGCACACCTGACGTGAGAGGGATGAGTGGACGATGGTCTGTCATCCATGAGAAATGAGGCCATCTAAACGGGTATGGCTTGCATTTGGATGCAGCCCAGGTGGCAGCATCTCCAGTGATAGTGGCGTGTTGGGTTTCGGCGTCCATCGGAAACCGTGGATCACACTGGATGAGGTGGAAGTGCCCGGTATTTCAGTCCTGCACGCATACTGCATCGGGGGCGGATTCGAAGGGGGTCAGCGCACAAGACCGGCAGGTCCTCCACCAAGTGGAGAGGGTGGCCCTGTGCTGTAGAGACACGACGCATCTGTCTGCAGTACCACTGGCAGGGCAGGATCAAAGGACGCCAGCACAGGCAGGGGTGACAATACCTTGCTGCACCATTAAGTCAAGGTCTTCCTTTGCTTGAACCTGGAATGTAAACAGTATTGGCCTGGGCGTGCAGCGGGGGGGCATCGTGTCGGCCTGCAGGTGGGTTCTCACGAAGGGAGGAGAACCAATGTCCTTTCCTAGGGGGATGGTGCAGGTTGTCCTTGGAGACCAGCATGTCATTAAATTCCTGTAGGAAGTAGTCGCAAGCAGTGGCCGGTGAGCTGTCAATGGGCAATGTCAGCTCAGCACACCTGTTTGCATATGTCATCGCCAGGACAGGCTCCGGGAATTCGGGTGGGCATATGGCCAAGCTGAAGAGGAGGAGGGGGGTTCAGACCTCCTCGTAAATCCATATGGTGGCGTTGCGGTACTGCCTCTGATATCGAGGTGGTCCAGAAGCGTCCCATTGCGGGGGGCATGAGATATGTTGGCCACGTCACCTGCACCGAGAGTGGCAGCTGTAGGGTTCTTGATGTCTCCGACATGCCTAGGCGCTGAGGGCCTATCTCCGTGATGTCCGCACCTGTGTAAAGCAGCACGGCATGGGCACTGACAGGTGGTGGAGGGTGATGGGCCAGAAGGCACCAGGATGGCAGGTGCCAGCCTTCCTGGGAGAAGGCGCAGGGTGTGTGCGTCTGAAGGGTAACCCTTCGCATGGCAACACGGCGCATGTGTGCAGGTCCTACTGGGCATCTGAGACTGTCACCGTCAATGCCTCGTGTGGGCGGCGGTGGATTGCTACCTCCTGTGGTGACGTAATTGCAATGAGGGAGTAGAGGCGGTGTGCCAGTCCCTAAGTTGGGTGGGTGTGGCCTGTGCGAGACAGCTGGGCTCTGCCTGGGTGGTATTTGCGGCGAGCAGGATGAAGGCCTTGTTTGCGCGGCCTGCAAAAGTGGCCTGGGCCCCATGCAGGGTGACATTCGCAACTGGTAGGGCGAAGCAGTGGGATGAAGGCCTCTTTGCACCACTACATGCACGAAGACACATCACTCACACAATTTTTCATGGCCTGGCCCATGCATGGACACTGTGATCGGTACTGCACTCAAGGTCCAACACGTTCACTGTCACCTATTGGTCTAGTCCCATCAGTGCTCCGTTCACGTACGCACCACCGATTCACGTATCGTCCCATGTTTCACTGTTGCGCATTGCAGGCAATTGCAAACATCCTACTCAATGTGCCATGTATGTCATTTGTGTGCAACTGAAATGCTGGGGGATGATGTTTGAATCTTTACTGACATGAGCATACAGGAGTGAGAGCATTGGATGCTCTCTGTTTGGGAGACTGGTACAGACTGACGTGGGAGCAACATCATTCTCCTTACGGAGAAGGAAGACGATGCCATGCCTAGTACACATGTATGAATAAAGGCCTTGTGGCTGTAACAAAGAGTCCTTGTACTGGAAAGTATCTGGTGGTTGGGGCACGCTACAACACTACGGTGCCCTGCTTGTATCCATTGCCAGAGCACCCTAAGACACTAAACACACCTACCTTCCACCCTTTTCCCCTTTCTCCATTCTCAACTTACCTTCCACTAAAAAGTTATCTGATATTCCTCCACTCTCCCCACTAAGAACATGGACATCCAGAACTCTTCCAACTCTTCTTCTGGATACCACTACATAGTCTATTAATGCCTTATTAACCACCCTCTCCCATGTGTACTTATGCTCAACTTTTTTCTTAAACACTGTGTTAGTTATCAACTTTCTAAACACATCGCCGTTAACTCCCCACTGTGATTTATACCTGGCGCTCCAAACTTTCCAACCACTCCATCTATTGGTTCACCCCCGACTCTAGCATTGAGATCTCCCAATACCACTATATTGATTTTCCTCAAAAACTCTCTAAGCAATAATTCAAATCTATCCAAAAAGCCTTACTTTCCTCTACATTCTCACTACCAGACCCATATGTGCTTACCAAGACCCTCACTTTCCTCTACATTCTTCTCACTACCAGGCCCATATGCACTTACAAAAACCCACATCTCCCCAGTATCACTTTCATCCACATTAACCTTGAAGAAACCTCCTTCCACTCCACCACATGCTTACCTATCTCCTTACCAGTAGAGCCACCCATTCCCTCCCTTGCCTTCTCCTCAATCCTAACACCCTCCCCACTACACTTTCAAACACAAAATCACCCCTCCCTTTCAACTTAGTTTCACTCAATGCCAACATATTCATCTTCTCACAAACATACTACCTACCCCTTTCCTTTTACTTTCATCTGTACCACACATACATTAAAATATCCAAACCAGGGTTCTGGCTGGATACTCCTAGACCCTTTTATGCCTCAACTTCTTGTAGTTATGTACCACTAAGGTTTACAGACAGCATACCTAATTCCAACACTTCATCCTGTTTTAGCCGCCTTTTATGACCTGAGAGGGAAAATTCTGTGGCAACATTCTTTCTTCCCCTTACCACAGGGGACAGTACAACAAAGAACCATCATTTCTCTAGGAGTAGAGATTTCCTCTAACATAAACAATATTATGTGTGACTCTGGTCCATAGGGGCACCCATACAGTCTCTAAAGTATTAGCTGCATGCTAAGCAAATTATGCTGCATAATAACATGCAGTCAATACTCCACATGGGGTGTATATACATACATGATAAAATCCCACTGTCAGAGAAAGTAAACGGACAAAGTATGGAATTAACTGTATAGTTCGACCACTATCTGTGGTCCTCTTCAGCAGAATGGTCGAAATATACAGTTAATTCTATACTTCGTCCGTATACTTTCTCCAACAGTGGGATTTTATCATCTTACCTATGTGTCATGACATAGTCCCCCTCTGATATACATACATGTGTGTGTGTGTATATATATATATAATACATACATACATATACCAAGGCTTTTTCCCCCTTAAAAAGGGAGGTAGCCAAAAAAGAAAAGGCATAAAATCATTCCCACCCATTCCATCCCTGAATACACTCCACACCCCTCCACGCTCCCTCTTTTCTTAGCACCTCCAGGATTACGGGTCATCCCTGCACCTTGTCCACTGCCCTGGGTCAGAAGCAGTGTTGCAAGACACAGCACATCCACAGCAAGGCCGCTTCATTAAATCGGCGACCCCCCCCATGCATAAAAGGAGAAGACGGGGAGAAATCCCTTTGGGCTGCATCAAATTTTGCTCACACATACTACCTCACCCCCCATTCCCCCGTCCATTACACCTCATGCATCACATCATCCATATACAACCATTCTCCATTCACCCGTCTTCTGTCCTCTCCCGTCCTTCCTCAACAGACATTCCCCTCTTCCCCAAAGCCCCCTTTACCCCATCCATCCACCTCATCCTAGGACGTCCCCTCATGTTCACTCCCTCCACATCTGCCTTCCATACCTCTTTTACTAGTCTTTCTTCACTCATTCTTTCCATGTGTCCAAACCATCCTAATACTCTTTCATCAACCCTATCTCCCAACTCCCTTTCCACCCCCGTTCTATATATATATATATATAATATATATATATATATATATAATATACATATGTATGTATTTAATGAAGCGGTCTTGCTGTGGATGTGCTGTGTCTTGCGACACTGCTTCTGACCCAGGGCAGTGAACAAGGTGCAGGGATGACCCGTCATCCAGGAGGTGCTAAGATGAGAGGGAAGAAGGAGGGTGGAGGGGTGTGGAGTGTATTTAGGGATGGAATGGGTGGGAATGATTTTATGCCTTTTCCTTTTTGGCTACCTCCCTTGTAAGGGGGAAAAAGCCTTGGTATATGTATATATAATATATATATATAGTGCATTTCTGATTATCTGGCTATCATGGGAGTTTTCTATTGCTGCTAAATCAAATATACTGTTGTTTCAGGTCACATTCTTTAAAAATGCATAAAACCACCCAAAACCCATTTAATTTCCTATCTAAACTTCACAAATAACAAATACAATAACAAACTATGGTTGTACAAGATAAAGTGTTAATCAACAAATGAACCTACCTTGGAACCTATCTTATTTTTCCAAACGAGCTTACAAACATTTTCTTTTTTCTCTTAGCATAGTCTAACAACAGATGAATACATTTTTAATGAAAAAGAAATCACTCACACACAACTTTTGTTTTACACATTTTCTGTTTTATAATTTTTTGCATTTTCTTTATTTTGGCCTAAGCACACTTATTCCAAGTCAGAAGAGTAAAGCAAGGGGCAGGATACTACCTCAACAGCTGATCTAGGGACATCATCATCTTCCATTGATTGTGGGGTGGTTGTTAGGCAATGGGCAGGAGTAGGAGGCAAGCTCTTCCTGTGTGCTGCATGCTCAAACAGCTTCCTGATATCTGTCTGCCTGCAGAATTTGTCTTTTTTTGGAAAGAAAGGTGTTCATCAAAACGCGTACAGCCATCACCTCAGAAGTACTGTAGTGATTACTGCCCTCCACAAAGGAAATAAACTTAGCTAGACCTTCGTTAGTCTCTTTCCATGTCACTCTCTCCTCCTCTTCATCAGATTCTTGCTCAGGTGGGGTGTTGTGGATATGGGTATGAAGACTGCTGACTATGGCCTCATCCATCATCTCTTCCACAACAGGCTTGTTAATGTCTGCTTGTAACCACTCATCAGTTTCCTCTGTCCCTACTTGGCTAATAGGATGTGATACAGGGGCATGCAGCTGTCTCAATTGTTCTGTTCAACATCCTGAAGCTGTAGCCATATCGAATCTTAAAAAAGCCTCTACATCATTGTTGTCTTCTTCCTGAATATCATTTCTGGCCAAAGCTTATGCCAACACCTCCAAATGGTAGACTGCTTCACTTTCTTCCAAGCATGCACAGGAGCAAATATAGTATCCTTGATGTTGAATTCCTTCTGAAACTGGGCCACATCAACATCAGTATTTACAAGCTTGTGAATAAAGTTGTCCCTGTAAAGTTCTGAATGATTCCCTGGTCCATCAGCTGAATAAGCAAAGGCACATTTGGAGGCAGGTTGGTAACGAAGATGTTATCTGAAACAAGTTCGTGTGCAGGAGGATAAGCCCTGCAACTGATGAAAAGGACTTTGGAATCTTTACTCAACCCCTGCTGATGAAGATGCTCCTTCACTTCCACTATAAAGGCATAGAACAATCACCCCTTGAAAAGTTCTGTCATCATCCATACATTGCTGCTGGCATTATGGACTGGCAAATGATAGACATTTTTAAATGCCCTGGGTTTAAATTTGCCAATCATAAACAGGGTAAGCTTGTTTCCGGTCAGGTTAGTATATGGAAGAATAGTAATCTGGTCCTTGTTGTGTTTGAATCTGATGGCCTGTTTTGTCGGCATTATAATCCTGGTCCAGGTTCACATCATGCGCATATATGAGGCTTGAGAAAATTTCAGCATAATTTTCAGCTGCCTCATGATCCACTGAACAACATCCACCACTGATTTCCAGCTTACGGATGCTATGATGAGTCTTAAAGTTGTGCAGCTATCCAATTGAGAAATTACATTCAGTTTCGATCTCCAAATCTGCTCATAGCTTCTTGGCCTTCTCAACAAGCATAGACCCGGTGACAGGTTTACCTTTAGAGCATTGAGCAGCAAACCCTATGTAGAGAGCCCAATCCAATTCATCAAGCTTAGGTCTCTTTAATGAATTCCTCTTGTCAGTTAGTGATGTAGGAGCTTCTGTGTTAGCAACAAAAGACAGGAGTTTATCTTTCCATTTCTTGAGATGATACAGCATCAACAAACTCGCATCAAATTCCACCATCAACTTGCTGCGACTCTCCCTTCTCCATCTGTTTTATGAGCTCAATCTTTTTCGGGATAATCAGAACAAAGAGCTTTCTCTTCTCTGTGGTCTCATTCTGAAGTGGGGTCATGGTGAGATACAGTAGCAAGCAGACACACAACAATGTAAACAGATAAAGAGGAGACTATTGCAGTGGATGCAACAGGTAATATGGCAGCAAAGCAGAAGGCTGTTCCCAGTAGTTTGGACCACTGCTGCTAGAGCATTGTCGCTCTACCCACATAGTTCAGCTGCCAAGAGCATGCGTGAAATTCAAATATCAGCATTGCCACATATTAATATTTAAATTTAACTTTATTAAAAGGGCTTGTCAAAAGATGCCATTATATCGGACACCAGATAATCAAAACTTCACCGTATATATATATTTATATACATATACATACACACAGATTTCTCGATTTATGCAGGGGATACATTCCTGAAGGTATCATGTAATGTAAAAATCACAAAGTGAACATGATTACTGAACTAAACTACAGTACATATCAAGTCTGGAGTATTGCATTAAGCTGACTTTAAGTTGAAGGATATGAGTTGTGGGATATCAAACAAATTTATAAAGAAGTTAAGTTTTACTATTGCTTACTTTATACAGAGACTTTACCTCACCTACTAAATCACCATTACATGTAGCAAAACACATTTGTTTTGTTACACTGGTAGCAAGCGGTGTTCCCTCACCAAATCCGAAGACACACCTGAATAAAATCGTTGTCCTCAGCTGCTCAAGCCACGCCTACCAGGTCGCCGACCAGCCACGCCTACCATTCTGAAGAACAGACCACTGTGAAGGAGACACTGCCTGTCTTCGACTTCTCATATCCTCAAAGTCCCCGGAATCAACCCACAGGATTCCACTCAGCTCTGCATCAAACTTCAATCAAATCACAGTCAAGTGCATCACCCAACGGCAGCATGCTTCTAAGCGAGCGACACATCTATACACCACCCCTCCACCAACTGCTCCTTTCAAGACAACTTTTGGACTGAAATCGTAGTCCTCAGCCACTCAAACTATGCCTACCAATCTGAAGAACAGACTACTGTCTGTGAAGGAGGCACTGCCTGTCTTCGACTTCTTATATCTTCGATCAAAACCCCTGAAATCAACCCACAGGATTCAGCTCCACATCAAACTTCAATCAAATTACAGCCCAGCGCATCACCCAACATCAGCACACTTCTGACCATGCAACATATCTATACACGACCCCTCCACCAACCGCTCCCTTCCAGACTACATTCTGACTTCTAAGAACATCTGCCCGTCGCCAAAGGCGTGACCTGCAGTTGTAACCATCTTAGAATTGGTGGTGAAATTGTAAGGCATTTGATTTTAAACCACCTGGTGGCAGTACACTACCAATCAAAGACAGCGATTTGCAGAGAGACTGCTGTCAGAGTAGGAGAAAACGTCTGTCAACTCAACGCATCACCATATCAAGATTCCAATCAGCTACACAAAACTCCCAGGTGATCGAACCACAAGACTCCATTCAGCTATGTGCACCTCCCAGATGATCAAACCACAAGACTCCATTTGGCTATGCCCACCCAAGTGATCGAACTTCAATCAAACCACAAAATTCCCATCAGCTCTGCACACTTCCCAGTAGAACTATTCCTGCCCCTTCAGCAAAACTGCCCACTCAGTAAGTAATACCACTGATCCCTCTACTCCTTCAGCATAAACCAGACTCCAATCAGCTATAGAGATCCAGCGCACAGACTTGAAGGCCAACTTGTTACCCAAACAACTTCAGTCAGGACACATTGGACACAGACCTATGAGACTCATCTAGAGGCATCTTCACATATACCATCCCCAACTAACATCACCTCAACACTCTACCTGCTACCCTCCACCCCCTTCATGACCAGAGAGACCTGGAACTTCGCAACGATTAAGCTCGGACCTGCATAACCTACCTGCTCCCCTCCACCCCCTTCATGACCAACACAGACCAGGAACTTTGCATTGGCTGAGCTCCTTGTTTGACCACCTATCAACACTTCCACATCATTCGGCTCTACCCATCTCAACCTACCAACTGCACCCACCATCTAGGCAGCACGATAAAATTGCAACTCAGCAAAAATCAAGACACCACCACAACTTCTTCCAAGCACTGTCAGTCACCTTCTGTCAGTGAACCTGGTCTACATGTTAAATCAATGTAGAATTTATAATAAGTACCCAGTTTCCCAAATCTTTACACCTATTTAAAAACACATTTAATAGTATGTCACAAACCAATAGGAGCATACAAATAGAAATAATGCTTTGAACAGATCCCACATACCAAGACAAAGTGATCACATGATTCATTACCAATTCTTCAAATCAACGTAGGTAAATAACATACAACAAATTCTCCAATCCACACAGATCTAAAATAAATAAAATAAAAATAGAATAAAAAAAAATAAAAAATATATATATCATAATAATAATAATAAAATAAAATAATAATTGTACATATCAACCAACGGATAATACAAGCAAACACATACTATGAATAACAGATATTGAATACCAAACAACATATAAAAATATCAAACCTCAGATATATAGAACTCAATAATTAAATAACAAAACATTTCCCAGTGCATTTTGACACAATGTACTTAAGAAACATTTTTTCAAACTCATTCTACATAAATATCAAAGACCATACACCTTTCAAATACAACCTATTGCATCTACCATCATGTACTTAAATATTTAACCCATATATAACAATTCAATATCACATTAACCTTAGACTAAATCAAGACTAAACCCAACAAAATGCTCACCTCAGCATGCCCCAACCACAGCTCCTGCCCCAAGGAAATCTCACAGGCAGTCACCCAAAGCCAACACATAAGACAAGCTAAAGAAAACATAATGACATATTCCACAATGAACAAAACTGACACACAGAACCATGCCATTATAATTCATTATTCCACCTACAGATGCAAAGACATCATGCGTTTTGATAGGCTACGAGGAACTCATGATCACTTACCAAAACTCTTTCCCACTATATATAAAACTTCACTTCTTTCTGACTGTGATGCCCCAGAATAATAAACAATTATAACAAACTAACTTCATCTATTGCCAACATAATATAACTACCTCCAATACACTTGTTCATACTCAACATACAAAATATTATCACCTTACCAACTCAACTCTGAAAAGATATAGCTCAGACAAACCCAAGATACAAAAATCACACAAATTTCAGGAAAGACACGTTCTCAGGACTTCTCATTCAAAGACCAATAATCATTTTATACCATAATCTAAACCCATACATGTAATATACACCTCCATTGCCTTTTTAAAACTCAAAGGTTAACTGTTTTGGTATAAACAACAAAACTCACAGATTTCCATAACCTATGTACAAGAGTGATAATAAGAACAGCAACATCATTTAGAGAAATAATAATTTCCCACAAAAATGTAGCCAATAGTCATTCACACACCTCAACGAAACAAATATTAGCAACATTTAACTCATAACATAATGGAACAAAATGGATAAACTAAGTCCAATCAACTTTTGCAACTTCTCACAAAAACAACCAAAAACATAAATCCCAAATTCCTACACTATAATCCTACCTGTAAACGGACATCTCCATGTCAATTTATATATATTTACCAAAATGAACTAAATCTTATAATTATATTTAGCCTTACACATACATATTCTCATTAAGAAACAACCGATATTTTCAGGATGTCATGTCTTCAGTAAAGCTATGCCTTTAGTGAAAGTGTACACATGAACAAACTACATATATCTAATAGAAAAGAGACCCCCAAACTAAAGTGGCATCAATCCTCATTGAACAGAGAAAAGAATATAATCAGTACAAGTGATAACAAAAATCATTCTCATTGGAAAGAGAATGTACATGCAAGTGAAAATATTTTTACATAGCTTTATTGAATATATCCAAGATATGATCAATGCAAACTCCCCCTTTTTACTTGTTCAAATCAATTTTACAAGTCAATATCTCCCATTAGCAACTTGACAAATTATCATATCTTAATTTCCTTCCTTGCAATTTTGTGTGCAAAACCCCACTGTCATGACCTTAACCCAAGGTACATGGATGTACCTTAAAAGGTTGGGGAGGCAATGTAACCATCACTAACCATCAACCACACATCGCTTGTTTGCGAAAACGTCGTCATAACTCAAAATATTGAATTTTTCAGGAGAGGCATTTTAAAGTTTCAAAACGCTCTCAATATTATAAAAAGCCCTCAAACACCATAGGTGGAACATTTTTTGGAGCATCAAATACGCCTCTAAAGTTTATAGAAGTTGAAACAATCATAATCTTTACTAAGTCTAAAATATTTGTTGGAACAAGTTGGAACATGTAAGGTTATGTCGTTGGGACATTTAGCACTCCCTAGCGGTCAATTTTTGAGCTACAGATATGACACTGTTACCAAAAAAATCCATGTTTGAAGATGAATATGTCTGTATAGATAACTCAAAAATTCAGTTTTTTGAGTTATGACGACGTTTTCGCAAACAAGCGACATATGATCCACACACATGCAACATGGTACTTTGTCTTTGGCAAGACCTTCAATGTTGCAGACTCAGATTTCCAAATCCAAACACCTGACTCATTAATGCAAAGATAACGGAACAGACCTGTAGCGTCACCACACAAGATGCCTAATGTCATCAGACAGACCCATTGAACCCTTTCTTGTACCTACCCCAATTACATTACCATAACTTTATATACACCATATCTAACCACACCCACCAACCATACAACTCCATATAAAAGAACTAACACCCATATCTATATTTGATGACTAGCATATCTCATATACGCCAACCCACAAAACCTACCCTTTACCCTTTTATTACCGACAGTTGTGCCGTCTGAGATAGGACTGCCTAGGTCACATACCTGGCAGGAGTACCGAGGTCAAGGCCCAGCTCAAGGAATGCCTAGGTCATGTACCTAGCACTAGGGCTGCCTAGGTCAAGAACCTAGTTACACATGATCTTCATACCTGAGAATAAATCCAAGAAAATCCAGCAGAGACTTTACCTCACCCGCTTAATCACCATTACATGTGGCAAAACACATTTGTTTTGTTACATGCAATGCACAAAGCCCTTTTGAAGGATCTAAGGAGTAGTCCTCACCTCTTCTCTGCCCATGACATTTGAACCACTTATGGGGCCAGCCATGTGACTGGCCCCTGTGAGGTCCCTCAAGGATGACTAACCACTGCCAGGATCTGCCACGTGACCAACACAAACCCCTTTTGAAGAAACTCAGGTGTGATATCCACCTCATACCTTCTATCTGAGTCAGCAGCCTGAGAATATTTTTGCATCCAACTTCCCTCACCTCACATCAATTAGGAGCATGGGTCATGACCTGCTGGCGAGTATAAAGGATGGACCACTGCTGAAGATGCAGATCTCCTCAGAGTATCATACATGAGCCTGGCTCACTACTCCTTACTTTCTCACATCCTTCTCCATCCCCGCAAGCAGATTGCCCAGGGACACGACTTGAAACAGTCACCTCCCTCACAGTCTCGTTCTTCTCCCCAACTGGTGCTCAATATTCATTGTTACATAAAACCAACTCTCCATCAGAGTTTGCCTTCAATCAGCCTAACATTCGGCTGCCCAACATGGGGAAAGACCAGCCTAACAAAGGAAATCATGTGCAATACCTACCTCAAAGCCTCTATGTGAGTCAGCAACCTGAGAACGTTTTTGTGTCTGACTTCCCTATGTAATACGTGACCTCACACCTATTAAGAGCATGGGTCATGACGTACCTGTGTATATAAAGGATGGACCAACACCAAAGATTCATATCGTCTTGGAGCATCATATGTGAGCCTCCCTTGCTGCTCCTGCTTTCTCACCTACTCCCTCTCCCTTGCTCCCTCACAAGCAGATTGCCTGGGGACATAACTTGAAACATAGTCGTCCTCTCTCACTGTCTCGTCACCCCCCCCCCCCCCACAACTGGTGCCCAACATTAATTGCTATATAAAACCAACTCTCCATCAGAGTTTGCCTTCAACCAGCCTAACATTTGGCTGCCAAATGTAGGACAGACTACCAGCCTAATGTATATATATACTGTATATATATATATATACACACACATATACAGGATGTTGGGGATAAATTTTGTCATTTTCTGATCTGTCATTTCAGAACCATTTGAAGGATTTAATAGCGGTTAAGTGCAACAGATAGCCGATTCTGTGTATTATTGGTGGGTGTGAGAACTATAAAGCATGGATGACTGGAAAGCACCGGAATATTGGAAGAGGGTGACTTGCATCCTGATGATTCATGCCAGATTAAAAGATTCAGAAATCTTAGCTGCAGCTCTGTACTCCTTGAATACAGTGAAGGCCGTGAGATGCGAGCTGGAGAATTGCAGGATCATAGCAAACATTCTGATTCTGTCCGCACAACAAAATTCATTGAGAAGCTGGAAAAAAAAAAGGGTGTGGTAAGATCCAGGCAAGGCAATGCAGACTTTGGCAAGAGAGATTGGCATTGGAGTGACAACTGTGAAGTAAGCGCTGAATGAGGATATTTGCTACTCATACAAGAGGTGCAAGGGCCAACTATTCACTGCAACAGCCTGAAAGAACCCCCTTATGAAAGCCAAGAACTCCTCAACAAGGTCAAACACCCAGTCGGGCTGGGGATGCTCTGGTTCTTCTCAGATGAGAAGAACTTCAGCCAGGACCAGTTGCACAATATGCAGAACAACAGGTGGCTAGCCTATAGTCTCCACAAAGTCCAGTGCTTCATGAAGACCAAGTTCCCTCAAACTGTGATGGTCATTGGGCAAGTTTCCAGCAAAGACCATGTCACGTTGCCCTACATCTTTGAAGCGAGACTCAGACTCACTTCAGATAACTATACAGAGTTGCTGTCCACTGTTGTCAAGAGCCAGGTGGAAAGGGTGGCCGTGGGAAGACCATACATGTGGCAGCAAGACTCAGCTCCATGTCACACCTCCAGGAAAACCTAGAAGTGGCTGTCTGAGGATTTCTATGACTTTACCAGTACCAACATCTGGGCCCCCAACTCACCTGATTGCAACCCCATAGACTATTATGTGTGGGGTGCAGTTGAAAAAGACACCAATTGTACCACCTGCAACACCAAGGACGAGCTGATTGCCAGGATCAAACTGGTGTTCAGGCATCTCTCGAAGGACACCGTGAAGGCCGTGTGCTGCAGGTTCAGGTCCCACCTGGAGGCCATGGTGGAGGCTCAGAGCGGCTTCTTTGAGTGAGCTGTATTTGGCAAAAGATCCTCTAAGAGATGCACTTTGAATTTTGAGAATACATCAATTCTTAGCCAAGATATGACATTTTTCTTTCTTTTCCAAAAAAAGTGTCAAATTTATCCTGAACACCCTGTATATATATATATATATATATATACACACACACACACACACATGGTGAGTTGGTGCCTAGTCCCCACATGTATATCACATTAGCTTTGTCCCTCAGTGTATGCCACACTGTGTGTGGGCCTTGTCCCTCAGTTTCCACACTTGGTCCCTCTGTATGCACCAAGTGGGCTCTTGTTACACCACACAGTACCAGCCCGCCAAGCGGCAGCATGCCCAAACTGGGTTGGCCCTGCCCTCACACCACCTGGGCTGGGCGCTCAAGTACTTAGAGTGGCCCAGCAAGCAAGCAAGGTCCCGTGGGCTGCAAGTGCCAGTCAGTCAGGCGATAACCAACAGCTCAACAAGACGTACACCATGAGTGCTGTACATCTTTGCCTGCAAGCAAGTTATTCCATGTTTCCTATTCCCCCTTTGTAGCAAGTAACCATTCAGCTCTGTCACAATCAAAGTTACAATAAAGAGACACGGAGCACAGCCCATGTTTGTGTTGAGCCTCATCCTCGGTACCACTGTTACCATATACATACATATACCAAGATCTTTTTTCCTCCTTACAAGTGAGGTAGCCAAAGTCAAAGGCCACTCCCACCCATTTCATCCCCATATACTCCACTCCCCTTCAACAACCCTCCCTCCCTCTTTTTTGGGCTCTTCCTGGATGATGGGTCATCCCTGCATCTCGCCCACTGCCCTGGGTCAGAAGCAATGTAGCAAGACACAGCACACCCACATCAAGGCCACTTCTTTAATCAGCAACCCCCCCCCCCCTCAAGTAGAAAAAGAGAAGACAGAAATCCCTTTGGACTGCATCAATATATCATTTACACATGCCCCCTCCCCCACCCACTCCCATTCATCACAGCATCATCCATACACAACCATTCTCCATTCACCCCTATCTTCTGTCTTCTCCCTTCCTTCCTCAACAGACATTCCTCTCTTTCCCAGTGCATCCATCTCATCCTTGGTCATAGCTCCCCTTCCTGTAAGACACTAGGTAAATACAATCTCCTCTAGTATCCATTCCCAAATATCTATTTCTCATTACACTTTTTAATCTCCCAAGGCATTTACTTGCTTCTCTCAATCTACATTCTACCTCCACCTCCTCTCCTCCCTTTCCCACCAAATTTGCCCCCAAGTATCTAAAGTTATCCACTTCTTCCAGTCTCTCTCCCTTAACTTCTTCAATAAGAGTCAAATATTCGTGTGCACATTAGCTGCCTGTTGTACGATGATGCATCACAATATGCTCATTATAAAATATAAAGTTACAGTAGTTATACTCACTCTCTTTCACCCAGAGTATTTGTAATCACTGAAAAGGTGATCAAGCCTGTTCACAGTATAAGAGGGTCACTCAGCTACAGCTGCAACTACAAAATAAATATAATCTGGAAGCCGATGCTGGCATCCTCATATACTCACACCTCATGACACCTATGTAAGCGTCATCGCATTCAAGGAGTTAATACTCACTTCCAATTTGCTGCCTTCCTTTTCCCTTGTACATCTCATCACTTTACTTTTACCCAGGACTGTGGAGTCAGAACACAAAACCTCCGACTCCGACTCCTCTATTTTTGGCACCACCGACTCCTCTTCATGTAATTAACTGATTATGGCCTACATATTTTATAAAGCCTATACAACACACATACACTCTAATCTTGAGTAGACTTATATCATTATATCAAAGAATAAAGATATATGTTATAGTGTGGCTTTCCTATGTTTGACCTCTTCATTAATACTTTATTACTGAAGTAGAGATTTTTTGAAAGGATATTGAAGAATATTCAGTAAAATAAAGATTCTATTATGTATCTCTTGATTTAACTACATACTGGTACTGCTATGCGATTATTGCGATGGACATTACTCTGGTTCTGGAACTGACCTTATTGATACGAGTACAATACAAGATACAGCTGAACATGTTTGAAACCTGAAACTTTTTTTTCAACTTCAAATATCCTTATTTCAATAATTCAATGTTAAAAAGTATAGAGGGGACAAAGAAGGGGAAAGGAGAGAAGAGATAGTATTATTGCATTAGTCTACAGTTGAAATCATAATTATCCTACTGTTTGGCAACACAGCAGTGGGAGAAACCACCAAATTAATGGAGTGATGGAAACGACGCATATGGAACTTGATAGGAATATTACAGCTCCCGTGATTGTGTGTCAACAGGTGTAAAATGGAGGTGTTTATCTAATTTATTCAAGTAATACTTTCTATGTTTATCGCTCTATGTATAAATTTGAAAGCCAGCATTGCACAAAGATGTTTTGGGAGTTTAGTGGAATGACCACGAAGATAAGACGATGAGATTTATTACATTTTATAATTTTTTTTTTTTTTTTTTTTTTTATATAATCTACTTATAGGGAGTGTGCACTGCATAACTCTACAGACTAAATGAAGGTATTATAAAGTGTAAATTTAACTGGAGTCGGAGTTGGTATATTTTTACCGACTCAGACTCGTGACACCGTAATTGCTTCTGACTCCAACTCCAGTGACCGTAATTGCTTCCGACTCCGACTCCATAGCCCTGCTTTTACCCACATCTATCTTCACCTTTTTTCTTTCACACACCTTCCCAAACTCTATCATTAACTTCCTTAATACCTCCTCTGATCCTGCTGCAAGCAGTGTTGTCATCAAACATTTGGTTTATCTCCCATTTTCTCCATATTATATATATATACATATATACAGGTAGTCGTCAACTTACGACCGAGTTCGTTTCCGACAAACAGGTCGTAAGTCGATCTGGACGCAAGTCGGTCTTTATATATACAGGTAGTCGTCGACTTACGACCGAGTTCGGTTCTGACAGACAGGTCATAAGTCGATCTGGACGCAAGTCGGACTTTATATATATACAGTATATATTACACCTTTAAATATTATTTTTGTTACTGTATACATGTATATTCTATATTATATTTAGCATACTGAAATAATCTTAGCATCTTTTAACTATGTTGTATAGTATTTTTTAAACCTTTTTTTTTTTTTATAATTTTATCTGATTTTCTTTGAGAAACGTAGCATACTGAATAAAATCCTATCATCTTTGACCTATGATATTTAATACTGTATTTTTTAATATTTTTTATTATTCTATCATCAGACTTTCTTTAGGAAACGTATGCATACTGAATAAAATCTTATCATCTTCGAGCTACGTTGTTTAATATTCATTATTCTTTTTATAATTGTCGTTAGGAAACGTAGCCTAGGCCTACGCATACTGAATAAAGTCCTGTCATCTTTGACCTACTAATACTTTTTTGTTGGTTAAATTAAAATCATTGTACTGTATAATTTACATCTTATTAATTGCAAAATACTAAATGCAAGGCAAAATTATGATTTTTTTTTATTTCAAAACACATTCTTTTCGTTTACGTACTGTACCAAAAATATTGTTATCGACAACAGACTAGGCTTAAACAAAGTTTACTGTTACATTTTATTAATTGCAAAACATAAAAATACATAATGCACGGCAAAATTAGGAAAAAAATATTTCAAAACATTCTTTATGTTTACGTACTGTACCGAAAATATTGCAAAATATAAAAATACAAAATGCTGTACTGAACATATTGTTATCGACAACAGACTAGGCATAAAAAAGTTTTACTGTTACATTTTATTAATTGCAAAACATATTAAAATATAAAATCCAAGGCAAAATTGAGATCCTCTCTTAGTCTTTTAAAATTATCGACACTGTAGAATGTGATAACTGAAGTTCACGTGCTATCACATTAACTTTCTTCCCTCCTTCATAATGTTTTATCACTCATTTTCGTGTCAAGATCAATAACCTTTCTTTGTTTCTTGGCAGGCTTGGAAATATCGAAAGATAATTTTCTTTTAGACATCTTCATGGGGGTTTGAAGCACAAAAAAATTAAAGATATAATTCTTGTAATGAATGAAGTCAGAAATACCACATGCTCCTGAATGAGAGGGAACCTGACGCTGCCGGTAACCTGCCAAAACTATCGTACTCGCGTCTCGCGGCGTGCAAAGTAATTGTACTGCACTGCCAGGCATAACATTGCAATTCTATTACTCTATTAAATGTTAAATATTATTGCACTATCTCGTGGTCGTAAAGTCGATCAGTTGTAAGTCGCTTAGGTCTTAAGTTGACGACTACCTGTATACAGTATATATTACCCTTTAAATATTTTTGTTACTGTATATATATATATATTGTATATTATAGTTAGCATATTGAAATAATCTTAGCATCTTTGAACTATGTTGTACAGTATTTTTTAACCTTTTTGTAGTTTTATCTGATTTTCTTTGGGAAACGTAGCCTAGGCCTAAGCATACTGAATAAAATCCTATCATCTATAACCTATGATATTTAATACTGTATTTTTTAACTTTAATATTATTTTACCATCAGACTTTCTTTAGGAAATGTAAGCATACTGAATAAAATCTTATTATCTTTGAGCTACGTTGTTTAATATTCATTAACTTTTTTTTATAATTTTTGTTAGGAAACGTAGCCAAGGCCTATGCATACTGAATAAAGTCCTGTCATCTTTTACCTACTAATACTTTTTGTTGGTTACATTAAAATCATTGTAAGGCAAAATTAGGAATTTTTTTTATTTCAAAACACATTCATTTCGTTTACGTACTGTACCGAAAATATTGTTATCGACAACAGACTAGGCATAAACAAAGTTTACTGTTACATTCTATTAATCGCAAAACATAAAAATACAAAATGCTGAACCGAACATATTGTTATCGATAACAGACTAGGCATAAGAAAGTTTTACTGTTACATTTCATTAATTGCAAAACATATAAAAATAAAAAATGCAAGGCAAAATTAAGAATCTTTTTATTTCAAAACACATTCTTTTCGCTTACGTACTGTACCGAACATATTGTTATCGACAACAAACTAGCCTAGGCATAAAAAAAGTTTTATTGTTACATTTTGTTAATTGCAAAACATATAGAAATACAAAATGCAATGCAAAATTAGGAAACATTTTACTGCAAAGAAAAAAATTGAAAGAATATTTAGCTGACGGTGTCGACAGCGTGCCAAAACTATCGTACTCGCGTCTCGCGGCGTGCGGAGTAATTGTTCTGTGCTGCCAGGCATAACATTGCAGTTCTATTACTCTATTAAATGTTAAATATTATTGCACTATCTCGTGGTCGTAAAGTTGATCAGTCGTATGTCGCATAGGTCGTAAGTCGACGACTACCTGTATATATAATTATAACAATAATAATTACACATAGATGGGAAACAAGAGAAAGGTATGTACTAAGATTAACTTGGCAGAATGGCTCACAATGTATGCCACATCTTGGATCCCTTGGAGCCCATGGACTAAAAGTGGAGTGCATAGGAGTTTGGTAGGTAACACTTAAGTACTCTTAGTAAAGTGCTCCATGGTAAGACTAAGTCTAACTCATGCCAAAATACTTACGGTAGTAGTTTCATAAGCACTGCCACTGGTTACTGAAGGGTATGGCAAAAACAAGTTATCCATCTTCTCTAATTTATAACAACAATCATCATACAAAATAACAATAATATATATATATATATATATGTGTGTATATACCAAAGGCCCTTTCCCCCTTATGAGTGGATGGCTGAGTCAAAGCATACATCCACATGAAAAAACAAAACCCCTTCAAACTACCTCCCAATTTGACATGTTGGGGTTGAAAGGTTGCCCTGTCCCCTGCCACAGTATTGGTTCACAATAAGAAAAAAAAAATAAATAAAAACTAAATAAATAAATAAAAAGCACAGCTCCTCCACAGCACTGACCTCACCTAAACCTCACTTTTTAAAATACAATTTGCAATCCAAGTTGATACATTCAGTATTCCCTTTACCTAACCTACAATGAATGACCACATATAACACTAACTCTACAAATACTGAAGCAGACTTAAACAATACAGTAACATCTAGTTACCCGTGCATATGACTTGGCAACTGGGAATGATTCAAGTAATTATCTTACCCAACCTTCAACCCTTCTATATTTAGTAAATGCATTAACTCAAATTATATAATTTGTCATTGTACATATTGAGTAAGAGCCTACTATATAAAATAACATTATGCAAGTTAAAATATATTCATAACAAGTCTTTCAGAAACACTCCTGAAACCTTTATCCTCTTGTTTGATCCGATGGACTATGACAAATCAGTGAAAAATACCATTCAACTTGTGTTCACGTGCAATGGGTCAACTTTATCACATGCTTACTCTTTCTTGGTTTTGACTGGGACATTCCAGTAATACATCACCTGCCCAACTAAGACTCCATTGGCAACAGTTGCAACCATATAAGTTATAATTATAACCATATCACCTGTCTCCTGAATAGAAGTAAATATTCTAGCTATAGACCCAAGGAACAAGAGAAGTACTGTTATTAGGGACAGCTGTCCTGTGCTACCACTGCAAAAGTTGGACCAGGCTTGAACCATCTGGAAGAGAAAGAGAGTGAGTGAGTGAGTGAGAAAGGGGATAGGGAGAGTGGGAGGGAGGAGAAAAAGAGAGAGATATGGGGGAGACAAAGAAGAGAGGAGAGGAGAGGAGAGGGGAGAGGAGAGAGAGAGGAGACAACAGAAGATGAGAGAAGACAGGGAGGGAGGGAGGGAGGGAGAGAGAGGGAGGGGAGGGGAGGGAGGGAGAGAGAGGGAGGGAGAGAGAGAGAGAGAGAGAGAGAGAGAATTGGGGAGATAGTTACATACATAAATGAACAGCAACAGACCTACAGGTCCTTAAAAGGCTGTTCCGGTACTTAATCTATTTTTTTTTTTTTCTTTAACTTATCTAAAAGTACATAATTCTAGTCTAGGGTTTGTAGCTAAGTAAATGTAAACATTTTTTAAATACCTCTACAGTGGAACAACCAATCACACTGGATGGTAGACTATTCTATATATCAACAACGCAACTGAAAAAAGAGTATTTTGCCATGCCTGTCTGAAATAGTTTTTTTCTACAAGCTTGCATCCATTATTCCTAGTTGCATTGGTGTCGATTTTGAAACATGTTTCCACATCCATGTTTCAATTCCTTTGACAATTTTGAAGACCAATTAGATTACCCCCTCATTCTCTGTTTTGAGAGACTAAACAAATTTAGTTCTCTTAAAATTTCTTCATACGGCTTGTTCCGCAACCTAGGGATGAGCTTGTTACTCTCTGCTGCACTCTTTCTGACTTCTGTATATCCTTCTTGTAATATGGAGACCAGCACTGTACACAGTATTCTACATTAGGTCTGATTAGGACATTGTAAAGATTAAGAATAATTTCTTCAGTTCTAAACTCAAAAGCTCTACCTATAAATCCAACTAATTTATTTATAGTTTTAATGACTTCTGAGCACTGTTTGCTTGGTTCAAGATCATCTGATATCACAACACAAGGTCTTTCTCTTGGTCTACATTTGCTACTTGTATACCACTCATCATGTAACTGTCCTGGACATTTCTATTACCAATATGAAGTTCTTTACATGATCTATATTGAAAAATATCTGGGAATTTTCTGCCTATTCACAAATTTGCACATATTTAGCGTCAATGTTCCTTATGTACGATTTAGTAATCTTCTGTGTTTGTAGGCATTATTTTACATAAAGAAGTACACTGCCACCTATTCTTTATGACCATTCATCATTGAATATCGAATACCCTTTTATACTATATTCCAGTAAGAAATCTATATTTTCAGTGTTTATCCAATATTCAGTATATATTTATACATAAATATATACCAAAGGCTTTATTCTCCCTTAGAGGACGTAGCCAAAAGACAAGGCATAGAAACCACTCCCACCCATTCCATCCCCTACATACTCCACTCCCCTCTACCCTCCCTCTTTTCTTGGCACTTCCTGGATGACAGGTCATCCCTGCATCTTGTCCACTGCCCTGGGTCAGAGGCAGTGTCACAAGACACAGCACATCCAGAGCAAGGCCCCTTCATTAATTCGGCGACCTCCCTCTCTGTCCCTTCATGCAGAAAAGGAGAAGATGGGGAGATCCCTTTGGGCTGCGTCAATTTATTTCTCATACATACTCCCTCACCCCCCATCCTCTACCCACTCCCCCTCATGCATCACAATATCATCCATACACAACCATTCTCCATTCACTCCTATCTCCTGTCCTCTCCCGTCCTTCCTCAACAGACATTCCCCTTTTCCATCCATCTCATCCTAGGACAACCCCTCATATTCACTCCTTCCACATCTCTTTTAGTAATCTTTCTTCACTCATTCTTTCCATGTGTCCACACCATCATAATACTCTTTCATCAACCCTATCTCCCAGCTCCCTTTCCACCCCTGTTCTCCTCCTCACTTCCTCATTTCTCCCTCTTATCTAGCCTAGTAACCTCTATCATACTTCTCAGGTATTTCATCTCAAACACATTCAAACTCCTCTCTTCCCCTCTTATGCTCATGTTTCTGCCCCATACAGTGTTGTTGGCACAATCACTCCTTCATACAATCTCCTCTTACCATCCATTCCCAAATGTCTATTTCTCATTACACTTTTTAATCCACCAAGGCATTTACTCACCTCTCTCAATCTACATTCTACCTCCACCTCCATTCCCTTTCCTGCCACATTTGCAAACAAGTATCTAAAAATATCCACTTCCTCCAGTCTCCCTCCCTTAATACTCCCTTCCAGTCTGCTGCCACTCTCCCCCCTTATACATCTCATCACTTTACTTTTACCCACATTTATCTTCAACTTCTTTCACACCTTCCCAAACTCTGTCACTAACTTCCTCATTCCCTCCTCTGATCCTGCTACAACCAGTGTCATCAGCAAACAACAACTGGCTAATCTTCCACTTTTCTCCATTTTCTTTAACCATCTCCAATCCCTGACCCACTACCCTTGCATTCACCTCTTGCACCACCCCATACATGTATAAATTAAACAGCCAGGGCCAAATAACAACACATCCCTGACGAAGTCCCACCCCTCACTCTCTCCACTTCTAATCCTAACACAAGCTCAACTACTCTCATAAAAACTCTTGACTGCCTTTTCCAGATCCATAAAAGCCCAAAAAACATCCTTACCTTTTCCTATAGCTATTTCACATATGTCTTACCACAAAAATCTGATCTACACAACCCCTACCTGTCCTAAACCCACACTGTTCCTCACCAAATACTCACTCTGTTCCTCTCCTAATCCTCTCAATCAAGACATTCCCATAAGCCTTCCCAACTACACTTACCAAGTTGATCCTTCTGAAACTACTACACTCACAATTGTCGCCCTTTCCCTTGTTAAGTGGAACTATACAGGCACTCCTCCAGCACTTTACCCTCTCTTATACAAACATTAAATAACATCACCAGCCAGTCCACCATAACTGTACCTCCTTTTCTGCGACATTCTGCATGGCATCCATCCAACCCAGGTGCCTTACCTGCTCTCATCATCTTAACAGCTGCTTTCACATCTTTTCTTATTTCTCCTCCATTTTCCTCACTCATCACGGTCATTTTCTTAGCACTTCCCACTGCAATTGCCTTTCCCTTCCTATCCTCCTTCACATTAAGCAACTCCCTAAAATACTCTGCCCACTGTCTTCTCACTGCCTTCTCTTCCATTATCATTTCTCCATCTGCACCTTTTACCTTTTCTTCTCTACTTGATTTGCCTCCTCTACCTCTTAATTTCTTTCCAAAACATCTTTTTATTACTTTCAAAATTTTCTGTCATACTCTTACCCCATTTAACATCTCTCCTCTTTGCCTCCTTTATCTTATGCTTTACTTCTCTTCTCTTTACTTTGTACCTCTCATACGATTCCCTCATCCTAAAATGTAACCAATCTATGAAAGCCCGTTTCTTCTCTTCAACACCCTTCTTCGCTTCCTCATCCCACCACTCACTACCCTTCCTTCTATTTCCTCCCGCCCTCCTTGTTCCACACACTATCTTTGCACATCTTATGACTCCCTCCTTGAACCATCCCCATTCTTCCTCAACTCCTAGTTCTACTCTATCCTTCACTCCCTCCCACTCCTCTCTCAGCTTCTTATATTCAGTGACCACAACAATATGTCTTCAAGAAAAGTTAGTGCAGCAAGGTCTTGGAATTTACTTCACAAGCTACATGCATTGACAAAACACTTTTAATTGCTGCCTATGAGTGGATACCTGATGGAGATCGAGGTCCCCTCTGCTGTTGGATTTTGCCCAATATGCCTCCAGTACATCATTATGGAGTCTCCCTTGGCGGACAGATCCAACTGGATTGAGGTGGAGGCAGTCTTGATTAAAAAGTGCTTGTTGATTGTAGAAAAGTTTCCACAAGTCTATGAGCTCAATATTTTCATTTTGAGCACAAGGGCTTCAAGCAGTTATTTGTGCTGAAAGCCCTGCTGTAAAACTATCCTTCAGCACTGATGCGAGGGTGAATGACAGATATCATGATCTTGTTATGCTTTGCCTTTAGCCCATTAATCATACATTTGTATTTATTCATCAATTCTTATGAGTTCGTGTTCATGATGTCATTCACACCTACATACACATGTAAACCGAGTCTGCCTCTTCATTATCACTGAATACTTCAATGGCATTCGTGATGTCATCAATTTTGGCTCCAGGAAAACAATATCTTTTCCTTCTTTTTGGAGCTCTTCCATAGAACTCTTCTAACAAATGTCATATTAATGAATCTCCCACAATAACACTATCATCTGGTTCACTGTCCAAGACAGCCAAGGGACCAAACGAGTTTTGTGTCATGACAGGCTCAATAGGCTTTTTACCTTTTGCTCAGGGACAGTCTTTAACTGTGGTGAATTCATCACTTGAGGTTATTGACCTGATGATGTAAGAGGTGTTAGGGCAGGGGTTGCTGCTGTGACATAGGTTTGGGGTACAGATGTCGAAACAGCAGCACGTGGTGGAGAAGTGTTGGTACCCATGTAAGAAGTTACAAATTCTTCAAGGATTGTTACCTTACTTTTCAATTCTATGTCCTCTGCCTAAAGATTCTCTATGGGCTTTTCAGCTATGCACTGGCAACATATTTCCGAGATTGAATAGAAAGACTTGGAAACCCTGGCATTTGATAAATGCTCTCATCGAAGGAGCCATTTTGAACTGTTTTCAGAGTGGCTGTTTCAACAAATTCTAATTAAAAATTAGTATTTGAGTACCATGTATCCCCTAAATTAATTTTGTACAACTTTGTATATGCTGCATCCTCCTATTTCTCAAGAGTTGAACGACTCTAAATGTGATGCCATTCCCAGCTGGATATCACAATTGACACAAGTTCCTCTGATTCCATGCCAGGAGTGACAAGACCTAATCCTACCGAGAGCTAATAATATTTGCATATAATGACCTGGACTTGTGGGCTTAATAAATATATAGATAGAATGACCAAGAAGAGGAAACAGAGAGCAAGAGATAGGGAGGGAGAGAGATAGAAAGAGGGGGTAGGGAGGGGGAGAGAGATAGAGGAAAGGAGGGAGAGAGAGAAAGAGAGAAAGAGAGAGAGAGAGAGAGAGAGAGAGAGAGAGAGAGAGAGAGAGAGAGAGAGAGAGAGAGTGTGTGTTAATTTACATTTTGCTCAATCAATACATCTTGCTGGAAACCCACAGCTCCCAGGTAACCAGAAACGGCCACCAGATTTGTCTACACATCACTCAACCATGAAATAATGGGAACTCAGTTACTATCTTATAAAGATAAGATACTGAACACATCTTATTCAGCTTTAATCTAACCCTATCCAGAAACCAACAACATATCCCCCTTGAGTGACATGGGCCTAGCCAAGGCTGTTGCCAACTATCTTGGAACCATTTGTCTCCTGCAAAAGTGATATGGGGTAATGGATTTTTTGATATCCAGACAAGACATGCCGACAATTGCTGATCAACAAACAGCTTGCGAGACTACTAGTCTATATCAAATATACTAGATAACACTAAGAATATAACATTCAATACTTCATAATATACACTAAATATCAATGTGAATAAAAGTCTTACCTTGCCAGAAAATACTATGGGAATATTTGAGGCTTGCATGTACCACTGTGCCGTTACTGAAGCCAAACCTGAACACAGGTACAGTAAGGAGAAAAGAATCGTCAGAAGAAATGCAATGGCCTTGCTTGTGGCACCTTTATAGTGCAATACTAATGCACCAATTGTAGCAGTTTGGATTAACAAGAAGAATCCATCTCCATATGCACTGAAACAAAAAATAAGGAGTTTCAACACCATTTCCTCAACTTCAATTTATTACAAACACACACAGGTACAGTTCAATGGTGCAGTGCTGCCACTATCGAGTGCTTATTCAATGATTTGAGTCCGAGTTCCACCCAGGGCTAATTTTTTCAACATCAATGCACAGCTCAACTTCAACTCTGGTTTCATCATGGTCTTTGGATCATGTGTTGGACTCATGATCAACAGCTATTTCTCTCCTGAAAGAGAGCTCGGAGCTCATATATGACCAATCTATGGGTAATCCTGTGACCTTACATGCACACACCCCCAACTCCCCGCCCACGAGAGTTGGAGTAATAACCCGCAGTGCAGCAATACTGAAATTATTTCAGCCCTGGGCTGGATTCAAACCCAGACCTCCATAGTGGCAGTCAGGAACTCTACCAACTGTGCCATGAGTTGTGTGGTGTGTGTGTGTAAGAGTGTGTCTATTCACCTGATTGTAGTACAATAAGTCCTCATCATATGGTACATATGCATTCCTGAAAACCTTACCACAAATTGAAATTACCGTATACTGAACCCATTATAACATGTACCGTATTTTTCAGACTATAAGGTGCGGGCAAAATCCTTAAAATCAGCCAAAATCGGGGGGGGGGGGGAGAAAAAAAAAAAAAAAAAAAAAAAAAAAAATAGGCCTAGGACAGTGACGTACTATTTTGACACGTTTCATAGCTAGCCTGCTGACGGCGACAGTGCATAGGCCTAGCAAATGTTACAACCAAGTTATAACCAAGATGCATGTATCTTGACAAGAGAATTGCGAAAACTTCGACAGTTTTTGAGTCCATACCACCGCATTCATTTACGCTATCATGGCTATGACATGATAGATTCCACAACACAGACAGCCATTTTGCATTGGTCTAGTCTCGCTCCATTCCGACTGTAGTCATTTGGGTATTTTTTTTTTTGTTTCGACCATGGGTGCAATACAGCAATAGAAAATTAATTATTAATTTTGTAAATTAAAATGTATCAACGTAATATGCAATTTTGTGGGCGGAAATGAAAATAAAAAATACCTTGCTACAAACAAATGTGCTAATGAACGAAGTCAGTAGCATAGGATCGGGACGCCGTCTTGTCTGTCAATCGACAGCCTCGGTACCAACGACAGTACCTCGCCAGGTACATTTTCTTGAAGGAATGTTATGGAGCAGAGATACATGCATTCCTTCAAGCTGCAAGAACTTTGCATACCCCACAATCTGACAGAGTGGTTGAAAAGCCCGCCAGGCGCCAGCGTCTCTCACAACGACAACAAGGACGAGCCGGATGACATTTAATTTGCAGGTAAACACAGGTTAGGTTAGGTTAGGCGAATTTATCCTTTCATTTCTTCGACATCGGCATCTATCATAACAAGCATGGCGTACCATTAGTACGACACGACTTCGTTACTTACGAAATCTGTTTTAGCACCTTTTGTTTTTTATTTCTGCCCACAAAATTGCATATTATGTTGATATATTATAATCTACAAAATTAATCATTAATTTTCTATTTCTATATTGTGCCCATGGTCGAAACTAAAAATTTACCTTCATTTGTAATAAATCTTGTTTTTAAGTGAATAGAAAATTCCAGGAATAAAACTACTAATGTTGGTTTAATTCCCCACAATTCCCGTAACGTGTTTATGTTGTTTTTTAGGGGTATTGGCAGGGCAGACCGTCCATGGAGGTGGTCCGATTTCACCGACCAAAATAAAAAAATATATTTATTTTTGTAATTCTGCTAAATCCCAACTGATTTTTCTCATTCAACAACGAAAATGTTCAGTTCTGAATGCACTCACATATGCACGATTATCCGATGACGAGACCAGGTGTGCCTTATAGTCAGGCGCGCCTTATGTAATTACCAAATACCGTAACTGTGAATTTACCAGATAAAGAAATTGCTGTATAAGGAGGACTCACTGTATACAGGTAAGGAGGAACATTCATTGGGTTCCGTCTCCTAATCTCTAATTTTCTAACATACCAAGACTCAAAGTCACGTAAGGTTGCAACTTAATCTATATCTTTCATTTCCAATTATCATGTTTAAATATGAATTCATGTACTGTTTGAGCTTGGGCTATATGTGCGGATTTAACTAATTGTATTTACGTAATTGCAGTATAAAGGAAAGGAGCAATGCTTGTAGGGTCGTCTCCTATTCTCTAATTTTCTAGCATACCTAGACTCAAATTCATGTATGGTTCCAACTTAATCTATACCTTTGATTTCCAATTATCATATTTGGAAATAAGCTTACATGCTTTTTTGTGTTATCCTCAGCAATTGTAATTGTTATTTCCAACTATGTGTTCTTATTTCATTATCTGCACTTCATGTATACCAATTCATTGCCAAACAAATTTATCTATATCTCTTCTATAACTGTCCTTTTCAAGTTTCCTTTCATGTCCCCTTGTATTTCTCTTATCCCAATTTAGTAGGTAAGTCTTCTCTATAAAGGACTTACATGCCTCTCATGATTCTATAGATGGTCAACAAGTAACCTCTTTCTCTTCTTTGTTCCAGGGTTGGTAATTCCAGTTTTGACCATTTCTCCTCATAAGTCAGTTTTGAAAATGTTGGCCATCTTTGTAGTTGCTCTTTGGATTCTTTCAATTTTCCTTGTATACTTTTTAGTACTGGGTGACCATAGTGTTGCTGCATACTCCAGTCTTGGCCTTATTAGTAACTAGTATTTTCTTCACAATTTCTTTGTCCAAGCAGGTAAAAGCTACCTTTATTGATCTTAGCAAGTTATTGGTTTCTCCAACAATTTTATTTCTTTATCAGGGGTCATGTCCTTTGTGATAATTACTCCCAGGTCTTTTTCAGATCACACTTCCTTTACTTCCTTTGTACCGATTTTATGTCCTGATATTATTTTTTCACTTTTTCCCAAATTCCATTATGCTACATTTCTTAATATTGAAGTCCACTTCCCACTTCTGACTCCATTCCCAAACCCTATTCAGATCTCTCTGCAGCGACTCACAATCCATTTCAGTACTCACTTTCCTCAGCAATTTTGTGTCATCTGCAAAGAAGCTCATGTAACATTCCACACCCTATCCATGTCATTTACACAAATAGCAAGCATTATTGGAACCAATACTGATCCCTGTGGACTCCACTAATCACCTCTTCCCAAGTAGAACTCTTATCTTGGAGCACTACTTTCATTTTTCTTCCATGCAAGAAATCCTCCATCCATTTCAGCAGTTTACCTTGTATCCCTCCTATGGTTTCCAGTTTTCTTAATTTTTTGTGCAATACTTTATTAAAAGCTTTTTGTAAGTATAGGAAAACACAATCAGCCCATCTGTCCATTTCTTGTATTATATCTATTAGTCTCATGTAGAAACAGATCAAATTTGTGGCACATGATCTTCCCTGTCTAAATCTGAATTGTCTCAGATTTAGTATATTGTTCTCCTCCATTTGTTTTGTCCATCTATTTTTGATAACTTTTTCACAAACTTTGGCTACTGTGCTTATGTGGGAGACTGTTCAGTAATTTGTTGGGTCTTCCTTATTCCCTCCCCCCCTTTATATATTGGTATGATATTGGCAGTTTTACAGTATTTTTCCTTCTTTGAGTGAGCAGTTTATTACATTATATATTTTATCTATTAGTTCATCTTTACATTCTTTTAGTATCCAGTTTGCAATTCCATCTGGGCAGTGCAATTTCTTGACATCAACATTTATTTGGTCCATTATTTTTTCTTTGTGTTACTGTAATTTCCCTCATGGGGTAGAGAGGATCTCACTTCACTCCCTTCATCCCAATGTATATGTTCTCTAGTGTACACAGACTTGAAGTGTCTGCTCATAACTTCAGCCACTTTTATAACTTCTGTGTATTCTATATTCCCTTGGCGTAATTTCACTATTTCCTGTATGGTTTTTAGTTTCCTGTTCACATATCTATAGAACATTTTGGCTGGTCCTTACATATTTCTGTCTTTTTCATAGATTCTTTTTCCTCCCTGCATATTTTTACATATTCATTTCTTTGATTGATATTTATTTGCCACTTTCCATTTTTTTTCCTTTTTCTTTTTTTTTCCATCTTTTCCAAGCTTTATCTCTTCTTTTGCCTCACTGCACCTTCTGTTAAACCAGCACTTAATATACACCTATTCCTGTTTTTGTCTTGGTACATATCCACTCCATTATAGATTTCCATCAAAATTATCCATTATTCTTCCACTTGTTTTTCTTCATTGTAGAATTTTTCCCAAATTGCTTTTTGAAATAATTTCCCAAATTTCCCAAATTCCATTTCATTATACATCCGTCTTCTTTTTCTGTATTACTCATTTCTCTCTATATTTCCTCCTTTAGTTCAAACTCAAGCAATATGTGGTCACTCTTCCCAAGTGGCATCATGTATTCAATTTTATCCACAATTTCAGGTTCTGATGTAAATATTAAATCTAGTCTTGACAGTTCTTCATTATTTCTATATCCGGTATTTTCTTTTACCATTCTGTCATCGTATCTTCTATAGTTATGTCAAATAATACATTTCCCCATAGATCCTTTTCACCTTTCACTGTCATCTCTGCCCAACAGATTTCTTTGCAGTTAAAAATCTCCCATAAATACAGCAAGTCCTCCTTATACGGTAATTATTTATCCGGTAAATTCACAGTTATGGTATTTGGTAATTACTACCATCGATTCTATTTATAGTAAGAAAAATTCATAGATATGGTATCTGCTAGATATTTTGAAGAGGAAAGAGCAGGGAGAAGGTATGTCTGCCATATCCTATTATTCCTGTTTGTTTTTAAATTACCGATCACATATCTATAGAATAGTTATGTCTGATCCTTACATTTTTCTATTATGTCTTTTTCATAGTTTCTTTTTTCTTCCCTGCATATTTTTACATATTCACTCCATTGATTAATATATATTTGCCACTTTCTATTTTTTTTTTTTTTTTTTTTTGTCTTTTCTTCATCTTCTCCAAGCTTTATCTTTTCTTTCATTTCACTGGACCTTCTGTTAAACCAGCACTTAATTTACACCTTTTCATATTTTTGCTTTAGGATATACAGTAGATATCCACTCCTTTACATATTTTCATCAGAATCATCCCTTTTCCTTTCATTTGGGTTTCTTTATTGCAGAATTTTTCCCAGTTTGCTTTAAGAAAAAATTTCCAAGTCTGTTTTACTATACATCAGTCTTCCTTTTCTGTTTCTCATTCCTCTCTATATTTCATCCTTTAGTTCTAACTCAAGTAGTATATGCTCACATTGCAATTGGTGTCTTGTATTCAATTCTGTCCACAATTTCAGGTTTTGGTGTAAATAATAAATCTAGTCTCGAGGGTTCTTCATTATTTCTAAATTTAGCATTTTCTTTTACCCATTGTATGTTATAGTCATGTTGAGTAATACATTTCTCCATTGATCCTCTCCACCTTTCACTGTCATCTCTTCCCAAAATATTTCTTTACAGTTGAAATCTCCCATAAGTACCACGTTGCTTCCATCCTTCAGGGCACATTGCACGTCTGGCAGCATTAGCTGCCCGACGTGTGATGTTGCGTCATAATAATCGCATTATAAAAAATAAAGTCAGTGCTCAATCGTTCGATCTCTTTCACCCGTGAATTTTGATAACCATAGAAAATATGATGAAGCCAGTTTAGAGAGAATGGAGGTTACGTAGGTATGACTACAATAAATATAATTAAGACGCCGATGTCGGCATCATCGTGTACCCATTTGCTCCTCATGACGCCTACGTAGGCATCACCGTATGGAAGTGGTTAATGAAGGTCACATATCATCTAGATCCTGTTTTTAGGAGCACATAAATCTTCTATAACTGTCCTTTTTGAGCTTCCTTCCATGTCCTTTTGTGTTTCTCTTATCCCAATTTAGCAAGTCTTCTCTATCGAGGACTTCTATACCTCTCATAATTCTGTTGATGGTCAACAAGTCACCTTTTTCTCTTTTTTGTTCCAGTCTGTAATTCTAGTTTTGACAATTTGTCTTCATATGACAGTTTTGATAGTGTTGGGGCCATATTCATAGTTACTCTCTGGATTCTCTCAATTTTCCTCGTATTCTTTATAGTACTGGGTGACCAGTGTCACTGCGTACTCCAATTTTGGCTTTATCAGTGTGACTAGTATTTTCTTTACCATTTCTTCATCCAAGTAAGTAAAAACCACTTTTATTGATCTTAGCAAGATATAGGTTTCGCTGACAATTATATTTATATACTTGTCAGGGGACACATCCTTTGTGATGATTACTCCCAGGTCTTTCAGATTCCACCTTACTTTCTTTGCATCAATTTTATATTGTCCTGATATCCCTTTTTTTTTTTCAAATTCCATTATGCTACATTTCTTATGTTGAAGTCCACTTCCCACTTCTGACTCAATTCCCAAACCATGTTCAGATCTCTCTGCAGTGAGTCACAGTTAGTTTCAGTACTCATTTTCTTTAACTGTTTTAAGTCATCTGCAAAGAATCTCATGTAATATTCCACATCCTCATCCATGCCATTCACATAAACAGCAAACATTGTTGGAGCCAATACTGTTCCTTGTAGAACTCCACTAATTACCTCTTCCCAAGTAGAACTTTTCTCTCTGAGCACTACCCTCATTTTTCTTCCATACAGAGAGTGCTCCATTTCAGTACTTTACCTTGTATTCCTCCTATGGTTTCCAGTTCTCTTAATATTTTTTGTGAGGGACTTTCTCAAAAGCTTCTTGTAGATCTAAGAAGGCACAATCAGCCCATCCATCTCTTTCCTGTATTATATCCAGTAGTCTCGAGTAAAAACATATCAAATTTGTGGTACATGATCTTCCTGTCTAAAACCAAATTGTTTTGGATTTAGTATATTGTTCTGCAAATGTTTTATCCATCTACTTTTTATAACCTTTTCACAAATTTTGGCTACCATGCTTCATCCATGTCATTTATATATGTGGCAAACATTATCAGAGCCCATACAAAACCTTGTGGGACTCCACTTATCATTTCTTTCCAGGTCAAGTTTGTTTGTTTGTGTGTGTATTACCCAAAGATCAGGCCCTGTAAAAGCTCTCGGCTCTCATTGGAGGGGATAATAGTTCCTGACCATGAGTCCAACACGTGATCAAAGTTCATGTTGAATCTCTCTCATACACACAAACCCTAAGTTGTATTAACAAGATATAATTTGTTGAAAAATGTGGCATTTCACAACATGAAAGATAACATGATGAGAAAAACAATCGAAAAATTAATCCATCCAAGATTGGAGTACATGGTGGTGGTGTGGTCACCACATCTAAACAAAGTTACATGAAAAATTGTGAATACAATGGATGGCAACCAAGATACCAAGTCTGAATGATAAGACATAGGAAGAATGATTAAAAAAATAGGACTTCCCACACTGGAAGAGCAAAAAGGAGACATTACAATAATACTTAGAGAAAGATATAGAAAAAAATAACATGACTGGTGATAGGGGATGAATGATCAATGACAGAAAAAAATAAATAAATAAAGGGGGGGGAAATGAGAAGAGGAAGAAATAAAGGAGAGAGAGAGAGAGAGGGAAAAAAAAAAAAAAAGCAAACCATAAATTTAAGGCAAAGTTTGATGGAGGCAGAGATGGGACTCCATGAGCACAGCTGTATAGCATATCATGGACCAAGTTAGATGGTATAATCACTGCCAACATCATCAATACATTTATGGCCAAGTGTGATAGAGAGATATAGAGATAGAACCCTATGAGCACAGGTCCAGCAATGTATACTACAATTAGATAAATACACAACATAAATGCCCTTTTCCACTTAAAAATGGTGGGCTATTCAATGCACTTCCTGTATGTGAAAAATATATAAATATCTACTTTTGTTTCAAACATAATTACCTGAAGGGGTATTTCATGATATAGTTGTACGAGACAGTAGCAAGGAGGGCAAACAGTTCTAGGCAGGTTCCTAAAAAGCTGATGCCCTCAGCACTCCTGGCACCAAGAATTTTGACGATTTGAGGAACCTTGAC
Organism: Oratosquilla oratoria; assembly: GCF_046742065.1. Taxonomy (NCBI): domain Eukaryota; kingdom Metazoa; phylum Arthropoda; class Malacostraca; order Stomatopoda; family Squillidae; genus Oratosquilla; species Oratosquilla oratoria. The sequence goes on along the minus strand of NC_134796.1, from coordinate 9,856,162 downwards.
AAGCACAGATCCAGCTACTATAGCCAAACCTAGTCCTTTGCTTACTGCAGCCTTGAGACATGGGGCTGAAATGAAATAATATAAATAGCTGTTAATATTAAATGACCTATCTATATGCTAAAGGATTTTTCACCCTTATGAGGGAGGTAGTCTTTGGCCTTGCTGTGGATGTGCTGTGTCTTGCGACACTGCTTCTGACCCAGGGCAGTGGACAGGATGCAAGGATGCCCCGTCATCCAGGAGGTGCCAAGATAAGAGGGAGGGAGGAGGGTGGAGGGGAGTGGGATATATAGGAAATGGAATGGGTGGGAGTGGTTTCTATGCCTTTTTCTTTTTGGCTACCCCCCCCCATGTGGGGGGAAAAATCCTTTGGTATATGTATGTATGTATTTACTAGTATGCCTAAGAACAGGACATTCCTGGTTCACACACAGACACCACATGAGAAGAAACAATCCTCCCATTTGCAATGTATAGCCCCTTTTGATATTATATGTACTGCTAAACTGCCCAATCTACACAACATGCTGCAACAATCATCTACTCTGTCATTTACCCCTTTGAACAGCAATGACTACATCAAATCCTAGATGACAAAACACTAATACCACTATCATCTCCCCACTTCCTATACAAAACAGGACTATTAACCAAACTATAAATAGCCTCATCTAACTAAACCAACACATGATATATAAGAACACATGGCAGTGGTACAAGATCAACTATATGGATAAAGGTGTGGGTAAACTAGTTTACATCAACAGCTTTTCATCTTGTTTTCATTTCATTAACCATTACATGACAACAGATAGGGAGCAGCCTCCTATCCTAATGCAACAAAAGTTCCACAGGGTTCAAATTTTCATTTACACTGCTCACTCTTCCATTATTTTCTGATATGGAATGGTGTTTCACAGTATTCTGCCCTTTTGAACATTATTAAGTACAACTAATAGTAATTCTTTCCATCAACATCATTGATTACAACTAAGCCACATGTTTGTGACACTTTCAAGGATACTATGCATCTCTGTAGTTACTATATCTTTGGCAATATCTTTTTGATGCACTGGTAAGTATGACTTGTCTACCTTTCCTAGCACCATTCCAGTGTTTTAACTCCACCCACATGCATCCATGACTGTCCTCACTAATAGTAATTTTTTCCATCAACACCACTGATTACAACTAAGCCTGTTAAGGATACTATGCATCTCTGTAGTTACTATATCCTTGACAAGATTTTTTTTGATGAACTGGTAAGTATGACTTGTCTACCTTCCTTTCCTAGCACCGTTCCAGTGTTTTTACTCCACATTTTGCCGTAAACATTTTTATTTTCTGTGATAGATTGAAAATAAATTTCATAGAAAATAGCAAAATATCTTTCAAAAGAGAGAATGTGAAAGTGTGAAAGAATATGAAAGTGTGAGAGAGATATCCTTCCACATATACTAAGAAAAAGTACCAAAGATATCTTGAGGGCAAAAGTGAGTACAAGTGAAACCAATTAATATCAGATGGTTAACCTAACCTTAAAAAAAGTCTCTCATAAACTACTTTAGCTTCAAACTCATGGAATTTGTGAGGTTTCATCTCATCCACTATTTTTCATGAGACATGTTTTTGTCCCTATTCTTCAGGTTATTCAAGCAATATAACTTTTTCTGCATGAAGGGACAGAGAGGGAGGGTCGCCAATTAAGTGAAGTGGCCTTGCTGCATTGTGTTTGACCCAGGGCAATTGGCAGATGCAGGGATGACCTGTCATGCATGAGGAGCTGAGATGGGAGGGGTGGAAGGGATGGTGGAGGGGAGTGGGTGGGAATAGGCACATGCCTCTGACTTGGCTACCTCCCTTATATTTTATAAGGGGAAAAAGCTATCTGTATATAGATAGATTCAAGCAACTGTGACCTTGACTTCCAATAGACATAACTATTTTCTGAGATACTCCTCCCCTCTACCACAATGATCTTGGGGGACCTGTGAGGAACTGGAGGTCTTACAAAGGGGGGAGGGGGCACAATGGCAGAAATTAGTCATTTCCTAACCTAACCTAGGTTGCACATTCTCACAACAGAAATGGTGCATCAGTATCGGGTAGCATGAAGGTTGTGGGAATTATTTTTCCACCATCCCTTAATATTAATTTGTGGGAAAAATATTACTAAGAAAAGCTGTTGAAGTTATTGTAATACAGATTAGAAATATGTATAATTTGCTGTGAGTGGGTGAGAAATTCTCAAACACCAAAACCCTTATTAGACCAAGTAGAATATAAAGTTTAAACACGTCGCTTCAGATATATTTGAGGCATACACTGAGGCTAGACCTCAGAATTACAAGAATATAATGACTTAAAGCATCTTCTCAGATCATACAACACTGATGGGATGATTATCACCTTTCTGCACTTTTTTTTCTACTATTACAGCTCTCATGAAATATAGTAGACCATCCAGTATGTATTACGTATACACAAGGCAAGCAAGTGTCTCGTTTGGTGGAGTTTGTCCAATATTCTTATATTAAAATTCTATTATTTCTTTGATTTATCCTACATCTACTTCCTTTAACAAAATAACCATTTCCTTTTCTACGTGTTTTTCAACCTAAGTTTGTTTCCGTTTTCGTATAATCATAATAATGGGCAATTTATTAGAAATACTGTATTCTAGACTCTAGTTTTCCTATCCCCATCTTTTCATATAATCTTGTTACATTCCATATCTCAAAAATTCAACACGTTGTCAAAGATGTACAAACTGCATTCGTGAATGTTAAATACTAACACCATAAACATAAAACATTTAACATGCATACTAAACTAAGGTATCTAATAATTTCATATGTTATATCATATATGAGTTCATATACATCTCAACTTCAAGCTCCTACCGTGAAGAAAGTTGAATTTGATGAAAAACTCATCATAACAAGCCTCCGTTAAAACAATTAAACAAAGCTGCTTGAATAGGCCTGCCATGTTTATGTTTTACCGTTACGGTGACCTCTTCCTACAAACACTCCTCGGACACTAGTGTTTTAACCGATTATCTTATACTGCGACAGTACGTTAGTTGGTCTGCCCGGCTCGACAGCCCCACGGACTGCATACGTGTTTCATTTCTAGACCCATCACCCAGTTTATGTTTCAATAGACGTTTGAATTTATTCCGTCATTATTGACGCAGCTGAGATGGATCTCCACTGTGGCACCCTGAGGGACGTGCAGCTTCTGTGCCTTACTATGGAGGTTTAATCCTGCTTAGTAAGGTTGTATTGAAGAAGTGCATGTGATTTTTTTTGTACGTTGGAATGACGGGTTGTGAATGAAGTCTGAAATCGGTGTAATTATCTCGATCATGCTGATTAGATGCTAGCCTAGAATGAACTAAGCTACTACTCAAGCTAAACCAGATACCAGTGAGTACAGTATCTACGTATTTGGCTAATTGTCATAATCATAGGTGGTGTTCTAATGGAACACTGTTTTATAAGGGCGTACTATACATCTCGCCCATCCATTCATTGACCAATCTATCGTAGTTGTCGAGTGTGATACTACAATTTCTTGTTAGAGCAAAGGTGGGATCAACGACCACTCGTGAATAATAAATAACAGATGCCACGATGGTACTATACAACTCTAAGTGATTACACGTGTAGTAGGCTAATTCTTCTCTTTAGCTATAGTTACTTATAGTAAGTATATGTCATTCTTCTCCTTATTGTATATGCAGTACTCCTTTGTTGTATATTTAGTACTTAATCTCAATATATAGTATATGTTTTATATAAGTAGTCTATGGGTTTGAGTCCGGGGACAACTGTCGGAATTATTTGATTGACATCGTCGTCATTGGCGATTCTATTCAGGTATTACAACAACGAAAGTCTATCAAGGATACATATCAGCTTATCCACTAGCTACAAGTGGGCTTGGTTCTTCGTAAAATTGAGATCAGGACGGCAGTTAGCAGTCGACTCAAATCCTGCGGGAGTTAGATTAATCCCGAGGTTGAGAAATTTTTTATTCTCAGTAGCGTAGTCGGTAGCACAGACCTGTCACCGTGCAAGTCCTGGGTTCGAGTCCGAGGACAACTGTCGGAACTATTTTATATATATATATATATATATATATATATATATATATATATATATATATATATATATATGAGTGTGTGTGTGTGTATATATGTATATATTATATATATATATATATATATACATATATATATTATATATACATATATTATATATATACATATATATATATTGTCAGTGTATTTGGGCAGGAGTTTTTCTCTAATGCATGTTTCATTAAAAGTGATGGCTAGTTGTGCATTAATGATTTTCTTAAAAGTATTTTCCATATACCTTATTAAGGATTTGTTTTCCTTAGGAAGGAAATTTATGACTTGGCTGTATGTAGTCATATTAGCTAGATCGCGATTTCGGGTTCAAGACCCTTCTTCAGTAGCTATAGGGATAAGAATTAATCCGAAGATTCTAGTAAAGATCTAAGTTTTATACTAGAGTTCCTATACTTGCTAATCACTGGGGGATGTCACCTAGTATTACGGGCAGGGACGAAATGTCACGTACGCTAGGGAGCCTCCGGGTTTGTGTTGTGGCGGAATGTGGCGTTTTGTCTCGTAGTTGGACGAGTGGCGTTTTGTCTCGTATTGGCGTTTGTGGTGTTATGTCTCATGTTTGTATTTGTAACGGTTTGTCTCGTGCTTGGAAGGGCTCTAAGGTCTTCTGCTTGTACATTTAGCTTTGGGCTCAACTCTTTAATATACAACGCTTCTAAAATTGGGAGGCGTCTATCGTCAGTACATAAATCCAAAATCTCGGTGTTTTTCTCTAGTGTCTCTCTTGCTAGTGTTATGCCGTGGGCTTCTCTTAAGTGATTTTTAGGGGCTCCAGATGTCAGGTGGTATGAGAGGCGACGGGATAACCTCATTGTCGTCATGCCAATATAGGTGGATGGGAGGGCTTCACAGTGATTTTTAGGGGCTCCAGATGTCAGGTGGTATGAGAGGCGACGGGATAACCTCATTGTCGTCATGCCAATATAGGTGGATGGGAGGGCTTCACAGTTCCCTCGTGTACATGTGAACCTATAGATGACATGTGATTTCTGAAGTTCCTTTCTCTCTTGTAGGGGGCTGTTTATAATAAATCACTAGATTTAGTATTTTTTCTGGATTGACTGGTTTAATGTTTCTTTTTATAATTAGTTTCATAATGCGTTCATCTTCTTTATAAGCTGACGAAAAAGTGGATTTATAATATATGTTGATTTTCTCTTTATTTTGTTTATCATTGTTGTTGTTATGCCAGCCGTCCATTATTTTCTTTGTTTGAAAATTTATCTCTTTTTCATTGAAGCCGTTATTGATCAGAACTTGAGTGGAACGTTCGATTTCATCGTGCACTTGTGTACGTTGAAATATATATATATATATATATATATATATATATATATATATATATATATATATATATATATATATATGTGTGTGTGTGTGTGTGTGTGTGTGTGTGTGTGTGTGTGTGTGTGTGTGTGTGTGTGTGTGTGTGTGTGTGTGTGTGTGCAAAGTAGACCACTTGGAAAAAGAAACCAACGAAGCAGAGCGATTTCGTATTTTACATCTTCAGTGAAAAAAGTACATAGTTGAAGTGAAACACATAGTTTATATATACATCACTTAGACACAATGTAGTAGCACATTTGTAAACGATAATCACGAAGAACCCACAGTCGGAATAAAAGGAAACTTAGAAGAAAGTATAACTTCTATATTTCGTCCAATAGCTATAGCCCTCTTCAGTACTTTCCTGAAGAGGGCTATAGCTATTAGCCGAAATATAGAAGTATACTTTCTTCTAAGTTTCCTTTTATTCCGACTGTGGGTTCTTCGTGATTATTATATATACACGGAGAAGGAACAAGGACAGTTTACATAAGAGTAGAGGATATTTACCCCCTGAAAAGCGGTAGGTCAGGTCGCAAGGGTCAATGTGTCCCACTGATGAGAAAGGGGCGACATTAGGTCACAGTCGCAGGGTTACATTTTACCTTATTATTATTTTGCTTATTATCGCTTTTCAGGGGTAAATGTCCTCTACTCTTGTGTAAACTGTCCTTGTTCCTTCTTCATGTATATGTAAACTATGTATTTCTGTTCAACTGTGTACTTTTTGCACTGAAGATGTAATATGCGAAAGCGCTCTGCTTCGTTAGTTTCTTTTTCCAAGTGATCTATTTTGCCTAAATGAACACACGTACCCGTGTTCTTATTAGCACACACACGCGCGCGCGCGCACACACACACACACACACACACACACACACACACACACACACACACACACACACACACACACACACACACACACACACACACATATATATATATATATATATATATATATATATATATACATATATATACATAAATATATGTATAAATATATATATATATATATATATATATTTAAATATATATATATATAATATATAATTTGACGCAGCCCAAAGGAATTTCTCCCCGTCTTCTTTTCTACATGAGGTTGCCGAAATTATGAAGCGGCCTTGCTGTGGATGTGCTGTGTATTGCGACACTGTTTCTGACCCAGGGCAGTGGACAGGATGCAGGGATGACCCGTCATCCAGGAGGTGCCAAGATAAGAGAGAGGGAGGAGGGTGGAGGGGAGTGGAATATGTAGGGAATGGAATGGGTGGGAGTGGTTTCTATGCCTTTTTCTTTTTGGCTACCCTCCGTGTAAGGGGGAAAAAGCCTTTGGTATATGTATGTGTATATATATATATATATATATATATATATATATATATATATAATATAATATAATATAATATAATATTTTTTATATATCGTAAATATGAATACTATATGAATACTCTTAACATATATCTTCAATTTCTTTTCCTCGTATCTCTTTTGAGGTGTGGACTACAACCAGGGCCTCTAAAAGAAACTTCACAAGACGGTATAAGACCCCTTTGGGGCCCCGAAGCAGGCAAATATTTTTTCAAAATTGAGAATTTGATGTCCAGTAAATTCACAATAATTAATAATAAATATTAATAAAAAGAAGTAAGCTTGGTGTCATAAGTATACTGTAGTGATGTTTGTGTATGTGAATGTATGTCGGGCTGGGGGTAGTAGAAAGGGTTTGTTATCGAGGGGGGTGTAGATGTTGCATGATGGTTGCTGTGGGGCATTTCTTAGCTCGTGGACCCCGGAACAATGGGCCAGCGGGACCCCCCTGTCATAGGCCCTGACTACAACGGTACTGCGTTGGGCGTCTCTAGGCAGCGTTGAACGAAACCCATCCCTAGGCTCGGTATCCAATCCATCCGTTGACTAGTGTAACCGTACCTTAAAGACGCTTGTCTGCTTGCGATTTCCTTCCTATAATGTTAGACACTACTAATTCCTCTGTCCTCTTTCGATTTTCATGGGAGCGTAGTAGCGTTGACTATTTCGTCGATGTGAAGCATGAAATCTGAGGTTCTCAGTCTCCTTAACGTTATACACAATTTGGTCCATTAGTCAAGAAAGGAGATGGCACTAATTCTTAGCCAACAATAGAAAAGCTCCATAACACACCATATGAAGAGGAATCACTATTAGACTCAGCTGACTTCTTTATGCAGCAGAGCAAGACAAGAGGACCCTCACAAACCAATATTGAAATAGCTGATGTTGATATTCTTGATGGTGCAGATACTATTGCGTTAGATGCTATTCCTTGGCCCGGTGGCTTTCATGCCAGACTCTTGAAGAACTGGCAAACCAAAGGATGTGCTGTGTCTTACTACATTGCTTCTAGTCTGGGGAGTGGGTGAGGGTCAGGGATGGCCCTTCATCTTAAAAAAAAAAAAAAAAAAAAAAAAAAAAAACAACAAACAAAAAAAAAAAATAATAATAATAATAATAATAAATAAATAGATAAATAAATACAAAGGAAACAAATAAATGTGAGATGGGTGGGAGTGGGTGCATTTTTCGGCTGGGTTCTTCCTTTATAAGAGGGAAGAAGCCTTTTGTATAGAAATAGAAAATGACAAAACACCAACTGAAGGTGAATGGGCAAATTACGAATAAGAGGTTGGGGTAAATGTACAAATTCGGATTCACGATGGAACAAAGTAAAATGATGGGTACGATCTTCGTTGTGAGGCAGCTGCAGGAAATGGTTTTAGAGAGAAATAGGAAAATGTTTTTATGAATTTGTCGATCTTGAAAAAGCATATACCAGTGGAGGTAGTGTTCTGGTGCCTAAGACGGACAGATGTCCCAGACTGACGTGAAGGATATTTTTAGAGGGTTTAGAACAGTGGTGAGCACAATATACGGTGACAGATATTTTGATATTGAGGTAGGGTCATGTCAAACATCGGCGTTGGGTCCATCCCGGTTAGCATTTGAAAAATTCGAGAAAACATCTATTGCAGAGCGACAGAAAATAATGGCAAAAAATGGGGGGAATGAAGAATACAAACACATACTCCAGTAAATTGATGCATACAGAACACCTTCAAACTTTGGATGGTTTGAATCGCTTCCCACTGCTACACTTTGCGGTCCTGTTATTCCCGCCATATTCTGACGTTGTGGTTGTCCATACATTTCACATTCCATTATGATTTATTGACATTTTGTCAAAAGTTAAGGCGGTGAAGTTATGTTGAGTTAGTAAAGTGATTCGAAGTGTGAAGGGACTCAACAGGAAATATTTCTATTCTTGCCTACATGCTACGTAGGCTTAGCTATCAGGTGGCGCTTTGCACCAGACCTTGGTATCGGCGGCGGGACTGTGGGCACTCGGCCACAAGCAAAGTATAAATATATCGAGTCTTCTTACTTCCTATACTTAGACTTTGGTCGCAAACAAACGCGAAGGTGTTTGAAGAGATCAGTTAACCATTTTGTTTTGTTATTACAAACAAGAGACAGAATGTAAAGAGGCTCGGTTATACAGTTTGAGGGTATGCAGACACACACACACAGACAGTGAGTTGAAAGAGTTGGTTATGATTTTGCTGTAGTATGTCTCAGTAAACCCAGCTAACAATAGGAGTTATTGTGTATGAAAATGAGAATAAATCTAACACTTAAAATACGTTTCTCGTATTCCAACACCTACTCCAATGCCCTCATCTACCACATCTATCACGCCAGGAAATCAGTTGGCTGGCCAGACATCCGCCCGACCTTGAGCCAGATCATTCCAATTTAATTATTTTTTCTCACTCTACCCAGGCGCCTAATTTAACATCCTTTTTCTAACCAAGAGAAATCATATGATTATCGTGAAGTATATAAACAGTGGGATCGGAAACTGTAAACGTTTCTCTGATATGTGTTGTTGCAGATTGTGTCGATACCGCCATTGTCATGGTGATGTTCGATAAATTAATCATTTTATGAATATCCTGTATATCTTCAACATTTTTTCAGCTCATGCGTAATGGATAAATAAAAATGAAAATTACGAAAGAGAGGAAGAAAAATACCTTCCAAATTGGATATTTAGACAAACACACACACACACACACACACACACACACACACACACACATACACACACACTCTCTCTCTTTCTCTCTCTCACACACACACACGCTCTCTATCTCTCTCTCTCACACACACACACACCAACTTTCGTGGGCGGGGAGTTAGGCGCATGTTAAAGGTCAGGCATTACTCATAGACTGCATTGACCTGTAGTATTTATGCAACTACAGGCGAATCAGTTTGACATCGGGAAAATGCTTGAATCAGTAATGGTAAATTGACTCAGAGAACACATCGAAAGACATAATTCAATTCGTGATTCACAGCATGGTTTCTCCAAGGGTAAGTCATGTGTGACTAATCTTCTATCCTTTTACACTAAAGTATATAAGGCGTCAGATAACAATGATAATTACGATATTATTTACCTTGACTTTAGCAAAGCGTTCGACAAGTTGCCACACCAGTGACTACTAAATAAAATCAAAGCCCATGGCATAGGAGGAAAAGTGTTAGAATGAATTAGAGCTTGGATTAGTAACAGAAAACAGCGGGTCACCATAAATGGAGTAAAATCTAGGTGGGGCAATGTTACTAGTGGGGTCCCCCAGGGTTCGGTTTTGGGTCCCTTGTTGTTCATTATGTACATTAACGACTTAGACGACGGGATAAATAGTGATGTTAGTAAGTTAGCGGGCGACACTATAATAGGACGTCTAATTAGGTCACGAGACGACGCAGAGATTCTGCAGGACGATCTTAACAAATTGTTCACATGGTCGATGAAATGGCAAATGAACTTCAATATCTCTAAGTGTAGCGTGTTAAACGTAGGGCTACGCAACCTTGAAAATAGATACAGCTTAGATGACACGCTTTTAGAGAAAACTGAGTGCGAAAGAGACTTGGGAGTTCTAGTGAGTCCGGACCTTAAAACCAGGAAACAGTGCATTAGCGCCAGGAATAAAGCTAACAGGGCATTAGGTTTCATTGCTAGGACGGTAACGAATAGAAGTGCAGTGTTAATCATTAAACTCTATCTAGCGATAGTTAGACCCATCCTTGACTTTGCGGTACAGTTTTGGTCTCCGTCCTACAGAATGGACACCAATTCACTAGAATCAGTACAGAGAAGAATTACCAAAATGATACAATGACTCAGAAATTTGCCTTACGAAGAGAGGCTTAGGCACTTTAACTTACACTTTCTGGAAAGACGCAGAGTGCGGGGTGATCTAATAGAGGTGTTCAAGTGGATCAAAGGCTTTAACAAGGGTGATGCAAACAAGGTCAACATATTAGAACAACAGGGCAGGACTCGCAGTAATGGTTATAAATTGGACAAATTTAGATTTAAAAAAGAAATAGGCAAGAATTGGTTTACTAATAGGGTGGTCGACGAATGGAATAAACTTAGTAACCATGTAGTAATCGCTGAAACTATCAGTTGTTTGAAACGATTAGACAACTTTATGGATGGGGATGACAGGTGGTGATGGATACGGAGCTGCCTAGTGTAGGCCTTATGGTCTCTTGCAGTCTCCTTCAGTCTCATGTTCTTATGTCAAATATGAGCTCCGAGCTCTCATCCGGGAGGGTAATAGCTGTCGATTAAGAGTCCAACATGTGATCCAAGACCATGGTGAAACACACACACACACACAAACACACACACACACACACACACACACACACATATATATATATATATATATATATATATATATATATATATATGTACATAAATGCACATAACAATGATGAGAGTATCATCATAAACGGCGTCAACGACAATGATAATAATAATATCAATGATGATAAGAATATGATGAGGGAGAAAAATAATATAACTCAGCCGCACCACCCGGCCAAACACAATCCTGTTGGTGGGAAATGAAACAGAGCACCTTGCACGCATACGGGCACTCGGAAACACCAATCTGCATTCATCGAAGTTTTGTCTCCTTTGATTTCGTTTGCCCAAAGTCATTCGCCGAAACGATTTTCTTTATTTTCTCTCTGCATTTATCAAACGGAAACCAACACAGCCAGGTAAAAAGATGGGCATGTGATCCATTCTAACTGTTTATCGTGTTTATATTTTGAGTGAAGAAAAATTAGTAAAAGATGTGTGGAAGGCAATGGTGTGGGGAGTGAATATGAGGGACGGCCAAGGATGAGATGGATGGATGGGGTAAAAGGGGCATCAGAAAAGAGGGGAATGTCTGTTGAGGAAGGAAGGGAGAAGACAGAAGATAGTGGCGAGTGGAGAATGGTTGTGTATGGATGATGCTGTGATGTATGGAAGGGACTGGGTGGGGGATGGGGGAGTATGTGTGAATAATATTTTGACGCAGCCAGAAGGGATTTCTCCCTGTTTTTTCTTTTTCTGCATGAGGGGACGGGGAGGGGGGTCGCCGATTGAATGAAGCGGCCTTGCTGTGTATGCACTGCGTCTTGCTGCATTGCTTCTGACCCAGGGTAGTGGGCGAGATGCAGGGATGACCCATTATCCAGTAGGAGCAAAGAAAAGAGGGAGGGAGGGATGGTGAATGGGAGTGGAGTATGTGGAGATGAAATGGGTGGGAGTGGATTTATACCTTTGACTTTGGGTACCTCCCTTGTAAGGGAAAAAAAGCCCTTGGTATATGTATGTATGTATGTATGCATGTATGTATGTATGTATGTATACTTTATCGTCGTTTTAACGCGATCGGAAATATGTGTGACCAAAACTGAGTTGCAGCAATTGTTACGAGTCCCTACTTCAAGCAACGGTTGCAAGATTCAGGGGCCAGTTACCTTGGCTTTAGGAATCAAAATAAGCAGTATTTTGCTGCTGTGTAAGACGTCTCTATCGGGTGCGTTGAAAATGTTACAGAACAGAATTCTGAGGGAATCTGGTAAATACTTGAGATGAAACGAAAAAAACAACAACAGTATGACGCAGAACTGCAGAATTTATTTGTTAGGAAAGTAAAAATAATATCTCCACAAGTCGTCTAATACACACACACACACACACACACACACACACACACATATATATATATATATATATATATATATATATATATATATATATATATATATATATATATATATATATCTGTTGGTTGTCAGGCCGGACAGCCCTTCACCGCTTTCACTATGCCTCTCCAGATGGTTCTATCCTCTGTCAATTCTTTCCAGTCCTCGCTTGGTGCCCCCCCTTCCACGTCCTTCTTTACTCCACACACACACACACATATATATATATATATATACATGTGTGTGTGTGTGTGTGTGTAGAGAGAGAGAGAGGGAGATGATACACAGTTCTGGAATCACTATCCCTGCTTGTATGTGTTTTTACAGAGTTGTACCTGCACGGATAACCAAGATCGTACCGAGGAAATAATATTTGTAACCTGGTACTATCAAATGGAATTATGAGGCACTGCTTGTTGTTGTTGTGCACACACACACACGCACACGCACACACGGGACACCACAAGCATAGCTCCCCTTCCCGTAAAATACAACTAGGTAAACACACACACACACACACATGGTCTTGGATCACGAGTCCAACACGTGATCTAAGACCATGATGAACAAAAAACTGAATCACACACTTACACTAATACCCATCCACACACACACGGTGGCGCAATGGTAGAATTCCCAGCTGTCACTACAGCGCTTCGGGTTCGTATCCCGCTCAGGGCTGAAATTTCAGTATCGCTGCGCTACGAATCGGTACCCCAACTCTCGTGGGCAGGGAGTTGGGTGTGTTTGTGCCTGTAAGGTCACAGCATTACCCATAAATCGGCCATATATTCTGAGCTCTCTTTCGGGAGATAGCTGTCGCTCACAAGTCCACACACACACACATATATATATATATATATATATATATATATATATATATATATATATATATATATATATGACAAGAGAAAAAATAGGACTTTGATGGCATTATTTATCTACGCCCGCTGACAGCCCATGCTTGGGCAACATTATGGTAAGGCATTATACCACTTCCTCATCAAATGGCATATTTTCCCTTTCATTCCGTTTAAGGTCGCGTTATTTTATGCAGTTACACGAAACAATGGGGTGAAGATATCTGTGAATGCTACAATTTGTGAACGTAACGATTTCCACTTTTTGAACAGCCGTGGCAGGCTTCGGATGGTGTGAGGTTGCGTTTCACGTTTATTGACTAACGATTCGAATGTAATTGCCGAACTAGAAGTACATTCAATGTCAAGACATACCTAATGAAAGGAGTCGAGGGCACGATTTACTGATTACACGTTATCATTTAGACCTTGAGCAGGGGATTGAAGTCTTACATGACGGTTGGCTCACTGATTAGATTTCTCTTGATAGATGGTTTGCACTTGCAGTTGGTTGTTGCACACAGAACTGTCATGAATATTCATCTCTCGATTTAGCACGCATTTGTATGTACTACTCACAAAACCACATTATTTAATCAATACCATGATCTAAAAAAATAATAATAATAAATCCCCATTTTTCTCTTGCACTCCACATTTACAAGAAACTCGAGCAAAAGCACCCTTTCACCCTGCTGGTCACTCACGACGCATTTTTCTTTATAAAGTGTTCTGTGTCTTCCATGTGATGTTTGCATCTGAAACAATTGTTTTGTTGCCAGGCCGATTGTTTGTACTGTTTTAAAGCGGGGTGCATGTGATTAGGCATGCCAATTCGATTCTTGTATGCCTTGGGAATAATTTCTCTGCCGAGTATAAGAAGGAAATCGGCAAGAACTGGTTTACTAATAGATTAGTTAACGAAAGGGACTTTGAATCTGTACGATGAGGGTGAAACTAGCGGTTGCTGAGAAGGTTAGATAACTTTATCGTTGAGGATGACAGGTGGTAATGAACATGGAACTGCCTAGTGTAGGCCTTAAGATCACTTGCAGTTTCCTTCATTCCTATGTCCTTATGCTATTTCTGGGGGTCTAGTGAAGTAAAAAAAAATATGAATAAGTAAATAAAATATTATGGATGGCTTCTTTCGTGTTCCGAATGTGAATGTACTTTATAGGAGGTAGATGTTTGGGTAGAACACTGCTGCATATATATATATTAATTTCTTTAGCATGAGCTGTTTGTGTGATGTGATACGAGGAGTGAGTGGGTTCCAGTGTTCTTGCATTAACCTGTTTTGGTCTCTGAGTATAAATGTTCTATTGATGTTTTAGTGCAACTAATCATTATTCTGCTTAAGTTTGTGTCATTTTCAGGACCGGTTTTTATTGATATTGGATACCATGCTGTGTTTGCAGTTACGTAGGTCCTGAGTTGTCTTATTTGCTCCAACTATGATTTTTTTTTGTGTAGTCATATGTACATCAAATGTTGGGTTAAATGTAGTATACATATATATATATATATATATATATATATATATATATATATATATATATATATATATATATATATATATATATATATATATATATATATACACACACAGGTATGTGTATGTAACTCGAGCATAAAAATATATAAGAATACTTAAGCCCCATATGTATCTCTCTTGATAGCGTAGTTGGTTAATCATTACGGCACTTATCATGTGATCACTGAGTTCGAGTCCCCGACAATACCGCACTTCAATTTCTGCATGTGGCCTCATTGGGTTTTTGATGTTGATGGCTTAGAATTAAAGTGCATTGTGGCTGTTAAATTGTATCTCTAATCACTGGGACCCATTCAGTGCTGTACAAATACTTTCCCGCGTTTGTATACTTCCAATTGTACTATCATAGTGGAGATAAGTTGAACGCAAAATTTCAGGTGTGTAACTCGAGCATAATATATAAGAAAACTTGCACTCAACCTTATCTTTCTTGATAGCGTAGTTGGTTAGTTACTACGCTAGTTATCATGTGAGCGCCGAGTTCGAGTCCTCGGCAGTACCGCGTGTCAATTTCTGCATGTGGGCCCATTGGGACTCCCGATGTTGATGATTTAGAATTAAAGTGCATTGTGGCTGTTAAATTGTACCTCTAATCACTGGGACCCATTCAGTGTTGTATATATATATATATATACTGTATATGCAAGCTATTCCGAGTCCACTGCTGAACAGACCTCTTTCATACCATTCCAGGATTCGTGCGACCGCACCAACCTCTACACGTCACCTCAGCAAATCAATCTCGTCTCACACCTCTAGCATGTTCCCCATCTCGCGATGCCCATTCAGTAACCTCCGTCCCCCGTCACATAATTCGATCGTGCTAACTTCCTGTCCAATTCCACTTCCTCTTTTTAACGCTTCCACAATATATTTCACTCCAGTCTACTTTCACACTCAACTTGGTATCTTCCCGACTCTCATTGTTATTTCTATCAATGATCTCTCCAATCTTTTCTGTGCACTCCACTCCAATTTGTTCCATCGCCCTTGTCAGCAGTGCTTCCACACCAAAAAAATTCGTTACCCCAGACAGTTGTCAATTACCCTAAATCAACTTTATTTAATATATATATATATATATATATATATATATTATGACAATTTTTTTGCTGGCAAATAATAGAACTGCATAAGAACAGTATTATGAAGTCAAAGTCACCTTTATGTAAAGATTTAGGTATTTCTATAAAAAAAAAAACTACAATTCTGAGCGTAATCCAGAAAATAAAGACCGAACTCCTGCTTCCAAATAGGTGCAACATGCTATTTTATGAAGTACTGGAGACCGTAATCCAGAAAATAAAGACAGAACTCCTGGTTCCAAATAGGTGCGACACGTTATTTTATGAAGTACTGGAGCTAGGTTCTCCCCCTAGAGCAGCAGATTCTTTGCAAGTAGTACTGCTTTTTCACATTTCTAACAGCTTTAACTAAACTTTCGTCAACAATTAAGGTATTTGCTTTTGCATTGTTGTTCTTCATGTGGTAAATTGCGTGCATGAGCCCACAGATTGTTTAAATTTTCAGACTATTCCTCTGGGATGTTTTGGTTAAATTAAGTTTGCTAAAAAAAACTGTCAACAGATGCAGTTGAAAAGGGCAGCGACAGTAAGCTACTGATCACAGTTTTTAGATTGGGTAAACATATAATTCCAGCTGCATTTCTTATGTTGAAAACCATGTTAAAAGGCCAAGGAACTACTGGACAGAATATTATCATACCTGTCCATCATATATATTCGTTATTTATCAATGTCGAAAAAAATTCTAAATTGGTTTTGTTCTAAAGGAATATGAATGTGTCTGATTGCCCTAGATTCTCTATTTGTACCCCAAAATTTGCCCAAGTACCCTAAACTCTACCCCAACATAGGCTTGATTACCCTAAATGTGGAAGCACTGCTTGTCAGTTTCCAAATCTTGCATCCGTGGATTACAGCTGGCGTTATACATTCATTGTGGTAGAGCCTCTCGTGATTTCATATTTACAAAACAATTGTAATTCATTTTATTTCATTATCATGATCATTTTATTTCATTATCATGATCATTAATTATTATATTTGATAACTTCGTGGAGACACTCATCATTGATTATCCCTTTTACTTACAACTTTCGTGTTGAACATTATTCTTATTCATCTTCAAATGTACATCGATATATTTTGGGGGATCACGTGTTGGATTTGTGTGCCCTGGCTGTCACACTTTATACTTCGTACGATTGTCACTCACCATTTTAGTCAACTGGCCACAACTCACGAAAACTCACAGAGGGTACACTTCCTGTGGATTCCATCCCATATCGAACTCCTAGGCAATGACACCGC
This sequence comes from Oratosquilla oratoria, assembly GCF_046742065.1. NCBI lineage: Eukaryota > Metazoa > Arthropoda > Malacostraca > Stomatopoda > Squillidae > Oratosquilla > Oratosquilla oratoria. The sequence goes on along the minus strand of NC_134796.1, from coordinate 9,838,822 downwards.
TGATCGGCTAGCAAGGACAGCCTGTAGTATGGATCCACCAGCTGCCACTTCTACTACTGCCTTCCTACCTTCTTACAAGCGAATGGTAAGACAAGCTGCCTGCTCCCCTACTCGCCGCCGTAGCAATGCTGAGAGGGCTACAAGTGTATCTATCCAACACTACGAGAATTTTCTTCCTCTTCCCTATAAGTATAGACGTAATGGACTTATTGTGAGAAGACACAATGTTGTGAGTGCCCGACTCAGGCTCGGCTACAGACCAGTGTGGCAAGTGGGTGAGACCGAAGGTGTACCGAGGTACTCATCGTGCAGGCTGTGCGACACCCCTAATGCCAACAGTCTAGAGCACTACTGTATTAATTGCCCCACGATAGCCCCTTTAATACCACATCGACAATCAGTTCTTGATGTCTGTAAATATTTGCTTGAAGGTGATAAATTAGAATTAATCCTATTGCAACACCCTCACTTTGGTGGATTTTAAAGTATACATAAATAAATCAGTCATGATTCGGAAATGTTTTAAGTATCACTAATAATCTGTATATATTTATCTTTTGCACTAGATTTGTTGTTCCCTGAACATAATAACAAGGAATGTCTGTAGTATGGATCTGCCAGCTGCTACAACTATTGCCCTACTACAAATGGATGGTACGATAAGCCGCCACTTCCCTACACGTCACCGTGGTAATGCTGAGAAGACTTCAAGTGTAACCATCCAACACCACAAGAATGTCCTTCCACTTCCACATGCATACAAACGCAGCGAACTTCTGGTGAGACGACACAGTGTTATACGTGCCCGACGCAAACCCGGCTACCGCACGATGTAGGCGGGTGAGACCAGAAAGGTGCCGAGGTACACATCGTGCAGGCTGCGCTACACCCCATATGCCAACAACCTTGATACCTCATCGACGATTACTTATTATTATATGTAAATATTTGCCAGAAGGTGATCACTGTATATATTTTTGTATCACCCGCACTAATGGGTGATAAACTACAAATAATTCCTTCAGTTATGATTCGAGAATGTCCTGTGTGTCACTAGTACTCTGTACATAGCTACACTTTTGTACTAGGTTTGACGCTCCTTGAGCGTAATAAATTGATTAAAACAAAAACACCATTTTAGTCGGTAAGCCCCATGCCTCCGAAGAGATAACGTATTCAAGTCAGACTTAGAATTTGTATACTGCTCAGTTTGGCTTTTACTTCTCACTTTAAATTATTTTCCTTCAGCTATGATCTCTCTATGTGAATAAAAAATTTCTTTCCTTCTATATATATATATCTACATGTCTTCTGTTGAATTTAGTACACAGCATTCTACAAAGCTCTTGCAAGAAATCCCGTCAATACTACTAAATTTAGGTCCTTCATCAGTTCTGCAGTGACGTAATTTCTTTAGTCCATTGACCTCTAAATATACCTAAGAGCGTCCCCTAAGGGATCTTACAATCGTGAATCAATTGAATTTTCTCCTCCAATCAGATAAGCAGTTACATATCCACGTGCAATATTGTATACTCAAGCAATCTAGAATTCACGGCACACTTAAGTTACATCAAAACAAAACCGACATGCAGCAATAAAATCGGGTCCGCAGGCTGTTCATAAACATAGCGGAGAGCGAAGTTATACAATTCATCACCTTTGAACTGTTTACCAAGAGCCGATCCAATAAAAATGAAACCCACTATCAACCCCACTTGTCTACATATATCTACGAGCCTCTTAAACTTGTGATCGAAAACCATTACCTTCCGATGAGAGTTCATATATGGCCCACATTATAATATATATATATATATATATACTTGTATATATCACAAATCGTCTGCTCTTCCTGAAACGAGAATGTAATACGAAAATGGTGATTTAAATATTAAACATTAAATGTCCAACCTTTCTAGTTTGACGAGGCAAAATTACACTTTGGCTGTTATTAGCTTATTTACACGACTTAGACTTTATGGTATGATCCAGGTTGGTATAGCACCGCTTCTTTGGGAGACCAATTTTTGTTCTCCATTAAATGGTTGTTCAAAAACTCGCTATCCGGTTTATCAACAATTGCTTATGCATCTATATTTACATTTTTTCCCGACAAAACATCCCCAGGGACAGTGGTAAAAGCAGTATTTATATGTCACTATTACTGTTGTCAAGTGTCGATTGCTGAACTTTCAGTACTTGGACGAAGTTTTAGAGCAGTGTTGATATATACAAGTGTACAGATTCTTTTTATCAGATTAGATATGGTTCTCTGGTAGTTTGTTTTCAGGAGGGAATTTGTCTACTTTTTTCCCACAACGATGGGATGCCAGTGCTATAAGAAGTAATAGAAATGATCGGCCATATACCAAGGGCTCGCCCCCCCCCCCCTTATGAGGGAGGCAGCCCAAGTCAAAGGCACAATTCCACTCCCATTTACCTTTTTTGTTTCTCCATGCTTCGGGTAGTAGAATATCGTACATGGGCTTCTGCATGCAATTTACTAAATTTCTTGGTGACATGCCTTTATCTTTGCTGGAGAATGAGGTCTTCTTTATTTTATGGTGTGGGGTTGGGTCAGTCTCTGAAATGCTTGTTGATTACATTTTACTACTTTATTGTTGGTGGATTTATCATTTTCATGTTGGGGTCCAATTTATGCAATTTTTTATTTTATTTAAACTAGTTTCTTCCCCTATATATTTTTTCAAACTGTCCCAAGGAAGTGTTAGGTTGCGAAATTTGTCATACCTTTCCTCTATAGATAGGTTCCTATTATTGTACATGGATTAGACTGCATGGTTTAGTCACTGTTCTAGGGACTTTAGTATATATATAAAAAGGGCAAGCTTATATAATTTTTTACAAGGCACCACTGTTCTTGCAAGCCTTGTGATGGGAATATTTATTTAGTTTTGTGTTGGACACGGTCACCAGCACTTCTATACTTGCATGCGATCCTGGTCATTTTTGTTGACCATAGGCAGTTTGGTTAATAGCTCTATTTTCTGTACAAGTTGTGTAGGATAGAGGTACTAGCGTTTTATTGTCCAGTATTTGGTATACGGTGGTCAGTGCTTTACGGAGAGATTAAGTAACTGCAAGGTGTGTGCAAATTGGGCAACCCACCAGTATAAGCTGGAGTGCAGGGAACTAACCACTGGCAAATGGGTAGATGCCACAGGACTTCAAGATAGCAATGTTCTGTTCTTATGCATAAATGTTAAAAAGTCATGGATATCAATGTATGGTATTGCATGGGCAGGTAGAAGGGTTGCCACTAGTTGCAATTGTTAAGTTCCGTTTAGCATGAATACTTGTATCAAAAGCATGAGAGAGGGAGGGGTGGAATATGTGAGGATGAAATGGGCGAGTGTGGATTTATCTGGAGGTAGGGTTGGCCCTTCATCCACAAAGACCCTAGATGAGGAAGCAAATAGGTGATGGGCAAGTAGGAAGTGGGGGCCCTTTGGCCGACTTCCATACAAGAGGCTTTTTGGTAGTCAATATTTCATGTCCTTACATTTCCAACCTTAGGCTTGGATACATCAATCCATTGAATCAAAGCCCCCCAGGCCCATTAATTTATCTAAGGATTGTTTGAATTATGCATTACGCATTGTAGTATGTGGCAACTAATTTCGATGTTCATATGGTTTTAATGCCAGATTGTGTCCTGAATAATACCAGTGTAGTTCTAACCTCTCAATAGGGATTTCACTGTAAGGAATTTTATCTTTCTTCAAGGCTTGTTTTGATGTCTGGATGGAAATGTGATATTGAAGGAAGATTCTTGTACCTGTTTGGGTAGCATGAACCCCAAGCTCCCTACATACTTAATTGGGCGAGATGCAGGGAGGACTTATCATCCTGGAGAAACCAAGAAAAAAATGAGGGAGGGAGGGGGATTTATGCCTTCGACTTTGGATACCTCTTGTAAGGAAGGTAAAGCCACTGTTACATGACCTTACACATGTTCAGCTGGTAGTGCTTGTGTATGACGAGATGGAAGTGTGAAATAGTGGGCTCTTACATCCCTGTATTAGAGATAGCGGAAAGAAAAACTAAAAATTCTATTGCAGTTTTATTCTGGCTCTGCAAAACCCATAATTTACTCCGCATCATCATCATCAGCGTCACCAGTGCCCTTGCGCAGGTTCTTCCTCTTAACACGGCCAGGACGTCCACCACCAAATGGACTCTTGAGGGAGAAGTCAATGTGCTTCTGGGAGTCTAGTCGCACAATGAAGGATGGCACATTAACTACCTGCTTGCGAACTCTGAAATACAACAAAAGTATTCTTAATTTCCACATTAACCAAATCTCACCCAGTTTGTAATTATAATCCACAGTAAAATGGTCAGCTTCTAGTGCATGTTCAGTCTAACCAGGTCTAAATCCACTGGTGCACCAGCCAAACTTCCATGACCCATACCCCTTGCTGTTCCCATATATGATATAATGGAAAAACAGCTCACCATAGCTTTGTTAATGTTATATCAGACATTGAGATAGCTAAGTAGCTTCTCAAGTGGCCTGACATGTGCACCAAAACACGAAAGCCAGGTTCATCATCCACAAGACCTTCATGGCTCTCAAGAACAGGTATTAGGCGTTGCTAGGATAAACCTAGACAAGTGGCCTATGCGAAAAAGCAGCTCAGGTGATACAAAACCTAGAAGGGGTTGCCAAATTGAGTAATTTGATTTCCTATCTCGTTTCTTAGAACAAGTGTGTACTAGCTATATGAAACAAAGTTGGAATACAAAATCTTATATAGAAAGGTCAAGTGGTCCATGGGTACCAAATTCATTAAACACCACACCTCAATTCAATTACAAGTTTGTTGACAATACCCTTGTTCCCAATTTTTGATAAATGAAGCTTATAACCTCTACAATGCCTAAACCAGCCTGTGTACATTACACACATAGGTCTTCCAATAGGTACAATGAAGTCTTAGCAAACCACTGTCAGGACATTTCCCCACTATCAACAAAGCTAAGCTGGAATAGTTTACATGCATAAAGCGTGCCAACAGTTAATTTCTACAATGTTGTCTAATTGCACTTTGGCTGGGTCTGCTAGTGGCCACAAAAAACTAACGATGAAAGTTCATGTGCATCTTTGATTGTTGAGCACCAACCCTCAAATAGCTGGGTACACACGAAGCGCCATGTATGAGTTACCCACCACCCTTGGCCAGACTCGGGTTATTGGATATAATATTTTCATCCTATCTAATGGTAATCCCTTGCACAAGTACAGTGAGGTAAAAGGTCCCTACAAAAATGTGTGCTCCCTTCTGCCATACTTTTGTCAAAAGATGGTTTAAAACATTGGCACAGGAAAAATACACCACTCGTATTTATAAGCCTCAGAAAGGAGGAAGAAGATAGTTTGAAAAAAGTTACATGTGTTTGAAGGTTGCCATACTTTGATGTGGCACTTCATAGCTGGAATATCCTCTTGGTGTGTTTGTGTGGAGGAAGAGAAGGCGAAACAGCTTGTAACAAGTGGATGGGATGACACATAGGAAGTCTGGATTTAAATTGACCTGGTAAAGCGACAACAGCTTAACACCATCAATACAAATCAAATTCTTGTGCACAGCATAGGATGTCTTATGTACAATGATGCATCACAATACAAATAGTTACTGCTGTATTACTCGATTTTCACTGAGTAATGATAAACACAGAAACCACAATCAAACCAGTTTGGGGCCACAACTACAAAATATAAACAAAATGCACACATCCTCATATATCCATTCACAATTCATGATGCCTACGTAGGCGTCATCAAATGGAAGATGGATCATCATCTTTTAAATTAATTTTAGTGGACAACAGTTTGGGGTGGTTGAAAGTGTCATGATAGTCTGGAAATAGCAAAAAGACCCAATGAAGGGGCAATTGTGCTCTTGACAAAGCTTTGGGGGAGAGATCTGGAATCTAAGGTTGAAAGGAGAAGTTTAATCAAGTTTGATAGTGTGAGAAGTATGCAGGGGTATTGGATGAATAGACAAAAGTGGCGAGATTGAGAGAAATAGAAGTGGATATGGATTACTAAAGATTAATAGGATGGTTTGAGAAAAAGAAATGTTGAAAGGAGAGGTGGATAGAATGAACTTGACCAAAATACAGCTGAATGGACAGGATGGAAACAAGTTTGAGCAAGAGAAATGTCTTTAGCTGGGAAGGGAGAAGGTAGGGATAGGTGCAAGTGGAGAATGATTGTGTATGGATTTTGATGCAGCCCTAAGGGATTTCTCCCTACATTCTTAATTTCTAACACTAGGGGGCTCTATTGTGTCTTGCTACATTGCATGTGACATGATCTTATGCAAGACCACTGGGTTTTGACCGAGAAATTGCCAGATATTGAAATTAGCAATGGTTTTACAAGCACCATTTTAATGGACATTGGAATGAAGAGGTTGCAAAACTAATGTCCATGCAGTTTTCACACCTATAGCAAGAGCTGCCTTTGAAATTGTATTTGACATGCTGGAGTTACAATGGAGAACACTTCCTGATGACTATTATTGTATATATTTCAGGTGTAAAGGTGCAATCAAGAAACTAATTTACAATGGGTGACTCCAAAGTCAAAGATTACATACAAGACAATGATGACAGGAGTGGAACAAAGTGATCGAGGTGTACAGGCATAATACAGAAACCATAGGGTTGCAATGGATGACCCCATGGTCACAATGGTTTTATAGAAGACAGGTATGGAACAAAGTATTTGATATTGTGCAGCATGAACAAATACCATGAAACCAAACTGTATTACATAACTAATACATCATTCTGTAATTGATGCACATCAGTGAAAGAAGAACCAGTGGAAATTTGGCAATTGGCAATGGTATCATAACAATGCCTTAATGTTTTCTTCGTTCCTGATCATTTCCCCCAGGTTTACCTGGCTCAATACTTGCCAGACTTACTGTCCTATTTTCAAACTATTGCAAGATGAAATTTTCAACAAGAGTTGAAAAATAAACAAATGTGCCTGGTACCCAATCTAAAGCAATGGAAGACCGATATGTAAAGTATGGAGCCAAGATAGCAGGAAAACTTCTAACATATGCATATGTTGACATGGAAATCTATGGTCTTACCAAAATACTTCCCTCTTTATAGTGACCATACTCAAGTCAAAACGAATGGCAAGATTTAATAATAATAATAATAATAAAAAAAAACGTCAGCCAATCACTTATAGCCTACTTTCGAATTGCAACAATCTTAAAAATGCCAATGCACTCAGGTCAGATTAACTTTGCATCACTGATCAACTTGGACATGTAACCTTAATACCTTGAACTGAATGAATTCTATCCTTATCAGCCAATCACTTATAGACTACTTTCGAATTGCAACAATCTTAAAAAATGCCAATGCACTCACGTTAGATTAACTTTACATCACTGATCTGACAACTTGGACATGTAACCTTAACTGAATGAATTCCATCCTTAACTACAAGCAACTACCTGAAAAGTAATGGTGCATTACCCACTACATGATTAAAATTCCCACCCATTTTTGACTAGATTTAAAATAGTATATGGTGGCTGGTTACAGTTTTGACAGGACCCCCACCAATACTTTTTTTTAACCATGCCACTAAATTATATAAAAACATACGTCTTACCTGATATGGCCCTGCTTGATAAGAACACGTGCATGATGAATAGACTTGGCAAGACCCAGCTTAAACACTTGAGTTTGCAGGCGTCGCTCCAAGAAATCTTCAGGCTTCAAACCCAACACATAATCAAGCTTCATGTGGGCCTCATCCAATACACCAGTTCTCACCAACCGACGAAGAAGGGCATTACCTGAGAATCAACATTTGACTAGTTTAGAAATTGGTTCATACAAAGCTGATGACAGTTGGGATGGTTTGGACAAATGGGAAGAATGAGAGATGACATTAGTAAAAGAGGTGTGGAAGGCTAAGGTGGAGGAAGTAAACTGGTGTCCCGTTTCTGTATCTTGCCATATCTAATTTGCTCTCAAATTCTTGTATTGTTTTGGCACATTACTGTTTTGTCTAATGTTCAATACATCCACCACTCTGTGGGGGTTTCCCCCTCCCCCACGTCTCCTCAATAACTGTCCTTTCTGAGTTTCTTTCCATGTCCTCTTATCCCAATTTATTAAGTTGTGTGTGTGTAGGAAACAGTCAGGTGAATGATATATTTATGCAGCCTAAAGAGGTTTCTCCCCACCTCCTCTATTTTCCATAAGAGGAGACAATGTGTGACACCAGTTATATGAAGTGGCCTTGCTGCACCACTTCTGACCTAGGAACTAAGATGAGTGTCTATTGATTTGGCTATCTCCATTGCACATACATGTACCAAGGCTTTCCCTCTTGCACAGGAGGTAGCTAAAAAGACAAGGCATAGAAACCACTCCCACCCAGTCCATCCCCTACATACTCCACTCCCCTCTCTGTCTTGGCACCTCCATTGTAATGGAGGCTGAGGATGATTTTGCTACATTTTTCAGTTCTTTTGCCACTTTTTTTCGCATTCGATATCTGAATATGACTGTGTGCAGGCTTATAAAGTAACTATAGGCAACAAGAATTTGCCTAACGAGGCAATTTGGCAATAAAATGGTTTTTATTAGGCCTTGTTGAAATCATCAGGCAGATTCCAGCAGATAATTACAAGTGACTTGTCATGCACATTACTATTAGAATGTCCATTCATTTCATGCAAAAAATGTAGTGAAGCAACCAAAGAATGTAGCAAAATTGTAGTGAACTAGCCATGTAGCGAAATGCCATACTACTTATAGCAACTTTTTCTGTTATTGATTTCCACAAAGTAATTGCATATTACACAAATGTATTATAATTTACGAAACTAATATTTTTCTAATGCATGCACTTATAAAATTTACCTAATATGGTGTGTCAAACCTTATTCCGCAGCTCCACTTCGTATTGTATTTGCTTTTAGCAAGGTTTACTTTCGATTTTCAATACATGTTGATGCATTGCAAAATTGCCAAGGATAACACAAAAGGCATGTAAGCTTTTAATTGTGGTCCTCATATATATATATATCTATATATATATAGTTATACATTTTTTTTCCCAATATATACCACTTAAATGCAGTCTCCCTAACAACTAACCAAAACAGAACATAGCATCTGCAAAGTTACTGACCACAGCTACGAATTTACCATCCTGAGCATGGTTGGAGTTGGCCAAAAACATATTACTTTTATTGAAAAATTTGTATTTATTTGTATGTAATCTTGGTGTTATAAATAAAATAAACAAGTTAAATAACATTTTTACTTTAGCTTTACTCAAGTTAGTATGCAAATATGCCTCGCTTGTTTGAACCCCACAAGAAATTGTAAGTTTTGTTTTTGACTAACTCCATCAACCACTCAGTGACAATCTGCACTTGTCAGTCCAGAAACAACTGGTAGTGGATTCAATACTTTATGCAAACCACCATGAACAAAGATGGAGGCCTGGACAATATATTCGTTTTTGCAGAGGCTAAAAATTTTTTCTTTTATCAAATTACATGTAAATTACACATTTAAAATAAAATAGTTCAATTAATGCAACCTATGCTATTTTACATAAAATCATGCATTCGAGAAAAAACTGTCCTTGGCCGGGTTTGGTCAGTAATTAGAGACCCCTTAATTGAGCACTTAAGGTATTTTTGTGCACACCTACGCAATGTAGCATTAGAAAATTAAATATTTTGTAAATTTTAACACATGAACATAATTTACAAGTGAACACTGGGTTCTGCCATCGTCTGTCAACTGTCCAAGGTACAATAATCAGGCCGTCAGCATCCGTGACAATGACGACCTAGATGATCCTTAGATTTTTAGGTACTTAATTACTAAACATTTTTTGGGTTATGTATGTTTGACCTCAGCACCTATCATAAAACATGGCATGTCATTCACCTACCGCAACTTCGTTGGTTAGAGACTACATTTTAGCAACTTTTTTATTTACCCCGAGAAAATCACGTAATACATTGATTTATTATAATTTATAAAATTACTGATTTTCTAATGCTATATTGCATAGGTGAGCACAATTAAAATTTAACAGCCTTTACTACAATTTACAAAATTATTTTCTATTGCTATATTATGTAGGTGTGAACTTTTAAAATTTTACCATAGTTTCACCCAACCAATGATTTTGATATGTGGCTTGTGTGTTTCTGGTGAGAAATGTGATATGAACGATGGTGTACATAATTTCCGTCGCAAATGTGTACTTTTCAAGTAATTATTTAAGTTATGCACTTATGCCTACATCTCCCCAATGATCTGGGGAGGACCTGTGGGAAATCGGGGTTTTTGGATGGGGATCACAAATAAATAAGAGTAATGCGCATTGCAAAACAGGTATAAAATGAACAAGAACAAAGATATGTATATGCATATATATTAAAAAAAATTCACATCTGAGGTCCAGTGTGGTCGGCTAACGCGAGCGACCATATAGGTTTATCAAGTTACCAACGATTAGAAATATTTTTCGCTACACTAGGTTAGGTTACGTTAGTTTACAGTTAGCAACTTCTGCGCAGGTGGAGTGGCCTTCGCTAAATGTAGTGACAAATATTTCGAATCGTTGGTAACTTGGTAAACAAACATGGCTGCTGCTCGCATTAGCCGACCACACTCCGGACCTCAAAGGTGATTTTTTTTTTTTTTTTTTTATATCTTTGGGTTCTTGTTCATTTTTTACCTGTTTTGCAATGCGCATTAATCAATTTATTAGTGCTCCCCACCCAAAAACCCCGATTTCCCACAGGTCCCCCCAAATCGTTGGGGAGATGTAGGTATAAGAGCATAACTTCAATAATTACTTGAAAAGTACGCACGTGACAAATGATGAACACCATCGTTCATACCAACATTTCTCACCAGAAACACATAAGCCACACATCAAAATCATTGGTTGGGTGAAACTATAAACTGACCATTCTTAATTTCCTATTGCTATATTGCATACATGTGCACAACAAATTTTACAGCATTTACTATAATTTACAAAATAGAAAAAATTCTATTGCTACATTTTAACATTGTGTAGGTGTGCAATTCTAAAAGTTTACCCATTTTCTCTTCCTTTATTTTAAATTTCTAGGACCTATTTTATCAAGTAGGTTAGGTAATATCAGGAGCTATTGGGTAACTTAAATTACATGTTAAACAACAGTCGTAGTTACGATAGTAACTTGAAAGTTTGTATGATTCTGGAATTTTTCCTACATGTTCGTTAGTTAAATAACTTCTGTAACCAACCTTGGAAGAGCCTTCTGGTGTCCTTTTCATCTAGCGTCAGCAGCTCTCGGGCAGCTGTTCTGATCTTGGCCAAAAACATTTTGACAATCCATAACTCCCGTTTGTTTCGTAGACCATACTCGCCGACAAGCTAGAAAAAGTTTGACGTGTTAGAATAATCACAACCTAGTCTCGAGAACAAAACCATATAAAACAGAACTTCCATTCATCCTTACCTTCAGCTCTTGGTCGAGACGTGGCTTTTCAAAGGGTCTCCTTGGTGTGGAGTACCGCTTGGACTGAACCAACCCAACTCTGTGGTTCACCATCTGCAAGCCGAAGTCAGAATATATCACTTAACATCGACACAATCACAAGCAAATTGTATGCATAAAGATTTCCTATTACATCCTAGGTATATGTACTTTGATATGGAATATGTAAAATATATATATACTACCTTCAATTATAAATTATTCGATTTTCATACAAAGGTCTCTAGACCCTGCCTACTCTCTCACCTTGCCGTACGTAGAAGGAGTAGAAGTGGGCGAAAGTATGTAAACATGAACATTGAAGGATTGTATAGGTAAGAAAACTGTCGTATTATTATCAACGAAACCTATGTTAATGCGCTCCAAATTACTTTCTATAGCTATAATATGGCATAAAAACAAAAGTTATATTTATGACGACTTTGAAATGAAAAGTCTATCAGTTCCCAGGAATGTTTTAATACGAAATGGACGATATACATATACCATACGTTGTGCTGATACATTCATTGGAAGTGATATAGAAAAGCTAAAAAGTGTATAATAAAATATAAATGAGCGCTTTCAATTTACCTAGTTCCACAACAGCTTTGCTGCAAAGGTAGAGGTAAATATGTCCAGGTATATAGAGTATAAAAACTGATTTATGTCAAGCATACCCTGGAGGAAGTTGGTAATAATTTGGATAGAGAAATAGTTCAATTGTATTTCATATTGATTGTGAAAAATTCATAATCTAAGTAATAGAATGACCAGGATTAGGACTTTAATTAACAAAAAATCTATATCCATGGGATATAAAATATGAAATAAGAAATGGATGAAAGAATCTCCTTTTATATTTAGTACAGATAGTGTATGAATGACAGTATGAAATATATGAGAGAAGTGGGTTGATCATTTTCATGTCTATGCTAATCATGAAAGCCAGAACGAAATAGCCAGATTTAAAGTGTAGAACCTATACCTTGTCCATATGAATGACATAAATAGTAGGGTGGACTCAACCCTCCTGTCTTTTGCCGACGACACCCACATCAGCCATGCTGTGCAAGAAAGTGGGGATGTGCAACATCTACAAGACGATCTCAACTCAGTTTATGCATGGGCCAACAACAGCAACATGCAATTCAATGATGAGAAGTTCGAGGTCTTGAGATATGGCACAAATCAAGGCATTAAAGACGACACTGAGCTGCACACGGAGAGAGGTATGAAAATCACACCAAAAGCCCATGTGAAAAGCCTGGGCATTCACTTAAGTGATGATGCCACCTTCCAACACCACATCATGCACTCAGTAAATAGAGCAAGAGGGATGGCCAGCTGGGTCCTAAGGACCTTCTCCTCAAGAGAGGTTCAAGTGATGCTTACCCTCTGGAAGTCGCTTATCCAACCGATACTGGACTATTGTAGCCAACTCTGGTCACCACACAAACGCGGAGACATCCAGATGCTTGAAGCTGTCCAACGGAACTACACCAGGTGCATCAAAGGGATGCAAGATCTCAACTATTGGGATCGCCTGGGAGCACTAGGCCTATACTCTCAACAGAGGAGGAGAGAAAGATACAGGGCCATTTACACATGGAAAATCCTTGAGGGACTTGTTCCGGACCCCACGCCCTCTACAATCAAGCCATACCACAGTATAAGGCATGGGCGTAAATGTGAGAGACAAACTCTCCCATCAAGAGCCCCGGTGAGGATTAAGACCCTACTGGCAACCAGCCTAGGCCATGAGGGTCCTAAAATCTTCAACGCCCTCCCAAAGGAGGTGAGAGAGAAAACTAAATGCTCGGTGGACAGCTTCAAACATGCACTGGATAGGTTCCTGCGGAAGGTACCAGACGAGCCTCCAGTGCCAGGCTACACTGCCATAAGTAGGTTCTCTCAAAACACACTACCAGACCAACTGACCCTCGCAAGGAAGGACAACAGGACTGGCAGCAGCGGTAGTCCACTACGGCTGTGAGGATCGACCTCAGAACTCCACTAAGTAAACTAAGTAAGTAAGTAAACTAAGTAAGACTGATTGGTTTAGTTTTCTTGAGTCTCCCCTACAATCTGCCTGTTTTCTCAAATACATTCTACACGGACTCATGGTTACTGGATTAGTTTAGGTCTGTGATAGCCATTATCACAGGAACCTGTAATAGCAGAAATAAATTAACGAGAAATATATGCCTGTAGTATATTTTTTTACGTTTGTCGCAGTGAGCTAAGGGATCTATCTGATCCTTGGTTCAAGTCCTGACCCCAGAAAGAAAACGTAAGAGAGAATAAACAAATCATTAGACTAAAGCAGAATCTGCCAGACTTTTGAAGGTAGTATTTTTCAGAACCTTCTCCAAATTCTTTTAAGTACTAGTGCAGTCAGTCACAGTGTTAGGAAAATTGCATCTACGAGTAATGTCTAGATCCGGAAGTAACAGAGTGTGAAGACTTCGTACGGGCATTTCTTTGTGGTTGTAATGATTGACAAATAAGAAATGTTAATGGAACAGTACAGCTGTCAGAATTTGCGTCAGGGGGCCCAACAATTTTAAGACATTTAGAAAAAACTCAAAGTAAAGGAATTATTAGTTTAAAGGTCAACTCAGTAGGTTTTCAGAGGTGGTGAATATTTGCCAGATGTATGGCTTAGTCACTTTTTGATAAAATAATACAAAAAAATCCTAATTATTACGCAATATGATAAAAAAAAAGCCTATCAAAATATCGATAGCAGACGAACTTTCCCACCAATCCAAGCCGTCCATCTTGCCAGAGACAGAAAACTCTTTATCCCATCGACGCCCACGACGGTACAACAGGACGGATAACGTAAAGGATAAAGTGAAGTAAAGACGTACTTTCTTTCGCCGTCCTTCGGCTGTTCTCGTATGGCTGTGACATCAAGCTTGCTGTTTATATTCTGATGCATGCCATGTGCGTCCATAATAAAGTGTCGTGCCGCGCTGCCAACTTGATCAGGGATTTGTCATATTTCGTGTGTTAGCAAGGTTTTATCAGGTATTTAGTTCGAAAATGGTTCATTGTGTCGCCGCAAACTGCATCAGTGATTCGGCGAAAGAAACTTCAACGCTGGAATCCTATCACAAGGTTGTGTGCTTCTTTGCTCCTAAGTCCCTGTATTTTTCTTATGAAGCAATGGAAGGAAGACAAGTACATATGTAACGTCAAACATCTCTTGATGTAATTTCACTAAGGTAATTCAGGCACAAGGGGGCTGAATTTATATTGATAATGGTAAAATATATGTATGGTGATTGAAAATTATCATTATTAATTTTCCACTTTCAGACTACTACTTGTTGCCCTTCATTTCAATGGAAATTCATGTAGAAAACAGAAAACAGGAAAAAACAGGTGTTGGAGTGGCGAAGGAGAAGAAGGTTGATCTAACATATGCTGAGTGTATGAAGCATTATTATGCTACATATTGCATCCAAACTGTGAAACTGCATAGGACTTCCTACTGGAGCAATGTGATACATTCAAAATACCTAAAATTTTGTTATTGTTCTGATAATATGACAAACTAAACAATGAAAGTTTCCGAACCAGTCTGTTCCAAATTTGAAAAAACAAGAGAAGTCTGACATCATCCAGAAACAAAGGTCCAGGTTTAATCGTCCAACACAGTGAATTTTTTCATATACCAAGGACAAATAGTACTCCGAATATAATTCCAAGAATCTGAACCAAAGTCATTGCTGAAGGGTATTTAAATCCTGTGTAATGTCCATCTGGCGCAGGCCATTTTTTTCCTAATTTGGTCACTGGCACACACTGGAAGGGGCAGGCGATTTCTTTTGCCCAGTCGTTGCCAACACCACTCCACTAAATTACGATAGGCAAGATACCTGTACAGCCTGAAAGAAATAAAAGTACCAATTTATGATTATTCATTTTGGGATAGATTAATAAAAATATGCATTTTTACATAGTCTATTGTATATATATATATATATATATATATATATATATATATATGTGTGTGTGTACATATATATATAAATTGTTATTTTTCATACATATTCTAAGAATAAAAATAATTTTGTAGTATTTACCTCAAAACACGACTGCTACCACAATTTCATCAATCTTATTCAAATTAAAAGGCCTGGACTTATATGCAAGCGACTCAACAATGGACAGTATGGATGTAACTGAAATACTGCAATGCTACATACACATGTAGCGGAGGTTGGTCATTCCTAATCGGCCCCTCGTCATTGATAAACCCATACATTGTCAATTTAAGAGCATATGGATTCAGGCAGACTACTGAAAATCCTGGGTGCTGGGTGATGCACTGGCATCCGTTTGGCTCAAAGCTTTCTTTCTTTTCTTAGACTGCGCTGTAATAGGAGCAACACAAGCTTTCTCCACAGCTGCACCTAAAATAGTCAAATTAATTAATTTTAGCAAGGTCATGCAATGGGAAATGGGGGAGGGAGTAACTATTTCTTCTTCAAGCTACAGACTACTTGGAATGAAGTAAAAAGCTGAGCAAATGTTAGAAAATTTAATAAAAAAAATCTTCTGCTTGTTAGGCCAATGGCATGAATACCATAGGCCTAACCATGCTAACCACGCACAGATGAACTATCCATGCATTATGGACGTGGTCATCTTGGTGGTCGTGTAGGTGTTTTTCCAACAAAATAAAATCAAAACCAGCCCTGCTAGATATGCAGGGGCCTGGTTTAATAGGCCAGGCCCATCAACGCCTACCATTTCATGCCTTTAAACTTTCATCCGCATGTCTGGTGACAAACCAACGAAATCGTGTGTCGGGTCTGGTGTGGTTGATGGTGTGCATTTATGTATGCAAAGCGTGTATGCAGTAATGCATTCCGACGAACTCATCAGTCCTCATTTCCTGCTCGTTCTGGGCGTTCATCCTCTGAAGATTCCTCGCTCTCAACATGTTCTTCGTCAGTTGGGTCTTGTTTCGATATCCGAATTGGTTCGTACATGTATCCTTGTACCGTAACCACATTGGAACACGAGAGGGTATCCAAATCCGATAAATCTTCTTCATTCGATGTGAAATCCCCATCGTGTTGATCGCTGTCCACCCTGACGTCATCAGTTGCACGAGCGGTGGAAAATGTAACTACAATGTTTAAAAGTTCGTCTGCTACCAGGCACTTTTCAGATCATGCTATTTGGATAGAATAAAAATTATAGAATGCTAGAAGCGTGCATTTAAGTGTTCCAACTTCTTCTAAGTTATATTTTCATACATGAAAAAAAAAAATCAAAACCTTCTCATTTGACCTTTGAGGTCAACTTTGTTTTGGGATATTAATGATTTAGTTAAGTAATAAGCTGTATCTGTGATATAAATATATATATATATATATATATATATATATATATATATATATACATATATATATACACAGACTGTATATATTCATTCCTATTATTTTTATCTTTATTTAAAGTGTAGATTTATTTTGTTTGGTAGGAGTTATAAAATTCAGTGGGGAATATTTTGTGTACATGTCAACACGATTAGTTTTACTTGAGTCCCCCCTATGATAATATAGTTTTCTGTCTACTCATAATATGAAAGGCAGAGGGGGAAAGCCTAAATGTGTATAAAATGAAATGTCTGAGAATTATGGTCGGACTTACAAAGTTATCAAAACAAGAAATTGAGGAGGAGAATGGGGGTAGAAAAGTAGATGGTAGATAGGGTTGATTTGGACAGATGGGAAAAAAGTGTGAAGAAAGATTAGCAACAGAGGTGTGGAAGGCAGAGTTGTGAGGAGTGAATTTGAGGGGACGACCGAGGATGAGATGTATGGATGGCATGAAAAGGACGTTGAGTAAGAGAGGAATGTTTGTTGAGCAAGGACAGGAGAAGGCAGCGAGGACCATTGTTCAAGGTAGAGAGCTTGACCTGAGATGCCGAGAACCTATTGTCGTCAAACGGGTGTCGCCAAGAAAAGTCGGTGAGCTTAGTCACTGAAAAATGGATAGTCCTTTGGGAGATGATAGCCGTCGTTGAGACTACCACGCTGCAGCATATGTGTGCGTGCGCGCATGTGCACGCTAGGCATCGAAGGGAGATGCAGCTACGTTGCATATAGAGATGTTAACACACAAACACGCACGCACACACACACACACACACACACACACACACACACACACACACACACACACACACACACACATACACACACACACACACACACACACACACACACATATATATATATATATATCTATATATCTATATATATATATATATATATATATATATATATATATATAAATAGAGACAAACAGACAGAGACAGAGACAGACATACAGACACACACACACACACAAACACACACACACACAAACA
This sequence comes from Oratosquilla oratoria, assembly GCF_046742065.1. Lineage (NCBI taxonomy): Eukaryota > Metazoa > Arthropoda > Malacostraca > Stomatopoda > Squillidae > Oratosquilla > Oratosquilla oratoria. Next base: position 9,820,852 of record NC_134796.1, on the reverse strand, counting down.
CACACACACACACACACACACATACACACACACACACACACACACACACACACACACACACACACACACACACACACACACACAGAGTGATAGATACCTGGAACAAATTAGACAAAGAAACAATGTGTGCAAACACTATTCAAGATTGTAAGAAAAACTTGATGCTGAAAGATACAAAGACGGGTCACCACAAGCATAGCTCCCTTCCCGTATAATACAACTAGGTAAAGACACATGTACGCACACACACACACACACACACACACACACACACACACACACACACACACACACACACACACACACACACACACACACACACACACACACACACACACACACACAGAGAGAGAGAGAGAGAGAGAGAGAGAGAGAGAGAGAGAGAGAGAGGCAGGTAGATAGATGAATAGACAGATAGATAAACAGACTGATATATATATACATATATATATACATATATATATATACACATATATATATATACACATATATATATATATACATATATATACATATATATATATATATATATATATATATATATATATATATATATATAGATAGATAGAGAGAGAGAGAGAGAGAGAGAGAGAGAATCTGGGCCGCCTTAACTCCTACCACTGACGCACATCCAAGCTGACGTCCCTGGCACAGGGTCATCATCAGAACAGGGTCAAGTACTCGCATTCATTATATAATTGTCATCCGCCTCTGACTACATAATAACTTCCAGACAAAAGTCATAATAATGTGAAAGTGGATGATGACCTCTGAATATTTTAGAATACCTCGAACTTGTCAACGAGGGTCCTCGTGGTGAATGATTCACACTCTTTCGCTCAGAATCCACTTCTGGTGACTTTCCTACTTTTTTATTTTTTCTTGTTTTTCTTCTCCATTCTTTACGATACCATTTCCTGTAACTAAGTCAACCTTTTGCTCCAGATGTTCTCGATTACAAAAGGGTTAACTCACTACCTTGTTCATCTTTTGAACCAGGAAATCATCAAATGTTATATTACTGAAAGAAGATGTATTATTTTGTTGTGTATGGTTTTGCATCCTGGAATATCGAGACTGCTTGTCATGGGATTCTGTCATGAGTGACGTGACTCCCGAACAGTGAAATGATGATAATATTGATGGTATTGATTGCAATCCGAATATCCAAACACATGCTGTGGTTAGAGCAGGTTTTAAGCCTATTTGATCGATTTGATAACATATGGCACCGCACCTTGCCTCAAGAGTCCCGCGCTTAAGTGTTTCAGCCCAGGATTTGAGCAGAGAACAATGTAACGGACTTCGTTTAAACTGATAGTAGAATAATAAAAATGGATGTGTTATAAACTGAGGGATTTGTTAGCGAACTCGTAAAGCCATAGCCCTTAGTTGACCGTATTTTCTCAGTGAAATATCTTTAGGTTATATGGTTTTGATTAAACTACCGGCTATCGGACTCTTTTGTCTCCCTAAAAAAAAAAAAAATCATATTTCGTATTCATTGTCGTTAAACCCTGAATACCTGGTATTTAACAGTCGATTTACAGCATTTCCTAATATTTTATTGCTTTGAGGATTTACTTAACAATACCCTTAACAGTCATACCAGGTCAAATAAGTTTTTTAAAACCAAAACTGATTAAAACATATTTACAATCAACAATTTCACAAGAAAGACAAAATCAGTTTGGCGATGCTATCGATAGAAAATAACACTATTTTAAGATTATTTTGAAAAAAGAAAGACACAACAGAAAAGTATTTTTCTCAGATTTGTACATAAAAAGTAAATCTGTAATTGTCTTAACTTCTATATACTAATAAAATAATTTCTGTTAATGTCGATCTAATTCGGACCGGAAACCAAAAATTCCTCAAGGAGACGCATCCCCACCGGCCCCTGATTGGCTGAGAGAGTGGTGACGTCACGGCAACAGAGACGACTGATTGGCTGAAGGCGCCTGCGAACGAAGCGAGCTCGCCCCAAGGGCCGAGCCCCCGCGTAGGGTTCGGGCGCAGCTGGTTACTCGTGTATTCAAAAAATAAAAATATTCGTATTGCTTTTCAATATTTAGTATATCAAACATTTAATTTTTAATTTCTTAAACTAGCATACTACATGAATATAAAACATCAGTTTCGAACTTTTGTAGAGTAAAAGCCCCGTTATCAAATTTCTGAGTGGGTCCCGCCATCCTTAGCACCGGCTCTAGCTGGTGTCTTGTACGATGCATGATTTGGCGCCAGAAAGATAATGCAAGTCGTTTACTTCCAAAATCCTCATGGGACGATTTTATTTGTTTTGTTAGAGATTATAGCTTAAGATCCTTTCCTTGAGCAAGGTCTGATGCTTTTTTCTAAGTAGATTCTGGTAAGAGTTGTTTTTGTGTTTGGGAGTGTCATTTTGATGCTCGAGGATGGCCTTCTAGATTAACTCATCGTTGCTAACCCAGTGTAAGAAATATAAGACCTACAACCCAAATACTGACACGAAAAAAGTACACCAGGCGACTTTTATGGAGGTTAAGCCTTGGTGTCATGTTTTTAAGAAGGAAGTCGGATATTTTATTGGGTTTGTAGTAGATAATGATGTGGAGGTTAATCAATGCGTCACTAGTTTTTGCAATTGTCTTCACGGAACTGCTTAACTAGACAGTCTAGGAAACGACAAGAAGAACAAAAATTCTCATCAATGTGTCCTTCATCCCTCTCTCATCTATTTTGTATGCCAAAGACATACTATACGTATATCAGATGGTAACAGACTGTCCTTCAGTGGTGCTTTTTTTCTTTCATATTATTTGTTCTTTGTCTACAATGTGTTTGGGGATTCTGGATATAAAGAATTCAAGGCGGCTGTTGTCAACCAGTACCCAAATAGCTGGCTCGATCTCTCTATGCGTGTCTTTCTATGTGTTGCGATAGAGCAACATTTTCTTAACATATGCTCTGACGGACTGAGGGCATTCATGCTGTCGAAGAAGGCAATGCCCTATGTTATCGGATGTTATGTGGATGGGAGTATTGAGAATCCCGCCTCCTTTTTAGACTGAATAATATAAAACAAAATTGACTTTTACAAACACATGTTTTTTATTCCTATATCTTATTTGGATATATAAATTATGCATTTTTTTCAGTATAATGTGTGGAAAACAGCATCACTCAAGTGACCACCATTTTCTGCTCAGAAATGGAGGCTCTTACGACAGCATTTTCCATGACCGTACACAAGGTTTCAGGTCCTAAACATCAGCTTTCGGTTTTAATTTTCTCCTTAAGTTCTTGTTTAAGGTTTATTTACGTTCTTTTGTCTTTAATATTCTCCTTAAGTTCATGAATTGTCCGAGGTTTATTAACGTAAACCCATTCTTTCAAGTTGTCCCACAAAAATAATTCTGGTGTCATCAAATCAAGTGAACGCGGAAGCCATGTAAATTCAGCATTTTTTTCTATTATTCGTTCATAGATTTGAGGGCACCAGGTTTCTTTTTTGGTGGGACACTTGAGAGAACGGGTTTTAGGTAAATAAACCTTGAACAATTGAAGAACTTAAGAACATTAAAGCCGAAGTGCATCGATTAGGAACTGACCCCTTGCGTACTTTATTGAAAAATGCTGTGGAAAGAGCCTCCATTTGTGTGCAGGGAAATGGTGGTCATTTGAGTGATGTTTTCCACACATAGTGCTGAAAAAATACATTGATTTTATTAAAAATATGTGTTTGTGCAATTTTTTTTTTGTATATATAGTCTATTCCTGGCTATCCTATACAGTGTATATATATTATATATTCATATGTAAATATATATAAACATATTGTTAATTTTTATGATAGTCGCATATAGGATCCGAACCCACTGCTTTCGGGCACTGTAAGATTACCGTCACGGAGCCTTTACCCATTCCTCCACAGAGACAACATGAGCTAATTTACCTGGAATTGTTCTGATACCCGAGGATAGGAAAGATCATTAATCTGCGACCCCAGTTCTTATTTTACACAAGGTCCAAGCCCACTAGTGGCAGGGGGTAAGGATCGGAGCAGATCCCTTTCACGCTTTCGCCGTTGTAACCATGAGAGAAATTCGCTAGGAACAGCTTGGGCCTTGTGTAAAACAGGAACTGGGGTCGCAGAGTAGTGATCTTCCCTATCCTTGGAAATCAGAACAATTCCAGATTTCGGGGCTTTTATAGTCTCTGTGGAGGAATGAGGGTTCTGTGAAGGTAATCTTACGGTGACCAAAAGCAGTGGGTTCGAATCCTACATACGACTGTCATAAAAATTATCAGATTAATGTCACTGTCACTAGCGAATTTCTCTCTCTCTTATATATGTATATATATATATATATATATATATACATATATATATATATATATATATATATATATATTTATATATGTGTGTGTGTGTGTGTGTGTATGTATACACACATATATATATATATATATATATATACATATATGTATACATATATATATATACACATACATATATGTATACATATATATATTATATATATATGTATATATATATATATATATATATATATATATATATATATAAGACGTAAGTGGAGTAGGAAACACAGGAATCTTAGTCTGAGTTTATGCCACTGTGAATGGGGTATATGGTTGTCAAACACGTTTGCCAAACGTGTTTTACAACCAAATACCTCATTCACATACTCACATGTAAATGGCTCTTTATACTCTATTGCACACTAGGTAGCATGCATGCAAAATACATGTGTGTGTGTGCATGTATATATGTGCACATGTTTACATGTTGATGTACATGTGCCATTTCTATGCTTTGGAGAACCTCCCCCCCAAAAAAAAAAAGAAAAGAAAAAAAAAGAATCACGCTTTGAATTGTTTCCTCTGCTCGGAATATATGAAGGTCATATAATTGAAAGTTGATCAAGCAGACTGTCAAAAATCTTAATGGAGAAAAAGAAAGGTTGAGAACCATTATTGCAGTGATATTGTCTGCTACCTTCTGGAATGTTCTGAGAAACAAATCGAACTTTGACGTTTCAGCAGGTCGCCCGGGATCTTCTTCACAAAGAAACTGAAGTTTGTTCTCATTGTCATTTTACTCCATGAAAGCTGATCTGGTTCTTTTGCAATGTTGTTTTGTTCTGCTGGAAAAGTACTTGGGCACGAATGTAACAAAAGCCTATTGGCGCTGTTGGCCTACTCCACAGTGGAAATAAGCTCTCCTCTGTTCCTTTATATGCAACTTGATTACATAATTCTCTCTCTCTCTCTCTCCCCCTCTCTCTTCCTCTCTCTCTCTCTCTCTCTCTCTCTCTCTCTCTCTCTATCTCTGTACGTCTTTAACTGAGGCATCCGGGATAAGAAAAATTTATTATGCATAGAAAGTGTGGCCAAACATTGAATGTTATTCCTTCCCCCCCCCCAAAAAAAAAAAAAAAAAAAAATCGCGGGACCAGTGATGGGTAGTGTGGATTACGTAAAAATACAAAGAATCTCCTCAACTCTTCGTGTTTCTTTCGGGGAAAAAGTCGAAAAAGATCTCGCACAAGAGACCTCCAGTACAGTTCTCTTATCTGGGTGGTCTGCGCTTTGGTCTCGCATTCGCTTAGTTGTGGGTTCGAATCCCGCAACCCTCTCCGATTCCCAGCAGTGGCTGTTAACCTGCCTCTCGACGTACACTCCTCACTTGATTACACAGGACCCATTTTGAGGACTAAAAGCCAGCAGGTTTCCCTTGATTTTTCTTCCATTCTCGTGGCCCTGTGCATGGGCTGTTGCAATCCAGGGGGTCCTTTGCATTTCGTACTTGCTTGTAGCCAGGCGCGGATACAAGGGAGGGCCCAGGGGGCTCGGGCCCCCCCTAACGCCCCGAGTATGAAGAACAATGGTAGGTAATGGTCCATTAACATTGTTCACTCATCTCGAGTTTGATTCTCCTTGGATAAACACTTTTTAGTGCGAATTTATGATTTGAATTACATTTGTGAATTATATATGATTTTACATACAATACGAGCAAAACGGACTTAGGTTTCTGGGCCAATCTCCAAGCCAACAGCATTATTCTTGGGGTTAAAATATCGGCGTGTTTCAAGTATCGGTTATCAGTTTGCCCCCCCCCCCCCCATAACACTCCTGGATCCGCGCCTGCTTGTAGCCTTTGGGTAGGCTGCGATCCAGTTTTGGAAAACAGTGCAGGTGAAATCTAATAGGAATCATTTGGCCTAACGACAGACAACATTGTTCAGCTTAGGACAAGTTATATCCTAAAAGAATTTAATGAGCCACCTTATTCTTCATTTACCGTGCAGGGTTATTCCCCCCCACCCATTCCCCACCCTCCCTTGTTGTTGCTACTCAAAGATAAAAAAGTCTTCGTATATATCTTTCCACTTTGCCGTTCAAAAAGGAGAAAATAAAGAATCTTGTCCTCTGATATCCATAGACAAAGAAGAAAAAAGAAGGAGGAGGAGGAGGAGGAGGAGGAGGAGGAGGAGGAGGAGGAGGAGGAGGAGGAGGAGGAAAATAAATGAGATGTACTTTCCTTCGGGGTATCAATCACTTCTCCTTTTAGGATCGCGTTGACTTAGTTCTTGTAATTAAAGACCTGAGCTACTACCCGAGGGGAAAACAGCCCGCCCGTGGCCAGCACCCAGAGAGAACTTAAAATTCAGGACGAGGAAGAGGAAGACAAGATCTTAGTCGGAATATGCACGAACACACGCACACATGAACACACACTCACGAGTCGGGCGGGCATCCGATCGTCGTGGATTATGGATTATGGATTAGCCAAGGTCCATATAGTATATGGACCTTGGGATTACAAGGAATAGCGCGGAATCGGTTTTAGTGGGAGGGGAAGAATGTCTGTAAGAAAATGAAAAGATGGTAGTGTATAAAAGAGGGCTTTTGCCACCGGGTGATTAAGGATATTTATTTCGTGGCGTCGTGGCTTTGGAGGTATGGGGGTCGTGTCGAAGATGGAAATAAATACTCATAGAAATCAACTCACGAAGCAAGTCGTTCGACGGCTTGGCTTAATCCCCGAATGGGAGCTATATCTCCTGAACAAGTAGTTCTCGACATTTGTTCTTCAAATTGCAGCCCTAAGGCATGTCTAAAAACCTTTTGTAAAACACGGTGAAATATCCTAAAGTGTCAGTTCTTTCACGACTGCCTGGCAATTTATTGAATCAGATTTTGATTTTCTGGTTAAACTTATCTCTTATTAAGAACCGTTCGGGTCGGATAGAAAAGTAACATAAACCATCTGTAAAACCTTTGTAGACACCAGTCTTGGATCGCACACACACACACACACACACACACACACACACACACACACACACACACACACACACACACACACACACACACACACACACACACACACACACACACACACATCCCACGCGACTCTCCATACGGCACGATGCACACACATATTCATACATACATATACATGAACATACGCACAAACACACACATACACATATACACGCACATACACATGCATAACATGCACACACACATGACACACACATGCACAAACGCACAAGGCACGATACACACACACGGCAGAAAGATGCAACACATATACATACACACATGTACATTATTACAGTTTTTATTCATTCATTTATTTTTTCATCATTATTATGATTTTTTTCGCATCCGACCTAGACATGGACCAAAAAGTCTCCTGTCGGCATGCCCCGCCTTTGCAATCCTTTGTAACACACACACACACATAAACACGCGCGCGCGCGGCACGACACACACGGCACAAACACGCAAAAACATACACTAATGTGTACGCACACACACACACACACACACACACACACACACACACACACACACATGCACACACACACATACAGCATGACACACACTATGGTCACCCAGTACCAAAAAGAATATAAGGAAGATTAAGAAGTTAAAAAAGTTAACTCGGAAAGAGACCTAGGAGTCATTATCAGCAAAGACATGTCACCAGACAAACATATTAACAAAATAGTCGGAGAAACATTCAATTTACTAAGATCAATGAAAGTGGCTTTTGACTAACTGGATGAAGAAATGGTATAGAAAATATTAGTTACATTGATAAGACCAAGATTGGAGTACGCTGAGACATCATTGACACCCAGTACTAAAAATAACATAAAGAAATTAAAAAGAATCTAGAGAGCAATGACAAAAATGGCACCAACACTCTACAAATTGACATACGAACAAAGATTGGGCAAACTCGAACTACCAACCCTGGAACAAAGAAGAGAAAGAGGAGATTTACTAACCATCTACAGAATTATGAAAGGGATGGAAGTCTTTGATAGAGATTATTTATTAAAGTGGGACAAAAGAAAAAACAAGAGGACGTGAAAAGAAACTTGAAAAGGATAGTTATAGAAGAGATCTGAAAAAGAATAGCTTCCCACACAGAGTGGTGGATATCTGGACCAAATTGAATGAGAAAACAGTGAGTGTAAAAACTGTACAAGAATTTAAGATCAAACTGGATGCTGAAAGATACAAAGACGGGTTACTACGAGCATAGCTCTCTTCTCGGATAATACAACTAGGTAAATACACACTCTCTCTCTCTCTCTCTCTCTCTCTCACATACACACACACACACGTGATCCAAAGACCAAGGTGAATACACACAACACACACACACGCACACATACACGGGCACGCACGCACACACACACACACACACACACACACACTTAAGCACGCACAAAGACGCACGCACACACACACATGCACAAACACGCACGCACGCACACACACGCACACGCACACTCACACACACTCACACACACACATGCACGCACACACGTGCACGCACGCACACGCGCACCCACACATACATACAAACACACACACACACACACACACACACACACACACACACACACACACACACACACACACACACACACACACACACACACACACACACACACACACACCCGCATACACACACGCTCGCGCACACACACACACACACACACACACACACACACACACACACACACACACACACACACACACACACACACACACACACACACTCAAAAAGGACAACTACAGAAGAGACCTGACAAAGAACAGCTTCCCACACAGAGTGATAGAAATATGGAACAAATTGGACGAAAAAATAGTGTGTGCAAACACAATACAAGAATTTAAGAACGAACTTGATCTAGCGAGATACAAAAGCGGGTCACTATGAACATATCTTCCCTTTCCGTAAAATACAACTAGGTAAATATAACTTGGTATACACGCGAGCGCGCGCGCGCCGGTCTTTTTTACTGTCTGTCTTCTCTCTCCCTCCCTCCCTCTGTGGGAGTGTGGTTGAGGTTGGTGTGGGTTTATTATGTGTTTGTCGGAGTGGTGCAGGTTCAGGTGAAAACATGAACATCTGGTGTGACCTTGGTTACCTCACCGTTAAATGAGAACAAACATTTCCAGTTTTAGTTTGAAAAGAGTTGTAGAGTCCGTTATAACCAACTGCAGTGCGGCGGGAGGGGTGGAGGAGGGTGAGGCAAGGCAGTACCACCGTTTTCTGACGAGCTCATTTCTCCACCTCAATTTATATTTTCATAATCACGAAGAACCCACAGTCGGAATGAAAGGAAACTTTAGAAGAATGTGTAACTTCTATATTTCTAAAGTTTCCTTTTATTCCGACTGTGTGTTCTTCGTGATTATTATTTACAAATGTGCAACAACATTTTGTCTAAGTTATATTTTCATGTTTAAAAACATTACTTAATCTTGTTATTCACTGTTCCTTTCATCGGTCTTGCCTCCTCTAAGAACAATCGAAACCCTTTGCCTGGTGTCGCAAGTTGTGGTGAGTGAATGTAGTTCAAAATTGTTAGACTTATTAGATAAGTATAATTTTTCTTTCCATCTAATCTGTATGGAAAGGTATGTCGGCATGATTTACCGTTGTGAGCCAAAGCGCAAACTGAAACGCAGGCGACAAAGCGCAGATCAAAGGCAGACTTCCTGTTGTTGAACTGAAGTACAATTTGAACTTTTCTCTCGCTTAAAATACTAAGGTAGATACATCTAGAAGCATTTGAAGTGAGAGACAAGTTCAAAATTTACTTCAATTCAGCAGCAGGAAGTCTGTTTTTGCTCTGTTTTTTTGTCGCCTGTGTTGCCTGCGTTCCAGTTTGTGATTACATTTAGGAATAACATTAATTTAGGTTCTAGCCCTGGTCTTTAAGCCGTTTCATGATTGTATCCAAAAAACGTTGTCATCTATTTTTTACCCTCACCGCCTTGGGTATGATTCGAACAACTTGTTGGAATATTCAAAACAGAAAATAGTTAACACGTCATAACTTGAGTATGATAATTACTCTTAACCCCATTAATATGATGACATACTTATCGTATTTTGCTCTGGTTTAGGACAATCTGTTCTAAACACCCAAGAAAGCTTAGTTGCGACAACTTCGCATAATGGCCACAAAATGGTGGCGTGTCTGGAGTTTTCGCAACTCTGTATAAAGGGAGTATTGGTGTAGCCGATTGCACAACAGTGAACAGAGACAATACGTTCAAAGAGTGAATAGGAGGAATAAAGAGTAAGCGCGAACAAAAATGATTTGGTCACAAAATGGCTTCCTGGGTCATTTATCGTATCGTCATGTCGCAGCTCTCTGTATAAACGGACTCTAGAGAAAACGGACTCCAGCCTGAAGTGGCTCACGAGTGATCGAGACCCTGCCCGGGATCTGCCCCTGAAGGGTATTAAATCATCTTTACCTCTCGCAGAAAAGAATCAAAATCCTCTTAATGATGTATGGCATTTCCTCTACTTTCCAGTGATATTGGCGACTAATGCATTCGTTCTGGTCGTCATCAGGCAATTTCATTTAGTCGAGGAAAGCGTCTTATGCGGCGAAAGATTGAAATTGGTCTCGATTAACTCTTTCATTGTCATATGATTTTTTTTGGCTGCCGTCGGGTGATTTTATTCAGATGAAGGAAAACTCTCCATGTACAGTGGAGAGTGAGTGAACCAGAGGTTTTATGGCTGTTCAAATGTCATCGAGTTCATAATGAGCGATGTGACACTGCTGAAGAACAGGATAATGCATAGTCCACACGCTAAAGAACACAACATTATAAAACCAAATTGGGCTTTAGTAAAGTTCATTATCTATTTATTTGTTTATTGATAACTTGGATCATTTATTCATTCTGAGATAGATGAATAATTAGACAGATAGATAGGTAGATGAATAGATAGATATATGTATAGATAGATAAATAGATAGACAATTAGACAGACATATAGACAGACATAGATAGATGGACAGATAGATAGACAGAGAGAAAGAGTGAAAGAGAGAGAGAGAGAGAGAGAGAGAGAGAGAGAGAGAGAGAGAGAGAGATAGAGAGAGATAGATAGATAAATAGAGAGAGAGAGAGAGAGAGAGAGAGAGAGAGAGAGAGAGAGAGAGAGAGAGAGAGAGAGAGAGAGAGAGAGAGAGAGAGAAGGGAGAATGTAATTAAAAGGTCAGGGAGACCTGAGCATAGGTTAGAGAGAGATGGAGGGAGGAGGAAGGAGGGAGTGGGGGAAGTAAGCAGAGTGATGTAAGGAACACAGTATTATACAATGTCTCCTTTCGGACCACAACGTGTGGGCCGTCGTGCTCACCAAGGCTCCTTGGCCTGTTGTTCACCGGAGAACTGTTTGTGTAGAAAGGGTCTTACCTCTCTTACCAGAAGATGAGATCTCCAGTCAAGCCAGTAAGGATGTGCTTGAGGATGTGTACTGTAAAGAGAAAGTAACAGATGCTGGGAAATATACAATGTGGATTTCTTTTTCTCTGCCCAGCTCTTTCATCCACATCAGATTTCTGCATGAAAGGGACCCGTTAAAAGCTTCTCAGTTGCATGCAGCTGATACTTTAGGGTCTATATTTGGCTCCCCTACGGACCAGATCCACATGTTCTTTTGTCTGTGATAGAGAAAATCTCTATTCATAAAAAAATTATGATACTTTATTATAATATGACTGTCTTCCGTTATGCTGTCTCCCACTCTTAATACTGCTCTGTACCAACTCTCAGAATATTCATTTCCCTTTTTCGCCGAATCCTGTGGCAAAGGAGAATAACACTGCCACCGAGTGTTCCCACTTGAGTGGTAAAAGGCGACAGAAACGGAACGGGGATAGGACTAGGCCTCCTATTCTCTGTAGCCTCAAAGGGGACATTCCTAAAAAATGCAAAGGCATAAGAGTGTATGGGAGGAGTTTTCCAGCCAGAACCCTAAAGTTTGGGTCTTTTAATGTGTGTGAATGTTGTACAGATGAGAGTAAAGGGGAAGGGATAGGGAGTATGTTTGTGAGAAGAAAGATGGATGTGTTGGCATTGAGTGAAACTAAGTTGAAAGGGAGGGGCAAGTTTGAGTTTGGAAATGTAGTTAGGAAGGTCTCAGGAGTGAAGAGAGGACGAGGGAGAGAAGGGGTGGCTATACTAGTAAGTGAAGAGATAGGTAAACGTGTAGTGGAGTGGAAGGAAGTTTCTTCAAGGTTAATGTGGATGGAGGTGAAACTAGGAAGGAAGATGTGGGTTTTTGAAAGTGCATATGGGCCTGGTAGTGAGAAGAGTGTAGAAGAAAGGGAGGCTTTTTGAATGGATTTAAATGAGTGCATAGAGAGTTTAGGAAGAAATGTCAACGTAGTGGTTTTGGGAGATCTTAATGCTAGGGTACGAAATGAACCAATAGACGGAGTGATTGGGAAGTGTGGAGTTCCAGGCAAAAAATCTTAGTGGAGAGTTGATGGTGGAGATGTGTCTCGAAAGAGAGTTGATGATAGCAAATATAGTGTTTAGGAAGAAAGTCAAGCATAACTACACATGGGAGAGGGTGGTGGATGGAAGGGTGGTAGAGAGGGCTTTAATGGACTACATAGTGGTAACAAGGAGTACAGTAGGAAGAGTTTTGTATGTACATGTTCTAAGGGGAGAAAGTGGGGGCATATCAGATAATTTTTTGGTGGAAGGTAAGTTGAGAGTGGATGATAGATGGAGAAAGAAGAAAAGGAAAAAAGGTAGGGAGGTGCTTAGAGTAAACTGCTTAAATGAGAAAAAAGAGAAGGAGTACAAGAAGAAGCTGAGAGAGGAGTGGAAAGGAGTGAAGTATAGAGTAGAACTAAGAGTGGAGGAGGAATGGAGATGGTTCAAGGAGGTAGTCACAAGATATGCAAAGTTGGTGTGTGGAACAAGGAAGACGGGAGGAAATAGAGGGAAGGGTAGTGAGTGGTGGGATGAGGAAGCAAAGAAGGGTGTAGAAGAGAAGAAGCGAACATTCACAGATTGTTTACAAAACAGGACCAGAGATTCATATGAGAGGTACAAAGAAAAAAGAAGAGAAGTAAAGCATAACATATAGGAGCCAAAGAGAAGAGCAGATGTGAAATGGGGTAAGAGTATGACAGAAAAAATTGAAAGTGATAAAAAGATGTTTTGGAAAGAAATTAAGAGAGGAAGAGGAGGCGAATCAAGTAGAGAAGAAAAGGTAAAAGGTGCAGATGGAGAGATGATAATGGAAGAGAAGGCAGTAAGCGGAGTATGTGCAGAGTATTTAAGGGAACTGCTGAATGTGAAGGAGGATAGCAGTTGCAGTGGGAAGCGCTAAGAAAATGACCGTGATGAGTGATGAAAATGGAAGAGAAATAAGGAAAGATGAGGTGAAAGCAGTTATCAAAATTATGAGAGCAGGTGAGGCACCTGGGTTAGATGGGTGTCATGTGCAGTGCCTAAAAGGGGGAGGAACAGTGATGGTGGACTGGCTGGTGAGGTTGTTTAATGTTTGTCTGAATGAGGGTAGAGTGCCGGAGGAGTGGAGGAATGCCTGTATAGTTCCACTTTACAAGGAAAAAAGGGACACATGTGAATGTAGTAGTTTCAGAGAGATCGTTTTGTTGAGTGTAGTTGGAAAGGCTCATGAGAGAATTTTGACTGAGAGGATTAGGAGAGGAACAGAGGGAGTAATTGGTGAGGAACAGTGTGGGTTTAGGACACGTAGGGATTGCGTGGCTCAGATTTTTGTGGCAAGAAAGATATATGAGAAAGCTTTAGGAAAAGTAAGAAAGTTTTTTTTGGTCATTTATGGATTTGGAAAAGTCAAGAGTTTTTACGAGAGTAGTAGAGCCTGTGTTAGAATTAGAAATAGAGAGTGAGTGGTTTGAGGTAAAGGTGGGACTTCGCCAGGGATGTGTTATGTCGCCTTGGCTGTTTAATTTATACATGAATGGTGTGGTACGAGGGGTAAACGCAAGGCTGGCCCGGGGATTGAGGAAGTTAGTGACAAAGTTTGGGAAGGTGTGCGAAAGAAGGAAGTTGAAGATAAATGTGGATAAATGTAAAGTGATGAAATGTACATAGGGAGAATGTTGCAGCAAACTGGAAGTGAGTATTAAAGGGAGTATGTATGAGAAATAAATTAATGCAGTCCGAAGGGATTTCTCCCCATCTTCTCTTTTTCTGAATGAGGGGACGGAGAGGGGGGTGGGGTCGCCGATTAAATGAAGCGGCCTTGGTGTGGATGTGTTGTGTCTTGCTACATTGCCCAGGGCAGTGGGCGAGATGCAGGGATGACCCGTCATCCAGGACGAGCCAAGATAAAAGATACCTCCCTTGTAAGGGGGGAAGAAGCCGTTGGTATATGTATATGTATATAAACTCAAACTAAGATTCCTGTGTTTCCTACTCCACTTACGTCAATCTGTCAGAATGTCTCAACGTTTATGTATATGTATATGTATATGTAAATATATATGTACTGAATATGCGTATATGTTTATGTATATGTCTATGTGTGCATACATAATGTGCATATATGTACGTATACGCATGTGTATAATGATACCTTCGGTGCTTGAAAAGGAAAACCGGTACAGTTTTGGCTATGTTAGGGTCAATCCCTAACATATCCCCAAATTAGGGACGGCCCTACTCCAAGGGAGGCATGAGGAGAATGTAAAGGGGGTCGAGGTCATCAGCTCGAAAATCATTGTTTAATAACAATAATGAAATCCTTCCAAAAGCAAGTATCTCCCGCTGTGTATGTTCAAAGTTTAAATCTATCAGTCACCCCAACCCGTTTTCTATTATAATGTAATTAGAAAAATATGAATAGAAGAATTATATACATTTATATAAATAAATAAATAAAAATATGAGGTAGGCGTGCGGGTCTGTTGGAAGCAAAAAGGGGGCGTCATATTAGATTGTTTGGGAACCACTGGTTTTAACAAATTCAGAAGTGTGTGTCGCCGAATTGAAACCGTTGGAGCCAGATTGACTAATATTTATCGTGGCATATTTCTTTCACTCATCCTGCCGGCATGCCATTTTATTCAGCTCCGTAACAAGGGGATTATAGCCTCACACGCCAGCCAGTATGTGGTGAGGAACAAGACATTTTGTTTAGCCGTCTTTTGTCTCTCTCTTTCTCTCTCCCCTCCCTTCTTCCTCTCTACGTGTGTGTGTGTGTGTGTGTACATGTGTGTATGTATGTGTGTGTGTTTGTGTGTGTGTGTGTGTGAACGCGTAGATGTGTACATTCACGTGGAGTCTTTTATTACTCCCTAACTCATTTGCATAACAATTTCGTAATGGCGTTTGTAGGCTTGGTGTCTTGGACACTACATCGATTTTATGAGTTGGTGCTTCGACTTTACAGGCGGTCCATGACGGCAACAAATTCCAGGGAGGAGACGAAGTGGAGGAGAGGAAGTTCCTGGAAGACTCTTAGGTAATATGTTTATCTTGAAGTAGACCCTTCATGCTGTACAGGTTCCCATCCTCACTTATCATTATCCTGTGGACTTCCTGCAACGACGTCATAGGTCAAACTAGCAAGATTCATAGTAGCTATGACCGCAAAGACATTTATACATGAGATAGAAATAAAGAGAAAAGAACACAAGAACATAAGACCATAAGAATGGAGGAGAGTGCAAGAGACCATAAGGCTTACACTAGGTAGTTCCATGTCCATTACCGCCTATCATCCCCAGTTATAAAGTTATCTAAGTTTTTCTTAAAACAAACCAATAGCTTCAGCGCTCACTACAGGGTTACTAAGTCTATTCTATTCGTTAACCACTCGGTTGGTAAACCAGGTCTTGCTGTGTCTCTTCTGACGGAAGACCCCAAGATGGAAGCTACTTCTACTCCTTCAGTGAAATAAAATCGTGAAATGGAATAAACTAAAAGCAATGTAAGACCATTTAGTCCATGAGTGGGCCACTTAGATGTTTATGTTTTATGATGTCGACCAGCCGTAAGAGAAAACACGACACTGTTAGTCAGAGAATCAAAATATCTTTGTTTACCTGCATGCAGGAGAAATGACAGTTTCTTTATATTTGCGTGAAACAATATAAAAAACACGAAGTAAACAGTGAGTGTTCCCAGCCTTATGTTCTTGTGTCTAAACCATAAAAAAATAATCAAACCGTATTCTTTTCTATTACGTTCCCACATAAGATTGTTTCCTTCTCATTTTTCTTTGTTTTCTTCCTCCTCCCTTTCTTTTGTCTTTCTTTTCTTTCAAAAGAAAGAGAAGAGACTGGAAATTTTTGAAAACAATATCCTGAGAAGAATCCTCGGCCCAGTATATGATGAAGAAGAAGGGAAATGGAGACAAAGATATAACAGGGAAATTAGAGATCAGACTCGGCAACCGTACATTGAGGATGAAATACGGGGAAGAAGAGCAAGGTAGGCTGGACACTGCGTACGAATGGAGGTAGACGAACTACCAAGGAAGGTGATGGAAGGAGGACCAGAGGGCAGACGACCATTAGGGAGACCCAGGTACAGATGGATGGATGGAGTAAAGAAGGACGTGGAGAGGGTGGCACCAAGAGAGGACTGGAAAGAATTGACAGAGGATAGAACCATCTGGAGAGGCATAGTGAAAGCGGTGAAGGGCCGTCCGACCTGACAACCAACAGAGTAAGTTTTTCCTCCTCCTCTTCCTACTCCTTTTTCATCTCATTCTTCTTAATGAATTTCGCCATCTTGATCTTCATCGCATTCTAATCACTCCATTTTCACAAATCCCATTTTATAAATTTTCATTATTTTCTTTTTCATCGTCTTATTATTATTCTTCATCATCTCTTTCATTGTGATTTCTTTCTTTGTCATCTCCCTCTTCATCGTCTCTTTCGTCATATCTTTCGTCTTCTTCATTTCCTTTCTCTTTATCATGCTGATCTTCATCATCTACTTCATTTCCTCATTTTTTCGTAATTTCCTCTTCCTCCTCCTCCTCCTCCTCCTCATTCCTCATATTTCCCCTTGGTTAGTAATTCTTTTTGTTTTTCCTTTTCTTCTTCTTCATCTTCCTTTTCTACTTCTTATTCGCATTTTTCCCCTACTCCTTTTATTTCTTCTCTTTCTCCTTCTTGTTGTTTTCCCACACTCGATCCTTCGACAAAAACCAGAACT